>NW_008825292.1:356981-359056 GCF_000699105.1 Pygoscelis adeliae | reverse complement strand
GGGGATCTACCAGTCAAGAAAGACCTAGCAGTCAGCCCTTCCCCTGATGCTGCAAAAGGAGTGTGTGAAGCTGAGCGTCCAGCTCTCCAGATTGATATAAGCATTGCTTCTGAAAATAGTTCAAATGATAATAAATGTAAGTGCTCCCGCATCGTATTCAGTAATACCTACACCTAACAACCCTAGGCGTTATGTAAAGCCTTTGAAGACAAGAAACGTTAAAACTACTTCCTCTGGATTTCTGTAACTTCAGGGCATGCTAAAAGGTTTTTACCTGACAGTGTTACCTAAGCAGAAGTTTAGTTTCTTTTCCATCTCTTGATGGCATTAGATATGCTTGAAATCAAGAAGGAGCTGGATGGGATACAGAAAGCCGTGCCCGTTACCCTGCACTAGAGAGTGGTGCTGCTTGCACCTGCTGCAAGGAGAACTGGTTGAAAAAGGGGAGGGTGGAGGAAAACCACAATTATTTTCATGAAATTCCATTTCTGTTTTTCAGTGATGTTTTCTGATCGACTCTAGCAGCAGGGAGAACCCAGAGCCCTGGGCGGAGTTCTTGACAGATCAGTGAAGGAGGATTTACATTTTTTAAAACTTGTACTTGTCGGTATTAGGTACAAACGTGCATAGCAACTCATTCTGCATTTTCCAGCGATGATTATCATCACTTGTTTTTGCCAGGCTTGGGACACTGTTCATGTAACTTTGCAGCGTTTGCTGTGTATTCCTGTGATCTATACAAAGCTGTTGAAAAGATCAGTAAGTTAACGAATTACTGCGCAGCTCTCCCAGCTGCTGGGAAGTCTCGCATTCGTTGTGCAGGAGTGCCGTCTTCCCAGCGTTTAGTCGTGTATGCTCTGACCCGCACCAGAGCTGGGAGAATTCCGTTTACACGTGTGCGGCGTGGAGTAACCCTAAAGGGACTAGAGCACGCACGTGCGAGAGGAAGCTGGCGGGCACCAAGCTCCAGCTGAGCTTTTAGGTTTGGTCTACTGTTACTGTTTATCAAAAGTTGGGAACCGCAGAACTTGAGCTTAGAGCTCCAGGGAAGAACGAAATTGGTACTACAGTCCCAAAAGATGCTACTTGAAGGGCTTCCTACACCTCAGTGTAGCTAGTGTATTCAGTTAAAGAACGCTGGTGCGTTTTTGCATCAAAACCCTTTGCACAGGACCACACCGATACATCCCTGGGCCGTGTTTTGTGGGTGAGATATATACCTCACTATTGACTGTCTTTTTAGGTACGGCTAACGCCAAAGGGAACTCGAAGCTGATGACCGCCTTTCTGTGGCTCTGCGGGATGGAGCGCGAACAGGCAAATGCCGAGAACGCGGCGCCGACTAAACCCGAGCCGCTTCCCGTGGCTTCCCTGGAGGAGAAACCGCTGGTGAAACACATCCTGAATATCAACTTGCTATTATGTGTATGTGCCGGGCTCTTTCTCTGGGCCTACTTCGCTTAGCAGTTGGCTATTCGACTCCAGATGACACCAACTAATTTTAATTGGTGTAAATAATAATAATTAGCAGAGGGTTAATGTAATTCTTAATGCTTTCTAAATTTTATTTCTTTATTTAAGAAGACAGACCCTCCTCCCTAATCCTTTCCTTATTTCTAATGGGGGCCTGGCTGTGAAGGGTGCCGAGCGCTCGGCACCATCACTGTTGGACCTGAACTGGCAACAACAAGAAGGGTGTAAAGAGCCAAGGAAGGCAGCTAGGCAGAAGAGGTTGGTTTGGTTATTTTAAATATTTAATTATGCCCTTTCGGGTTAGAGCACTGCCTGGAATTCAGGAAGTCTGGATTCTGTTCCTATTTATGCCTCTATAACCAGCTACAAGCGCTTGTTTCCCCTTTGGTTCAGCTCCTCTACCCTGGAGGGGTGAGTGCCCGCGGGACGGCCAACGCCTGCT
This sequence comes from Pygoscelis adeliae, assembly GCF_000699105.1. NCBI lineage: Eukaryota > Metazoa > Chordata > Aves > Sphenisciformes > Spheniscidae > Pygoscelis > Pygoscelis adeliae. Next base: position 357,141 of record NW_008825292.1, on the reverse strand, counting down.
GTCTGTGCCCTGCCGGAGCAGCAAGCCGTGCCTCGCTGGCTCAGCCGTGCCGGTTTAGCTTCCTCCGTCAGCGCAGCGGGCAGAAGCGCGTGTGCCATTAGTGCTCACGGGCCCGCGCCATTGCTGCGAGTTTGTGCTGAGTTAACGCAGCTCTCGGGGC
>NW_008825292.1:346153-355884 GCF_000699105.1 Pygoscelis adeliae | reverse complement strand
GGCGCGGCGTGCGCCCGGAGCACGGGAACGGGCGGCGCGGGGCAGGGGGGCGCGGGAGCCGCGCGGTAGCCCGTGAAACGAGGACGTGGTATTTTGTTAAACCGTACAAAGAGTTTCGTCACTTGGGAATCCTTCCTGAGCAAACGGAACGCAACGATTAGAAACCCTGAGGGGGGGAGAGAGATTTGCTTTCAAAGCCTGAGATTGTTTTTGCAACCAACTCCGTGTATGACTCGGGCAACTAATGTATACCAAATGTTTAGTCTGATGAGCGAGATACATTAAGACAATTTAATTTTTTTTAAACACCTGTATCCGCTAGTGCCAATGTCGAGCAGAGGCAGGGACTCAACTGCACGTGCAAGACTTCTGAAGTGCTCCACATTTGGGACCTTCAGGTGATCTATCTACAGCAACGCGGGTGTAACTGCATCTTTAAAGAAAGAAATGCTACTGGGAATTTTAGACTTCAGCCACTGAAATATTGCAGGGTTTGGTGCAGTTTTAGGGTCTAATGCGAATTGCATCGGCGCATATGTCAAGAAGAGATTCCCATGGTAGCAATCCTTTCATGTTTCTTCTGAATAATAAAAGCGTAATCTGTGAACGTTGTCTGTGGCAGCAGAGAGACCACATAACAGACCACACACCCCTGACTTGCTGGAGCTATCGCTATAAACTGTTTGACAAACTGCCAGTTTCTCTTTTGAAACAAGGTTATCACAGAGGATTGTTTGAAGATGCTTTAGAAGACCACTCAAGAGAACAAGTCTCAGGTCTGCTACTTCTCTATTCCGGCTGTATTTTTCACGTAGTCGAGGTAAGTTACAGAAATTCCTAGTGCGATCAAGTAACCTTGATTCATCTTTGTACAAATTTGGCTTCTAAGGTCCAGCTAACTACAAATGTACAACCATCTCTTACTCCATACATAGGCTTAAAGACCTGAATAATGCTGTGGTGGGTTCAGTAGCTTCCCCCGGGGATTTGCTCCACCCAATGCTTCAGATAACTGCCCCAGCACATTGATCCGACAGAATTAGATGACATGTTCTGTCAGACGTAATGGGAACAACGTGCGTTGTCCTCAGCGCCTGTGACTCAAAGGGAAAGCCCGTGTAGGGCAGCTGATGAATTATTTTTATATTCACAAATTAGTTTGTAATACGCAATTCTGTATAAACCGTACCCTTTCCTCCGCAGTCTTGCAGTAGCACAATCCATCTCATCATCCAAGATTTAGCTTCTCTCCAAAATCAAGTTCATAGGTAAGTGTTTTGTATCACTTAGATGAAACACAATTTTAGCTGAAGTGGTGGAATGCTTCCTTAAGGTTAAACTGAACATTAGCTACGATTACATCAAGCTTTTATTCTTCCATTGAATACCTGTTGATCACCGAGGAGCGGACATTTTCCAGCTAACAGGACACATCTTTTCTGGATGCAGTCAGCAGCTGACAGCAGGCTCTTGCCCAGCCCCCTGCAGCCCATTTTCAAGACACCAGACTTCAACTGTCAACGGCTTTCACAGGTTTCAGAAAGCAGGAAAATCCCTTCCTTAGGAATCGGCTGTTATTATTTCTGTACCCTGCTTTGTAAGCATTTGTAGGTGTACACACTGGAATTCCAGAAATTATCGAGTGTTAGTCACGGTTTTCCAGCCTGCTATTTGTCCTTTCAACACTACCTAACCCGTCCCACAGAGTTCAGTCAATTATTGTCTTTAGCTTAACCTGGGTGTTTCTCTAGGGCCCCGTATTAATTCACTGAAATCCAGGTTCATGAAAACTGCATCGTTTTCTTCGCTGTGAATGGAATTCCTATCAAAGCAAGCTACCATCACACTCCTGCATTTGCTTATTAAATCCCTACTGCTCTTTTGCTCATTTCTTACCCTCACATCTGACCAGTCCGCTCAAGACCCTTGCACAGTACGTCAGTACAACGAGGAAAGGTTTCCACTGGCTGGGGTGGGAGGGCTGTACCACGCTGTACGCATACAACGCTCTAGCATAGCTCTAGGAACGCCAACAACTCGCTGCACAGGTTATGTAGTGGACCATCCGATAAAAACTCCTCGCTGTACTTCAGGATGGAATTCACTCTCTTTCCACTCAGTGCTTTACTCCAGGAAATTAAAGTTTTAGTGGTGGCACATAACATCCCCACCAGACTGTTCCCAGACTGGTACGTGGCAGTAGCAACGTCTCCCGTGATGTGTCCACAAGGCTCGACGCAATCACAGTCTACAGCAGAGGTGGTCGCAGAGTGCCTTACCCTCCTACTCAAACTGGCAGCCTGTATTCAGAGTTCTGAGGTAAACTTCAAATACCTGGGCGATAAGAAATTTACCTGGTTTACCCCCATAAATCCCCCCAAACCACACCAGCAAGCAGCCGCGCTTGTCTCTCAGAATTTAATAGCATATACACCCGAGAGGGCTCTAGAAGCAGTGTTAAAGCATTACAAAACCTCATTATTTTATTCCGAGTTTCTTTGTAGACCTCTGTAGGGTTTATTTTGTACAGCCATTTGATTGAACTGATCAACTGCACCAACATAGCTTAGAGCCAGGTGAAAGTCGCGCATGAAGCCGATGCCTTACGTTGCCTCCTACCCCGGCCCGCTGCTGTGCGCGCTTGGGAGCAGAGGACACAGTTGTGTTTGGCAGAGAAGGGCAAATTTCCTCAACTTTAACTGTGTCATAGCCTGCGCTCTTATTGTAACTGCATTGAAATATGCTGTTTATTATCAAGGATGACAGTGAGGATACGAATGAGAGTGTACACACTCTTGCACACGAGCTGCTAATCCCGGCAGAGACAATTAACTATTTGTATAATGCTGAAGAATGTGCAAGTCCAGAAGACTTTCTGAGAATTTATTTAAGTCCTTCACAGCCTGCCCTGGATTCAGGTACACTGCATACTGTTTGAGAGAGAAACATCAAATTTAGTATCAGAACTAGAATTTGTGGCTCATAATGCTGAATTTTGAGTTACAAAGAGTTTGTTACAGTGCTGGTGTAGTGACAGAGGAAAGCAGGTCTACGCCCACTGACAGAGGTCACCTTCCCTGTTACGAGACGTCTGAACAGGAAACAACTGGGCGGCCACTGGGATTTCAAACTGGGGCGTCATCGAGATAGTCACCAAGTGCAGCGTGTCTTGTCAAGACCTTTATGAAATGCAGTTTTATTTTGTAGTTAAGCCTGAGGTCTAGTTTAGTAGCTTCAATAAAATGTATTATGGATTATTAAGGAATTGATAAGTTAAGTACATTAATTGAATTAATTTACTAGTTATATGAACGTTACCTCAATTGACTAGTTTCCTCTCCCTCCCTCTCATTCGCAGAAACTGTATGGCCTGTTCCATCTCATTTCTCTGCATGATACAGGCTGTATCCAGTGTTTCTCTTTGCAGCTGGACTCATTTGTGTTTAACATGAATCTAGGCATTAAAGACTATATACATATTCATTCCCGGTACGCTTCCGCTACAGTCCTTAACAGAAGAACAAGCTGAGCAGCCAGCGACTCACGAGCTCTTGCCCAGGGAATGACTGTGTAACCTTCAATGTCACGGGAAGCAACGTCACTCAAACACTTGAATAAAGATGCCTTAAGTTGACAAAAGACAATCTTTAATTTTATAAATGTTCACCCAACTGACGAATCCAAACATCCGTTTCAAAGTTCTTTCAAAATTCAACCATTTTCAATGAAAGCACAAAAAAACCACTTCCACAGTTTCATCTTGAAACAGTTGCAAGTTCCACATAAACAAAAGCAGGCTTGGTTAATACAAATAACTATGAAATAAGTATTAAGTACTGATCATTAAGTAGCAATGAAATGATTAAAGATACAGTAAGTTTCCTTCTACAGTATGACAGTCCTTCAAGGCACTAGAATACATCCACAGTATTGACAAGGCGACTGATAACCAGCAGTCACCACCAGCACTCTGGCATTTTTTGGTTCATGTTTTAAAAAGAATCTGCAGCAAATCAGTGAGGGAATGTCTCTTGCAAGGCATCTCCTTGTATTGTCTAAGAACTAGAAATAAAAGTCTAATCGTGACATTAAAAAGATTATTTCCATAATACATGCACTTTAAATAACTAACGTTCCGCTTATTCTTTTGGAATTTCTGCTAATACCATCTGTATTAGCAGCAATTACGCTTCCTATGCAAGTTTCTGCAGTAATTAATTCCTTCCATCCAAGATTTTGAAAACCATTGTTGAGACACAGATCATTAAACTTCTTCTGAATGGCTAAATCACTTCCTCTGTGATGCACAAGTCAAACTCTACACAGTTCTGCCATATCGTCAAAAGAAGCTTTTCACTGTTAGGTCTGTTAGTTTTCCCACCAGGAGAGGAACCTTTAAAGAGTTGGAGAGTTTCCGTTACAGAGCAGTGCTTTCCGTATCATTGTCAATGTCGAGCATGAGATGGTTGTGCAGTTCTTTGCTCGCTGGCTCTGTAAGAAGCTCCGAAGAAGGGTTTTGAAGTGGTTCTTGAATACTGGAATTGGAGTCTGCACAAAAAATGGAATAGCAAGTTTAGCAGCCTGGACAGTGACATCTCATTCGCTAGCGTATTTCTGGTGCATTTCCTCAGAAAGAAAAGGGAAAGGAAAGATCAACAAAGGCTTTTCAAACAGGGGGCTGGCACATATGTGCACATGCACACATGGACACAAGAAGGCTAAGCCAAACTAAACAGCTTACATTTGAGTTGCTTCTCCTACACACCTTTTTTTAGTCTTGTACATAAGAAAAACATTTCTTTCTGACGAATGGAAGACAGCAAGTACGACTTAGTATCAGATTCCTCAATGCCCCTTAAGAGTGATACGTTACTCCAGACTTTCACGTCTAAACACAACGGTCACTCAGCAAAAAAATTTGGCCCCTAAATCATCAGCCAGGTAACCACCACCTACGACTTTTAGAAGCAATAGGAACATGTATGGTGTCAAAAGGAGGCATTGTCACAAGAAGAGGAAGAAACTATTTAAATCAAATGCAGATTAAACCCCTTTCCTGCGTGTAAAAGGGAACATCATGTTCTTTGCCACTTCTGAGGGGAGGAGAATTTTGTTCAAGCCAAGGTGTCCAAGAAGGACCTCAAAATGTTGCATTTCTGGTGACTGACTGCCCTGGTAGGTAGAAGACCAGAAAAATCTGTAACAGTTCAAAAAACGTAATTGAAAAATATTAAGTCAGTATTTTGGAAAGCTAATTTATAATATGCCACGACATCACTTACTGCAATCCAGCAGCTGTTCCAAATAGAAACTCATTTAGATCATTTGAATCAATAAGGAATCCAAATAAATACCTTGCTTTTGAACATAGGTGGCATAGACAGGCATCCTATGAAGACTTTGACTCGTATCTCAAGCATTAAGTCTTAGATTTAGCCCAGAAGTTACTTTATAAAGGTTCAAGTTGAAAGTTTTGAGCTAAATGACACGGAAGAGGCGAAAGCAGGCACAGCACTGCAGTCCGAGTGCAGCCTCCCCTGCGTCCCTCTCAGCCCGCGCCCAGAGTGCCAGCCAGCCTCGGGCAACTCGCAGCGTCATTTTGTATTCAGCGACACTATCCATGTGGTAGCTGGAACTCCATCACCTTGTGGCCTGACACCAACTGGCCTGCCTTGCACAGGACAGTGAAGTGTTCTCATCTCTACTGCTGCAGCTTTCCCAAAAACGCGATTCCAGGATTTATGTTTTCTTGTGAGGCGTGAACTATAAAATTTCTCCCAAGTCTTGTATCAGAGTCTTGAGGACTACCATATTCTGCTAAGATAGCGCTTCAGTGGTAAACGAAATCATCCAGAAGGCACAGAACAAACCATCGGTACTGTTATGACTCGTTAAACACCATCATCTTGGGGGAATCTTTTAAACAGATTTCTCTCCCCAGCCCTCATTCTCATTTTGAAAATCGGCATCCTGGTTACTGGGCTACACCCAGTGAACAGTGCCTTGTGGCACCTACAAGACGGTCACTGTTCAATAGACCTTTGATAGCAATGAAGAAATAATCACTGGGGCTACTTTAAAACCAAACCTTTTCACTTAGCCTCACATTCAGGTGCTGAAAATAAGTCCCCGATCCATGAAACCAAGTTTCATAACATCAGCAGCTCTCCTTTATCCCAACTATACTGTGTAACTGTCGTTTCTACAACAGATGAAAATTTAGGTACTTTTAAAGTCAGTTGATTTAAACTTTAGATTTTTTTAGTCATTTTTACTATTGCTAACAGAAGCAATACTACATAGAAGAATAAACTGCAATGGTGTCAGTTCCTAAAATTCTTCTTGCATTTCTCCCTTACTCAAAATGTTCCACACCGAGCTTGACCACAGAAGAGATGAGCACAGAACCAAGTAGCAGAGGCACTGCGCTCTCCCGAATATCTAACAGTACCTACTGTTACCTTTCAGCTTTCATCTAAAGTACGGTTCAAAAGGTGTACTTCAACTTTAGATGCAGGCACAGTTGTTCTCCCTACCACGACTGCATATTGAAGGACGAATCGGAAAAGGAGGTAACTGAAAGTGTGAGGTGACACAGGAAAGGAGTATTTGTGACAGCTACTTCAAATACAAAATGAAACTCTGTACAAAACGTGTGGATTTATAGATAGGATTTTCTGTACAGGGAAGAAGTACAATGTGAAACTGGCCAGTCAAAACATGAACAACTTTACACATTCTAGTCTCCAATACTTTTAGTACGTTAATGTAAGAGCGAGCATCAAACAGCCATTCTTTTCGCATGCCACGCTAATGATAATGCAAGCAAGCAGTGTTATTTGTGACAGGTTAGTAGTGGGCATTAGCACACACATGATTATGAATTAGCAACATTTTTGGCCAATCATATGCCTTTTCCTTACCATTGAACTTTCCAATACAGTTCCTACTGAATGCAGGTCAAACATCTAGATTATTTAATAAAATTTTTGATTAGAATATTCTTTTCTAGGGCTTACTACTTTAATACCATAAACAGAATTTGAGGCATTACTGAAGTCCAGTACACGGACAAAGGAATTCAACAGCATCCTGAAAACAATTCAGAATTCCTGTTCTGATATTATGAAGTTTGCTGGCAACTTAATTTTGGCTTCCTTTATTCCCATCTGTCTTCCCTTGTTCCACTATTCAAGGTTAAAATTAAAACCAGCTATTTCACATTGTGAATTGGGTAAGTCAGCCTATAATAAGTGCTTGTATGTGCACGTGTAGATGTTAGAGCAGATACTCTTACGTAATATGCAGTGGTGTTAATTCAGAACAAACATTAATCCCTTAAAAAAGATTGATCTGGAAAAGGTGGGTGATCCTGTACAGAGTGTACTGCTGTACGTAAGTCTGAGTATCACTTCAACTGTTCCCCAGGTGGTTTGGTGTTTTTTTGGCAAAACATACTAGATTCTTCTAGGTTCCTTCGTCAGTTCTGCTAGAGAATCCTTCATCATCAGCTTTCTTTTACTGGCTTTCCTGCATGGCAGCTTTCATACTATTGTTTACTGTACACAACTTATGTGGCCAATTTGCTACGGTTTGCACTTGAAAGGAATGGTATTAAGTCTCTCCAGTTTTAACACTGTTTCATTTCAACACTGTTGATTTCAATATTTTTTTATATTTACCCAGTCTACAGGACAGTCGTGTACCTCTGTCATGCCTGTAACTTAATTGAGAAGGAGTCAGCACTAAGTTGTAACTCACAGACTCCCCCACTAATAAAGCAGCGCCCTGCACACCAGCTGGATATTATTTAGAAGGCAAGTATTTCTCCAGTTACACTGGGGTAAAACAAATCCTGCTTGTCTGCTACCATTAAAGCAACTTCCTCAGAACCAGAAAAATTCCCAAATGAAAACAAACACGGTCAACCTATGAAACACGACTTAGAAATTAAGGTTAAGTCTCTCCTTCAAGTGTGACTCATCAGCACTGTTCCCATTCTTAACTTATTTGTAAGTGCTGTAAAGATCCAGGCCCCAACCTTATTTCTGAGTTCAGTTTTGAAATAATTTGCTCTTGTATTTTAAAGATACTGACAAAAAGAACAGAAGTACAATAAGGAAAAGTCTGTTATTTTAAAAAGCAAAGCTACTTTTTAGTTGCTTAAGCAGCTCATTTACCGCTAGTTTCTTGAATTTAAGAAAACTGTACTTCCAACGTGACTTCTCAATCCAATCCTAATTTTAGTCTTTCCTGTAAGCAGTCAAATCTTGAGATAATTCAGGAATGCAGCCTCAACTTTTTCAGCCTGTCATGCAGTTGTTACCTTAAAAAGGTAGTGTCTCTAACCCATTACATATGAATAGTAAGATTATTAACGTGTCGTTTGGCAGCTGCGATTGAACAGACTAGTACTATTAGTGAGGCTGGAGCTGACAGAATGCAAATGCAAACATGCCAGAATGCAGATGCTGCTGGGTGCTTTTCTGCAAAGGGTTTTAGTCACATGAACATGTATTTTGCCAAATAAATTCCAAGTAGTTAAAAATAACTGAAAACCTAGAGTGAAAGCTACATTAAAATGAAACCATAAAACACTGAATTGTAGGAAAGACACATGAGCTTCAGTATTTGCCTGCACTGATGAGAACAAACCTGTTTTAAATGGGTCACTGCTTCACACTCCACTTGTGGACTAGTAGTTCTGGTGACTTTGTGTGAAGTGTTACTCAATTATAGTTATTTTTACAATTTGTTCTAAGAAGTAACTTAATGTTCACAGGACTATTAAAATTAAGCAGCATAGGTCTTAAAATCTCTTACAAACAGAATGATATGTAGTAATGAGATAACACAGAGTTGACAGAGAGCACATATTCCAAAGCGCATATACAAAATAAAGCTACAAATAAAATATTGCTGTGCAGGAGCATTTTAGCTTATATTGCATGTTTCGGGTAAGTACAAACCTTATTCGCAGTAACCATCCCCACCTGTGAAGGCATCATGGGGTAAAGCTGTTAGGCAATAGAATTTATGATTTGCATTCCAATACATTAGTCTTATTCTAGAGAAGCTACAGTGTCACTGGAAAGTTTTAACCATTATTAAATAAGTATTAAAAGCATTAGTCTCCTACATTCATTAACTCTTCCTTCAGAATTTCCTAAAATAAGCAGAGACTCAGCAGGAGAACATTTCAAGACCTGCTAGTTTTGACTGTTCTCAGCAGTTACCCCCCCCCCCCGACTTAAATTAACATTATCCCTATCAAACCAGTAACTACAACCTCCACAAAGTTCCTGTGAGAACACAAAAAGTTTCTCCTTCACGAACGTCTCAAAACAGAAAAAGGCGGCTGCATTTAAAATATGAAGATCTATCTAGAAATTGACCTAAAACATACAGTTAAGTGCATGTGATTCTTCACAGCTTCTGGATGCCCAACTTAAAAGCCCCTCAGGAGACTTCGTTCTCATAAGGTAAAACCTTCACTGTGTTAGTATCTTGTCTATTAGAACATGTATCAGTGACCACTTCTGGCATTTTATTATCTTCTGTATGTGCCAAAATACACTATCCTTAGCTACACCTTCTCCCTCCTCCAAATATTTTGTTTTTTGACAGCAGATGTATAAGCATAATTGAGACTGCCATGATGCTGAGCCTCGAGAAAGCCCTAGAGAGTTGGTTGCTTCCAAAGTAGGAAAAAAAAAAAAAAGGCAAGCTAA
>NW_008825292.1:341122-346106 GCF_000699105.1 Pygoscelis adeliae | reverse complement strand
ATGGAAGTGCCCCAAATCCTTCTGCACAGAACAGGTGGGTGAGCACTTTAACTGGAAATGAGCAACTTAGTATTTTAACTGTTATTTGTGGTTTTCAGTCCCCACCCCCAATTCGTTTACAGCTACAGACATTATTTTCTTCATTTCCACTCCCTGAGGAGACACCGAATAGGAAAGAATCCACTCACCTGTTACTATTTTGGAAGCTGTTTGCGTGGGATTTGCAATAATACCATCTCCAGCCAGCTGAGAAGGAGGATGAGGCGGAGGGGGAACACTAGGTCTATTTCTGGGTTTTGGTACCGGCCGTGGCCTCGGCAGCGTACCACTCTGAGGTGGAGAGTGAGACTGGGAGGTTTCTTGAGTAGATGGCTGTGGCAGTGACGATGGGGAACTAGTATTATGTTTTCCTAGAGGGGGTGTATCGGGTGGTGTTGGAGTCTGCGGAGGAGTGTAACAGGGCTGCTCTGGTCCGTGCTCACTGTTGGGTGCAGCAGGAGGAGATGCTTGACTGTTTGATTTGGGCTGCAGTGGAGGAGTAGCCTGTGTTGGGGGCTGTGGTGGTGGATGACTGGGAGCCTGTATTGGGGAAAGGCTGCTGGAATATCTCCGAGGTGCAGAAACCTGGGAAGTAGATGTCTGGGCTGCTCCTTGGTTTGCGTGTTGAGCAGGAGGAGAAGAACTTCTAGCAGGTGGTTTTGGAGAGACAGAAGGTGGCTGAGCAGCTGGGGCAGAACTTTGGCTTCCTGGCTGCCCTGGCGGTGGGTTGGCTGGCTTGGGAGGGGCTGGAGCAGGCTTCTTAATGGCTGTTAAGAGAAGAGGTGAGATTTCATGGCTGTGTATTGTGAAACCAAAATCCTGAAAGAAAGAAATCAGTAGCACAAAAGAATACTCAAGTACATGATCAAAATAAAATGGTGTATTATCAAATAAAAGTGGTATCAATAGGAAGCTACAGAAGTTTGTCACAGGTTTACTAATCAATAGCCTTTGAGTGATTTTGTTAAACAGCGTCGGTAACATTAGTACCAGCATTCATGAAACAGTCCAAAAGTCCAAAGATGCATTTAGCTACGCCTTAGTGAAATGCAAGCAAATTAAACCATTGTCTGGAATAAAAGAAGAAATACTGATAAAGTTATTTTAGTAAGCATTTTTGCAGTACGTGAAGAATTGGAACTTAGTGGCTTGAAAACCAAATGAAACACACCTCTCCTCATTGAATGGGGACTGGGACCTGCTGCGTTCTGCGGCTGATTAACAGAAAGCTGGTTAGTGCTACTTGTTGACTGGTTCTGGACAGTGGCTGCGTGCCCACCATTTCTCACGGGTGGAGGAGTAGCTGAAGATGTGTTGTCCTTAGATTTTGAGGTACTGAAAATTAAAAATACTAAATTAGAAGATGATCGTAAAATGCCTTGCCCAGATCAGCTGCACCCATTCAGGTTTACGTTACAAACTGTGCTATAGTTCTGACCCTCAAATGCTTCAGAAAAACTTCCGCACTGGCTGGTATTTACGGAGACTGAATGGTGCTACAACTCTTCAAACAAGTGGCAAGTAGGCTTTAGGCAAGCCTGTACAAACGATTAGTTACCAAAACTAAATCAGGCATCCAAGTAGTTCTGCAGTGTCACAGTACCTGTTTGAATGCAGTACTGGTACCTAGGAGTACAGCCTCCATGCTAATGCATCCTCAGGGCATTTGCAGATCCTTTACAAACAGACTCCCAACATGAAAGTTCATATAAATTTTCATTCAAATATACCCATTACCCCTATAACTGTTAGCCTTTTCAAAACATTGTTACAGCATCACATCCAATTTGCTAGCAGTTATCTGGTAGACCTAGCTACTAAGGACCACATGATGGCAATCTGTGAAACTCTGCCAGAAAAAAAAAAAACAAAGGACATGAACCAACTTGCTACGTATAGTATATGGGCAAGGCAGATGTAGTCCTCACCACTGAAGCCCCTTGGAGCCTTTGGAAGCCCTTGGGAGGGCCCAGGGACTGCAAGACGCAGGCGTGGAGAGAGGAGAGGTTCTTTTCCCTTCATTGACTGGCTGAAGCCTTCTCTCCACCCTACCTGGAATTAAGCTTTAACTCGCTGGGAGACCAGAACTTGTTTTGAGGGAGCAACTCCTGTAAAATCTTTGAGACTGAGATCAGGACAACCCAGCTCTTCCTGACCCTTGGCTATGAAGACAACAGAATTTGGGCGAAACACAGCACTCGAGTGTGAACCAGTCAAGGAGGTACTGGGCAGTGCCCCCTCCTCTTGCTATGCACTTGCAGTCTTCACTCACTTCTCTATAGTCTCTTGCAGCATCTTACTCATCTCAGATGGACTAACACCTTTCAGTCACTTTTACTGGCACATTGCAATCCTAATTTCTCCAGATGCTGTTAATAAATTGCAAGTACCTGAACACAGAGTTTGTGCAGATTTTAAATGCAGCTTTTAGACACTATTCTCAAGGTTTTGGTTTAGCTGCCTATGCCACAAAAGACATCTGTGGAGGAAATATTAGTCTGCAGGGGATTTCCGAATGAGAAGTTGTTTTTGTAAAAATGCCACCTGAGAACAAAAGCTATATGAAAGGAGTCAATGCTGCACTGAACTCCACGGTGGTGTCTTACCGTAAGATACAGTGCGAGAGGTTGATGTCTGGAGAGCACTACAGGCCTTTACATGTGGTTTGTTATATCTCTCAGGCCACAGAAATATCAAAAGCAAAAGTGCTGCTTTCACCATACATGAAAGGAAGAGTCAAGGCTACTGCAATTAGCCTTGAAGTCCATATATACTAATACTGGGGACATGATCACACGGAGTTTCAACAGTAATTAAGTAGCAAAAAAGCCTGTATGTATGCTTGTCCTAAAGAAACTAGTATTGAAATATGATAAATTGACTTCCAGTTTTCTAGCAAGCAAGTCTGGTCATCACTAACACTTGCTACAGACAAAGAACAAAAAAGACAAATCCAGATAACATGTACAAGTAACAACAAACAAGAGCAACAGGTTTCTAGTATTGCCAGTGGTAGGTTTTGTTCTTTCAGCAGCAAACTGATGGTCATACTATGTGGACACCTCAGAGTATAACTTGGAAAGGTCAACATGGGTAGTAGAAGTACAGTCTTTTTTAGTATTTTTCATCACCATTTTTTCCCCCAAGAATTCCCTTACTTTAGAAGATCAATTCTGGAACATACAGAACAACATATGTTATTTTAGAACATCAATTCTGGAACAATACGCATGGCAAGAGAGCTCTCACACAGTGCTTCTGCCCGCATCTGAAAAGGCTTCACATGACAACATGCATTCCAGGTAGAAGAGGTGCCTTGTGAAGCAGATACAGTTGACACATCAGTCTGCTGCTGAAGCAGCCTGCTAAGACACTGCCAGCAGAAGCCATGCCTCTTACCTGACATCCTCATTTCCTTGACTTTGTAACTGTTCTGCTGTGCCAGCAGAGAGAGCAAAACCAGCACCCACTGGGCTTGTTTCAGCCACAGAAGTTTGTGAGTGCTGCTCCGCTCCAGACTGAGCCAGCACGCCAGCCTCCGTGGGTGGAAGTGGTGGCTGGAAAGCTGGGGATGTGTGCTTTCTATTTATAGTGCCACATCTCCGAGGATTCGCTTGGAAGTCCATAACCTTGACACCAAAGCTACAGAAAGAAGAGAGAGTAAACACACCATGCCAGCCAACACCAGGTAACTAAAGCAACAGGACAATTGGCTGTTATAACCCACAAAGACAAATGCAACCCCTGTTGCTTAGCATGCAAAGCAGCAACAAGGAAAGCTTCGACTTTCTGCATGTAACACCATTAAGACATGCAACACTACTTGGCTTATCCACACAGAGGGGTAAGCTACACAAGTGGAACAAGCTACTCAATTACATTTGAAGACAGACATTGATGACAATGAGGTCAAACCACTCAGTAATTTTACACGTAAATACATACATTTCCTTACATACCAGAGTATCTCCTCACCGAATATATTTTGCCACATGAATTTTGTTTCTATTACACGCTAAGTTGCAGTACAGATTTCAAGACAGACAAAAAAGCCACTTGATATACGCTATGATTTGTGTTTAAAGGAGAATTAGGGATAAACAGACTAAAATTCTAACAGATTTTAGAATGCATACAGCACATCTGTTCTAGAATTTAATTTTATTCTTGTTGTGTTAAAGACAGTGAATCTTGATCTGATTTTCTTCTTCCTCTGTCAGTGCTGATAAATTTGCATGTGGCTAGCCATAGTTAACATTCAGGTAACAACATCTGCATAAACAGCTAAAAACAAAACAGCACATCACTTGAATATTCATGATATGAGTGATAATAAATGAACGTTACACACTACATGTTATATGGGAAAACAGCATGTTTTTTTTTTATTTTTTAGCGTTCTACTGTTTGCTGTGGTATACTGTACCATCATCAACTCAGAAGTCTTATCATGAAGGCACCAGGTAACACCACCTCAGCTTATGGGCTTTGAAAAAGAAGCCATGGAATATCAGAAGTTAGATACTGATAGATGCTACTATATACACTTCTGTTTCAGTGGATTTTAGACCCCCCAAATCTGTAATAGGAGAATTGGAAGCAGTAATTATCTGCTTGGTTTTTATCATGCATAGAGTATAACTGGAAGCAAATACCAGTACACTACCTTTGAACCTTCCTCAGGCTGCAACAACATGGGGGGGGAAATAAATCACTATTGTTACCTATAGTATTTCCATGAAATTCTCCTCCTGCAACCAATAAAAGTGTGTCCGATTACAGCCTCCTCAGTAGTCCAGCTCTCAGGAGTGGGCTAATAATTGAAATCTAACCCGAGAATGAAACATACCTTTCCTTCTTCAATAAATCCCCTTCCATTACAGTCATACTAACAGGCCTCTTCCGTTCCAGTGTCCCAGATTCATATTCATTCCCAGTGTGTGAC
>NW_008825292.1:303673-341101 GCF_000699105.1 Pygoscelis adeliae | reverse complement strand
CAGGAATTGCAACAAACGCCCCAGACACATTGAAATCTTGATCTGAAAGAGAGACGGAGAGAATGCATCCTAAGACATACATATACAAAATGGTGCCTCTCACTGCAAAAAGCTATCTGAGATTTACCTGCGTAGGGTTATCACAAATACAAAATTCTTTTAGCTATGGCAAGAATTTACCTCCAGGGAAGAACCAGTCTGCGTGCTGAATAATTGGCTCAATAACTGCTACCACATGGACTGAAGTTGCTGCTGCCATTTCAGCAAGGGATCTGCAGAAGAAATTTGTAGAACACTTTACACAGAATTCTATCAAGGTAAGAAAATGAAAAAAAATTCATACTACCTAAATGACAAATTATGCTAAGCATGATGTATCAAGACTCCTAAGTACCACAAAGAGCAACTTCACACTTTGATGAAATCTAGACTATTCAGTAACATGCACAGCAGTCGAAAACACTCCTAAAAAGGCGCATGCCTAAAAGGATCTGGAGGCGCAGGTTGAAAGAACATTTGAAATATTTTTTTAGGCAAAGAGTCTGTCGCTGTGACTAGTCTACATGATTTAAAACAATCTGACAAGAAATTCTACAGCTTCATGGAAGTTCTGTTTTGTAGCTTTCCTAAAACAACTTACCCTTCATTCTTTGCCCATAACAAGTTGGGGCCCAAGACTATTGCGACATTGCTGGGTGTCATTTTGTTAACATCACTGTTCTGTGCAAGCTTTGCTAAAAATTTGATTAAATACCTACAAAAAGGAAAGAAATAAGTAAACGGCAGTAACTAAGAGCATTTCTTGTTGAAAGCAACTAAGTAAAAACTCAAGAACTCTTTAAAGACAGCTCCCAACAAAACAGAAATAAGACAAACAGCCATCTTGCCTGGTAGCTGGCTACTAAGTTTCTACTCATGGTTCTACTTTGAATCATAAAAGTTGAACTGGGTAGTAAAGAAAGCATCTCCTGCTTTAGCAAAACAGAACTACAGAACTATTACGTTTTCAGAAAAAACATTTAGATTGAGAATGCCTACTCAACAGCTATTTTCATATCCTGTAATGGAACTTCCACACTTCTAGGAGTCACCAAAGGTGGTTTTGTTCCGATTCATTCCCAAAAGGCAAAACCGAAAGGAAAAATAACATGTAAGATACATCCACGTGATTTCTAAGACTGGAAAATACAATGAAGAGCACAGCTGGTGAAAAGTCAGGTACTATTGCCAACAGCATGTCCCTTAAGTAGAAGGGTTCTGCGCCTCACTATTTCATTACAGTCAATAGTGAATTAACTTGACTGAAAAAGTCTACCACCACCAATGCACACCAACTACTTGATAAAACAGGATGTCCTTTTATAAACCTAACTGAATTTGGCCAAGAAAAAAAAAACCTGGATTAGACTTTTGGTTAATCAGCGTTGAAATGTAGTACTCTAGCATCAAAGCGGCTGTGCTGTAAGTCAACAGATGTTGATACATACCTGAAATTAGCATGATAATGCTTAGGTAATCTGTTACAAATTCTCCATAACTCTTGCAGCTTCTTATCCTGGTCCTGAATACTGAAAGGAAAAAAAAAATTCTGCTACATCTTACTTTCAGATCAGAAAACTGCTGTTTCTGCAGTGAACAAAGAGATGACTGCATAACTTTCTATTTATGCCAAATAAATGCAGTGTTTTGTATTCAGTAATTCAGTAACCTGCTAGTCAAATCGCTGAATTATCTCTACCTGCAACAAAAGAAAACTGCTCAAGCATCAATGCTATGCAGCCAATAGTCTGAAGCAGCCCTTATATTTAAACATAAAATAGATATTTCACCACATTTTTGTGCAATTAGTATTAAGCTAAACCACAAAATTTAAAATCATTTGTTACACAAAATATTTACCTGTTAGAGCAGAAATGAGAAAGTAAACTGTGTGAGCTTGGTCTTTTCTTTTGAATTCATACATGAAGAACCAAATTTGATAAAAATATGTAGAATGTTTTCCTATATGACTATTTTTAATATGCTTACTTTGCAGCTTGTGTCCATTCTTCATATAGACTGTAGGTCATTAAAGGTTCTGGCAACTCTCGCAAATAGGATTTCAAGGCACCTGCAATGCAGAACAGAAACAGGCTAGCTTTTTAGCCAATGCTTTCAGTCTTCATTTAAAATTCTGTCCTCAGATTTGCAATTTTATCTATGCAATAGGACTCAAGTTCCAGTGAAACAGTGGGAAGACCTGACACTTCCACAGTATATCTGCTCAACACTTAACACAAAAGGTCCTCCAGTAATTACTGTAATTTGACAGAAACATGTACTATAAAACTATGAATCATCTCTTCAGAACAAAGACCTTATTAAAGGTCTACATACGGCTCTCATCTCACTTGATCATGTTAACACTCGTTATGAGGGGAAATACGGTATTTGGATTACTATGATCACCTGAATTTTAAACACCACTGTCATGCAGACATGAATACATCAAGTGTGATGAGCATGCGCACCCTATACTCATCTGTGTTAAGTTGTGCAATGAAGTGAACTTTCAATTTATTTTAATTCATAGTTTATCTGCAGAGATCAACACCTTACACTGCAGCCAGTCAACAGTTAAATGAACAGCATAAACTTGTGTTGTATCTATTTATACCTGGTTTTGATTCAGAACATTCACAATACCTGCAACAGCATGGGGATCGGAATAAAATTCGTCAAGCTGGGAAGTTGAACAGTCCAAGGCAGCTTTCAGCTTTTTTAACTTGGAGGCTCCAGCAGCAATTCTGAATAAGCCCTGCATAATAAAAATAAAATGTATTTGACTGGTAACAACACGTTAGTACAAGCGTGAAACAGTAGAAGTTTTATGACAGCCTCTTTCAGAACAGTTTCAACTTTGGTGTCTTCACCTTACACTATTATGACCTAGCTGGCTCTTAACACGTCACTGCCATCTGACAATGTTTTAGTTCCCTCTAAATAGGCCCATTCCTAATTCTTCATTCTAGGTGCATTCATCTCAAAGATACTTCAAATAGTGCTGAAGGTTATTCTGCTGCAAAAGATTTATCATCTACACTAATGGACAAAATTACTTAAGCAACTTGTTAAAAAGTACAGACACCAGTCCATGAGTTTGACTGAGCTCTTTTTTTCTGTCCTTCATAGCATGTGATATAGTATTACCTACCTCCTCTCTCATTCCCGTTTCCAAAAGCATCATTACACAGGCTTCTATAGGGACTGCAATTTCACGACCACTGCGCTTGAGATGCTCTTCTAATGGAGTTCCAAAAGCTGGTTTTTCAGTCCATTTGTCTAATTGGAGAGTATCAAAACACTGAGCAAAATATCTAACACTTGAATTATGTCCCAGACAGGAAAAGAAGAAAGCCTCCAGTACCGCAAAGACATTTTCAGAATACAGTAGGAGTTTTACAGCCCTTGATTGGTAAAGTCCCTTATATCATGAGTAAAGAGAAAGTGAGCCTGCTGGTGTTCAAGAAAAAAAAAAATACTTCTGCATCTTTCTGGATGGAATATCGCACACAAATCCTCTGTGTAACTGGAAGCGCATGTCCCGCTAGGCCTCAACACAACTGCCACCACATGGCTGTAAGTCACATTAATTCTGATTTGCCAAGACACCAAAAGGCTTAGGTTTGCAAGAATCTTTGGGGAAAATTTTGTCCAGATTGCATGACCTGGGCTGATCTTAGTTTTAACTGTATTTAAGGTGGATAAAACCCAAGCTGTTAACACGAAGTTTATTGCTGATTTAAGGAATCAGCAGCTTAAAATGGATGTTAACAGCCCCAATATCTTACATTAGCATTACCACATTAACAGCCCATCACTAACACTTGCACGAATTTTCAATTCAATTTCTCCATTGCTGCTTAACTCTGAAAGTCAAAACTGGCACAAGTTTCTCCAAACTGAATGTGAATTTCCTGTTTCCTGCAATTTATTTTTGCACCCATTTCTGCTGTCTTAATTGAAAAAATGCAGATGTAAAAGGTTATTGTTAGTACAGATGCATTATTTCTTTTATATGGAAAAAAGGTCAAGAAAGATGAAGACTTTGAGAGTCCTCTGAAGACACAATGTGCTTCTGCAAAGGATTTAATTTACCCTTTTTGTTTATGAAACCACATCAACTACATCCCTCATAAGGCTTTAGTTCCTCTCATTCATTAACACACCATGAGAGGCACATGCCGTTTTCCCCAGTTTTGCAAGTTACAGCAAACATTAGGAAGAGAAATCTTAGTAATTGTTCAAAGTCACAGTAATATACATGACAGCTAGAAACACAACTGAAGTCATGCCCTACACTTAGATACTGGGCCACTTAGACAACATGCCTCCTAGCCCACCTTCTAGGATGGCTAATCTGTTCTGAAGCATTTGTCATATGAAGAGTTTGTACAAAGCAGCTAAGCAACAACAACAAATTTAAAGCAGTTGTGTTTGTAAACAGAGAACCTTCCATACAGCCATAATGCAGCCCTGATTCTGTGTAAGCAACGTTTGTTTGCATTACCTCACCTCCCATCAGATCTACAGAGTACAGATATTCTATATCATCTTTCAGCAAGATGCTCATATTTCTTGACGTATTTAGTTTAATGGTTCATCTTTTACAACTTGCATGTGGTCCACAACTGAAGATACTTGAGTCTTGCTCAGCTCAGATTATATTTTTCTCAGACTTTGTTCAGCCTACTTCTTGTTCAAAGCAATTAGCAGATTAAGAGACAGTATAGCCAGCATTAAGGATAGCAATTTCAACAACACACAGTGCATCTTCATACCAAACCATTAATGATAACACCTTAACTCCCATTGACAATGGAAAGCTTAGTAGCATGGGAAAGAAATGAAACTGTATTACTTGCTTTTCTTAACTGCTGATAATCAACACAATAATGTGAACACTCCATTAGCCAGCTGTAGTGCAGTGGGCACACTCAGAAAAAGGATTGCATAAAAGAAGGGAAGAAAGTCAAGCTCCTTAGAATAAGGGCAGTTTTTCTGACAATCGCCTAGTAATAATTCAAGAAGCAAGGACCCTAAAAAGTTCCTAAATCACAATGAAACTTTCATTGGCCTAAAAAGCCAGGTATGAATTAGCAAAAAGTCACATGATATCAAGGAAGAAGTGCAAGCAAATAGAAAAATCCTTCCTTTACCCTCTTGGGTATCGGATAGATCCTTAATATTTTATTAGTGTGTTAAAATATGGCTGCAGAACTCCAGAGAACACAAAGATGGAATTATGCTTGGGAATGTAAAATTGTTAAGTAGATCAAAATGGCCTTATTAAATAAGTCTGCATGCAAGAGAATCAAGATAAAGGAGGAGAATATTGTGCATAGGTGGCACAGGCAAGGAGAAGCATCAGCCAGAGCACAGGTTACTTTACCTTGATGGGCTTGAATTTCGGGTAGGACCTTTTCTATGACTGCTAATGCTTTTCTATGGTAATCTGCTTGTGCTTCTAATAACTGAGAACAGAAGCCACATTTTAAAAACAAAAAGAGCATTAGCTTCTGATGAGCACATAAAACAAGACTAGAAGGTTTAGCACACAAAATGTAATCTTTGAGAATTGAGTGTCTATGCACATACGTGCTGCAATCAAAGTCGTACTGAAAAAATACTCACCATAACAAAACATCTAGCATATTCCCCCTCTTTGGACACAAAGTTATACATGTCTGCTGCTAGTTGATCCTTTGAAAAAGAAAAGAATGCAAAACAGTACATCAAATTTACAGGGGCATTTCAACTTGTACAGAAAGACAGAAGTATATATGTTTATTTTGCCTGCAGTAAGTTTGAACTATCAATTCAGGCAGTACAGGAAGCCAGTAATCCACCTACACTGCCACATGTATTCTTCCAAGCAAAATTCATTCAAAATGCCTAACTTTGTTTTATATAGCAAAGCTGCTGCCCACGTAATCCAATCAACGATTGGATTGTATGGCAATATGTTATTTACAGCCAATCCCTGCATACAAAGACAAATACTACTAAAAGGTTTTTGGTGCTCAGCTCAACTGCGGCATAATGTAGTATTTGACAATTGAGAAGTGAAACTGAATGCGAACTGCTCAGAGCTGTAATAGTCAGAATGTTCCTTTTATGTCAGCAGTCTCAATTTCACCCAGGTAGCTCACGCTGCATGACTACTCAGTGGCCTGAAGCACACAGACACCCTGCACATTTCAGTCAAGGCTAAGACACAGTTCCTTCTCATAACTGTCTCAGACTGAAACAGAAAGTAATGTAAAACACCCATTTTAAAAAAGGAAGTTCCTTGTTAAATTCAAGCAATTCAGACAGAGATCAGCTAGCATTAATATATCTTTAAGACATACAGTTTGTTAACAGCCAATTTGTGACTGCGGTAATCAGACAGCCAGTTCCACATGCAAGGCTTACAGAAGCAGCCATATTCTGATTGCTATTGTTGCTAATGAGAGGTATGTAAAAGATAGAGACTCATCTTGTCATACCTTGCATTGTTCTACTTTATTTCCAGCTTCATCCATCTCTTCCTTAAGAGATTCTATTTTTGAAGGATGCACTTGAAAATTTGTTCCTGAAGTCTTGTGGGCTTGATTATACCTGTGGAAGAAAGGCTGCAGTCATTTGGTAAAAACTAGTACTAAACAAGAATCTGCATTTGGCTGCCTTGAAATTAGTTTCTTTTGACAGAAAACAAACCCGATAGTTCTGTCAGAAAACTTCTGAAACTAAGGAAGGCGCTCAAAATACACCATTTATGACATGCTGGCATAATTCACAAACAGCTAAACAACTATAAAGAAATCCTGCATTCTCTAAAACCTCTAACATGGGTGTATAATATGTTAGAACTACCAATCCCAGAAAACGCTACATAAATTATTACCACAGTTTAAGACCATTTAATGGGACCTAAGGGTAAGTTGGACAACCTAGGACCCTACCAATGAGATGGTTCAATACAACGCTGTAAAAGCACTTGGCACAGTCACAAAATTAGACTCCTATTCCTTATTTAAGTTGACAACTTAAGTGAACTGGAAAGATGATGAGTTTTCAGCATTTTTCCAATTATATATAGGCATGTAAGAGCTCCAAAATCTTGATTCTGTTTGGATCTAGTAGTCATGAGTCCATTTTTTAATAACTTAAATGTAAGTTTGTCTTTTTTCAGCAAAGCAATAACATGCATACAGTAGCATTTCAGAAGCGAGTACCAGCATCAGATCAGATGCCATGAGACGCCAACAAGAAGTTAACACGAATAGAAAAGGACCTTGTAATTAAAATTATTTCTTACCTTCCTCTTGCAGAATCCCAGTCCAACACCAGCTTTGCAAGCTGCTTCCTCTGCTTCTGAATGTTCGGGATCTCTGTCTAAAACGAGAATTCAAGGCTTACATTTATTTTAAAATTGTGTATTGTAATAAATTACATTTTGTGGAATTCATATCCACTTTCCACCACTAATGCATGACCCCATTTTATTATTAGCAATGCGATAAACCATTTTTGCTAGTTTATACATAAATCCAGATTTATTTCTTCAGTCAGGCTGAAGTGACCTACCTCTGTTAGTAGACACAGTGGATCTAAAACTTCTCTTTCGATCTGCACTTCATGCTGAGAGAGCTCCATTGCCAGTTTATTCTCTGCATCACCACATGTATCTAGCATTTTCCTTTAAGAATTATAGGAAGTTGTAATGTGAGTTACTACTGACTAAAGAAGAAAGATTCAAAACAAAACAGCGGTGGCCCTTTGTCGTCTGCTATCCTTTTGGAAAGCTTTGTGTTGTATAAAGCAAGGCATTACTTAACGGCATAAAACCAAGATGCTCTATGTCATCATGGGCAAATTTGGGATAGGCAAGGAGTGTTATTAAACCTTTGTCTTTAAAATTCCTTAGCCATTACAACATTTTTGGAGGCTTTAAGTCATCTAGGTGATTATACTGGCCCTAAGGGCAGAGAAGTTAGTATTCATTTCAAAGCCCATCCTTCCATCTCACCAGATGCAGGAAAATTGCTCAATGCAGTATTTATTTTTTTCCTAAGCCCCTTTAATGTGAAAAAGTCTTAACACCATAATGCCAGGCAATCACGTATGCAGCAGTCTCAGGTTCCAAAACCATGATTTGACCTTTGTTTTAAGCTTGTTCTAAGGAAAAACCCTATTCTCTAAGATTTTTATCCATGTTTAAATCTCCTGCTGCAGCTCACAAAAATGCACACAAAGGTTTTTAAGGTCATTCTCCACTGGCTCCATGAGAATTCTCATCAGCAACAAGGAAACACATTTGCTCTAGGAATTCAGCATATTGATGTTCATTTGTTTCAGCCACTTTCCTGTAAGTTGTAAATATGCACTTTGCCAGGATAAGGAAATTGGCATTATTTTAAACTAGAAGCCAGTAATGCAAAGTGGCATTATTTTAAGTCATTAATGCAAACCTGCAGAATGCAGTATTTACATTAAATTTTGAACTTTAAATGGAGATAATCACGAGGAGAAAAGCCACTTTCAAAAGCTTTTAAGATAGCAAAGAATCAGAATCCTCTGGAACGCAATTCAGAGCAAATTGCATTGAGGGCAAGCAAAACTTGCCCTCAGAATCACTCAAGAAAAAATGCTTGTTCACTTTTTCTCCCTTTAGATTAGAGAAGGAATCTAGAAATATTAGTTTCATTAGATTGAAAACAGCCTTTATGTACCCAAAGTCCCTAATTAGAGCCCTGCAGGCAATAAAATGACAGACTGCAACTTATATAGCCAAATACTTACCCCAACAGAGTTTCATCACTTAGCTGGACAGATCCTTCTTGCATATTTTGAGCAAGAGCTGTTAGAGGAAGTTTTTTCTATGGAACAGAAGGAACAGTGCTTAGCTTAGCTCTATTCACCTTGTCCAGCTTTCCCAGTATATCCCCTCTAAGATTTTTCTCTTCTTCCATATGGTTTCTATTATACACATAGGCAGCTCATTCTTTAAGACTTTAAGAAAACGTCAAGTCACAAGAAGTTTCAAGCCTCAAGACTCCTGTTCTCAGATACTTTGAAAAGCACTTTCTTCTCAGTCTTAGTTGGAATGACTGGCCCAAAATGTCTTTGACAGTAGTTGAGATACAAGTAAACAACTTTAACTTGAAATCTAAACAACTAGTTCTCTGCAGAGGTTCGTTCTGTGTGCCCCTGTTTTCAGGAGGTCTCTATTATTCAATAAAAGGAGAAAACTTGAATGTTAATTAATTCTGATTCTAACACTTTAAGAAAACCTACATACGGCTTTGCTAAAGAGGGGCAGAAATCAAACGTGTACAGAAAAATATTTACAGTTAATTGGAGATGTCAGTGCACAAAGGTAATTCTAAATATGAGGAGCTTGATCAGAGGTGCAGAGTATCTTCTCTTCTTAGTCAGGTCTTATGAAAGCTGTAGGTACTCAGCACACTGCAGAAACAAGTGAGTGTCCTGACACTACTAAGGTACTCCAAGGTCACGTTACTATATCCAGATGGGGAATTACAGCTAGCATTTTACCAAATAATGTCAACATGTGAGATGATTTTACAGAGTTTTTCTTCTCTTGGATAATTTGAGGCATAGTAGCTGATCAGTATTTAGAAGGCCAGACCGTATTCAGACTAGTCTCAGAAGACAAGCCAAAGGGCAATTGTACTTACATGTCTCTTATCAGGATCTGTACCATGCTGGGCTTGAAAACATGCAATTAATCGCTTCTGTGCAATGTGGCAAACAGATCTCACAGTGTCAAGACGTCTCTCGATCTAGTCGGCAGGAGGGGGAGAGAGGAGGAAGAGAAAACAAAACAAAAAACCAGAAGTTATTTTCCTGGCCTCAGCAGAAAATCTTCCTCCTGTACCACACTTAGTTCTGGGTTGCATATTTCTCAAGTTCTACAGCTTACAAGAAATTCAGATGCTTAGCAGAAGTGCCTGACAGCAAAAATGCTTGGAAAGAGATTTAAATTCTTTTTCTCCCCGCAGTGGCATGGCAATTCAGTTGGAGCTCGCAATGCTCACGAGATTAGAGAGTGGAAGAGGGAGAAAAACATTGCCCCTACTTTTTGTCTCAGCAAAAGGTTGATACTTGCCATCTGAGATGAATGGCACGTGTGGATATCTAAGACGCTAATTTAGGGAGAAAACTGTGGGAAAACTCTCATATTTTTTTCCTTGTGACCTTGTGAAGTAGAAGGCTAAAGACATATTTGACCGCTCCTTTACACTGGGCCAAACCTACATACTGCAAGCTTTCTATTGCGTTTCCTTCTCTGGCCGTTAAATGCAAGGACAAAGTTCCTACATGCTAAGCAAAATCATATTTTCAGGGAGAGATTAATGGGATTCAGAAGGGATATGGAATGAAAAAAATAGGTGTCAATGCACAAACAAGAATTCTGTTTATCATAGTATATTTGAAACATGGCTTAATACAGACTGTAAATACGACAAATATATACCTTAATAAACTGTTCTTTTAAGGGATTTTAAGTAAGGAATTTGGATTATTTTATTTCAAAGAACACCAAAAGCAAACAAAGTGATGAGCACTGGGACAGAACTGCTTATGGCACCGAGCTCTCTATGCACAGCACCAAAAGAATGCTGTTTATCTGCATTTTGATGACTCACCAAGAATAAAAGGAGGCCCTTTGGAATGGCTTCTATTTAAAAAGCAAGAACAAAAAAGTTGATTTCATCTGTAGAAATAATCTGAACAGAATCCAGTTTTTGATACAGCTCTAAAATCACTCCTATTACATTTTCAGGAGGGCAATAATTCTCTCCAGCTTTCCTATCAATCATAAATACAGATTAGCTGCCAGACTAGTAATTTTAGCACTAAGTTATTATGCCCCTGCTAGCTACTGTTAAGGGCACCATACCTGCATTTAAAGCAGGAGATACACTGTTGGTTTTTCCAGAAGAGGCATACTGCTATGTCCTAATGAACACAAAATGCTATAAATTCTCATTTAGAATGTTACACATCCAGGTAAGAATGACATGATTTTTTTCCTCCCAACAGGTTTATTTGGCACTACTACGATGGGATATGTATATCTCTAAAGTGGTTACAACTGGAAGGATGTAATTAGGTCCCAACAAAAGCAGCTAGTAGAAACCACAGCTACTAAAAGGGACAGCAGATCCAACAGAAGAGGAGCCTTCAGGGGTGTGGGTTGGGAGAAGTTGCAGGGAAGAAGATGTCAGTGGAGGGAGGCACAGACAGATGGGGACTTGGTGAGGATCTGCACAGAATCACTGCTGTTGGACATGGGAGCCCTGTCCTGAACACACGAGCAAGTACAGCACTGGGCTCCCCGTTACCTTCCAGAAGAGGGGAATGGCAGTTCTGCTAAGCTGTAGCCTGGAGTAGCACCCAAAGCTGGGCCTTGGGGCTGTGCCGCCCAGCAGCAGCCTTTGCAAGTCCAAAGGGAAGGTGAAAGAACCAGTATAGGAGAGCTGGAGAGTTGAAGGACCAATGTAGGAAGACTGAAATTTCACTGACTACATGAGGCACTAAAGGAACTTAAAAGCTCTTGACAGCCACAAGATGAATCCAAGCTGAGGTGCTCAAAAAGCTTAGTAAAAATCTATTACGGTAGAATAAGGTGCAGAGAGACTGCCCAAGAAGGACTGCTCTGAAAGCACAAGGCATTGCCTTTTACTTACAGAGCATGTATCAACAAGCTCAAAATTTAGTCCATTTCAAAAAAGTCCATATGAAGATACATGAACAAGAAGGTACTGTTTGCAGTCTACTGTTGCTGCTAAGATGATTTATTTCTGTTGTGTTATCTTCAAAATAAAATATCACCAACGCATTCTAAACCATCCACTCTTTGTATTCTGAAAGCATTTATTCTTGCTTGGTCACGTAGTTAAGACTTCTTAAAATACTGAGCACAGTTGTTTTTTCCACACCTGAAACATGGTGACATCCTGTAACTGAACTATCTTACAGATCCCAGCAGACTAACACAGCCCTTGTCAGCCATGCATGGTGGCTTACATTCCTTAGAAAGACTCTGGAGCACATATATTCCCAACAGCCTGAATGCCAAACTCAAAGGGCAGAAGACTGATAGGAGGAACGTGACCCCAAAACCTCACGATAATACACTCTCCTCTCTGATCTGCTTTTTAGTTCAAAGATGTCAGGAAAACCACGAAGGACATTAATCTCCATTAAGCTACCTTTGAACTTAAAATGTGACCTACAGGCCATGCTGTCTGTACCCACAGGGCATCTTCAGTGTACAAAACATCACACAATTGCTTTATTATACACTACAAGGGCATGCCAGAAAGTGGGTCTATTGTAGAAGCCTTTCCAGTACTGAATTATATTCCTTGTCTTCAGACAGGAACACATTTAACAGAGATACTTGAAATGGAGTATTACACTTCAGAAAACAGAAAAAAGCTATGGCAATCCTATGTCAAAGCTTGAGCTAAATATAAAAAAGAACACTGTGAAACATGTTTATAAAGTGAACAGTACCACGCTTTTAAGCTCTTTAGTTAGATAAAAGCCTCCCTCCCCTCCACAAGCCCCCAAGAGCAAACAAACAAGTGAGTAAATTCTTCCACTTGGGTGTAGCCAGTCTGCTCTGTGCCTGGGAAAGCCTTGCTTGCAAAATTTTTTTGGCAACAAGCAGCAGTACTTTTGGCTTTCACTTCTTGTTACTATTTTGCAGCTAACCAAGAAAACAGATGAGCCCCTGAAGATATAAAGGTGTTTTAACATCCTTTATGCCATTTAATTGTACACATCTCTTTAGAAATTAAAAATAGTATTGTCAAACTGTTAAGATATTGACAGTTCACATAAAGCAGTCCTCTGAAAAGCTGGGTAAAATGTTTCAGGTCAGTTCATTTCACCATTACTCAAGATGATTTCATGCATTTGTGCTAAATTCAAGTTTTAATTCAATTTCATTCAATACATTCTCTCATCTTCTACTTTAATCTGAACAGCTGGAGAGATTTGAAATAAAAGTACTTGCACCATTTGTTTGGCTTCCATGTTTTGTATACAGGTCCTGAACTTAAGCATACTAAGATGCTTCGTAATCAATTTGAAATAACCATTACGCTCGAGGTCCCGTGGAGCAGCTAGCCTGACTTCCCTTGCCAATTTATGTTTTGCCTTTTTTTTTTTTAAAGTCTTTCACAAAGTAACCAGAGGAAGAAAACTATGTAGAATAAATCTGTAATCAAATTTGTTCCATGTAATCAGTCAACCTTGTTAATCTAACAGTTGCAACTAAAATTCCACCACGAACATAGTGTTTGATTAGATGGCATACTTTCAAAAAGATGACAAGTCTGCAAACAAATCAAATGTCAGTGTGACAATTTTGAGAACAAATACCACAAGCTAAACAAGAAGCATTTGTACATTTATTTAGAGCAATTCCAGACTTTCAGAAAAAAATTGACATTATCTGTTAGCAAGCAGTTGGCATGTTTTTTGCCACTTCTCTGAAGGCCCAAGTTGACCTCTTCTGCCAATTTTTTTTTTCCCTTTTTTTTTTTTTAAAGTCTTTCACAAAGTAACCAGAGGAAGAAAACTATGTAGAATAAATCTGTAATCAAATTTGTTCCATGTAATCAGTCAACCTTGTTAATCTAACAGTTGCAACTAAAATTCCACCACGAACATAGTGTTTGATTAGATGGCATACTTTCAAAAAGATGACAAGTCTGCAAACAAATCAAATGTCAGTGTGACAATTTTGAGAACAAATACCACAAGCTAAACAAGAAGCATTTGTACATTTATTTAGAGCAATTCCAGACTTTCAGAAAAAAATTGACATTATCTGTTAGCAAGCAGTTGGCATGTTTTTTGCCACTTCTCTGAAGGCCCAAGTTGACCTCTTCAAGAGAAACAGAAATGAAGACAGAAACCAGCTGTGCCTAATCACAGTTTCTTCCCAGCTCATCGTCCACCACCAGACAGACTGACAAGTCATTAGCACTAATGGTTCATAAGCTTAACAAGCTAGTTCATCTAATTAAAAGCAAAAATGTTTCCTCCTTCTCTTTATCAAGCTACATGATTGGATTCAGAAACAGAAGTACCTGAGTTTTTCCCATTCAAATTTTATCATAGTTTTTTCATGTGCTGAGAAGTCAGCCAAAGACATCCTTGTTTTCACCCCTGTCATTTGCAGTATTTTTTTCCCCCCACATTAGGTACTCCACAAAACTCAGAAGGCTCAAACTTCACAAAGAGCATTTAAAAAAAAAAAAAACCACAACATATTAACGGTGTTACAATACCTGCAACAGGTCTTCACTGAGTACCTCCGTTTTCTCAGCCCTAAGGAGGAAAACAGACCATTGTCAGACTAATTAGCACGTTCAGGGTCAAAGATTGCTACGATGCTTTTGACAAAAACCATTCAGTTTCAAGTTATAAACCCATCATGACCACTGCTGCAAACACCGCCATGGTCACGATGTGGTACGTAGCGCTGGCTCCCGGCCCCGGCGTGAACATGGATGGCTTGCCCAGCACAGGGTGCTTGGGAAAGTCTGACATTCCCGGAATTCCCAGCCCACAGCACGAATCCACTGCACCAAGCTCAACTACATTGCAGACTGCGCACGGTTTAACACAAAGCAAACTGGAATCCTGAGTAACTTCACTTGAATGCAAAGATGTATTGAAGCAACTTGAATCTCACTCCATGTTGTTAATCAGGTAATGTTATCACCACACATGAATGTAAAGGAATATAAAGACATGAGAAAAGTAGGACAGCCAACTTCATCTTTTCATATCCTACCACTGCAGGGCTTTATCAATCAGCAATCAGTGGAAATGGTAGCCTGAACACCTTCCCTTAACCTTACAGGCACACAACCTTCATCAGAAATATCTCCCATTACCTCATTGTGCTGACTTCCGTAATACTGAAACAATGAAAAAGATTTATTATTTAAAAAGATCATCAGAAGTTAACAGTATTACCAGTAAAGGTCTACCCTCAATAGAAAAGTGTCCGAATACTCACACATACTTCCAGACAAAAATGTTAACAGTTGTTACAAATACACTCAAACTTTACACGTACAATTCCACACCTTTTCCCAATCACAATTTATACATAAACTTCCAGTTGTTTAATGTTGACCCAGATTTGTTTGGTGTTGACTCATTTGCTATAACACTGCTTTACCCTACCTTTGCAGGATCTATAAAATAAAGATAAATTTAGTTCACCCTTCTACTTGGCTGTTCACCGTGACTACAGGTCTATTGCTATAGCGGACTTGGAGGTACTCCAGTACCCTATTTCCCTGTTCAGAGAGTTTCCCCTGCTGCTGTCAGAGTTCCTCATCTACTACACCGACTTCCTTCTGATCCTACAATCTGTTTAATAACCTACCACAAGACTGGTCATGCACAAAAAGTTCATTTTCTTGATCAAGCTTCATCAGCTGAACTTGTGAAATGCCTCCAAAGACAAGATTCATTCACTTTAAGGGGTTTGTTCATTTTTTTAAGGCATTTGACTTCAATTTCATGGCACATTATCTGCTTGAACTATTTGTAAACCATAAGGTGTTTAATAATTAAATATGAGAATACAGTAGTGCTCAAAACCTCAGCAAGACTAAGACAAAAGCCACTTAAATACTTTGACAGGAACATAAACTGCAAGCACTGTAAAATTTATTTGTTTAGGAAAACACATACAAGGTAGATAAACTTTTCTTCCACACAAACAGAAATACTGTGTCTGATCCAAATGGTACCCTGTTAGAGGGCAATTATTTGGGTTTTTTTGTTTGGGTTTTTTCGGTGTTTTTTTTCGTGGTTTTTGGGGGGGGCTGGGTGGGGTTTTTTGTTTTTTGTTGTTGTTGTTGTTGTTTTGGGGTTTTTTTCGTTGTTTTGTTTTGGGTTTGTTTTGTTTTTTTTTTTTTTGGGGGGGGTTGTCTTGCAAAATCACACCAGAAATTACATGGAAGAACAACAGTGTAAGAATACTCCAGTTATAGCGGCACATTCTTAACCAGATTTTAATCTAATCTGAAGTGGCAACTACTACACACATCAGCTAACTGATCTGATAGAAGCATACAGAGCTACTAAGTATTTCTGTGGGAACATAGTGCTGCGCATGATAATGGTATTACACAGAATTCTCGAGCAGCCAGAGTTTTCTGTCCTTTAGCAGACTGTGTAAGAGATGAGCCATCTCTATTTCTAAAACTGAATTTGATACTGTACATGCCTTTCATGAGGAAGGGCCAACGAAGGGGCTGTATTTACCACAGCTAACATGGCCTTTGGTTTCAAACACCATTTTTTTCTCAGTCCTGTTTTCCGCAGGTGAATGGACGCCTTTCATGAAGTTAAATTTTACCCACCTTTAAGAAAGAGCGTATGGCACGGCGTGTATACGATGCTACCAAATGGCATACCGCTTTAGCTTTGTACCTCACCTAGACGCACCTTAACACCTTAAATACCAAGTCAGCCTAAGCAATGCATATGAAAAGGCACCAATTCAGATACCTGTCGGGTAAAATCCCCTCCTGATCGAGGCGGCACACTGCACGCCAGGATCGACAGACTGAGATGGGCTGCAGCCCTGAGGAGGAGGCAGGCTGAGCGGACTGTGTTTACCTGCCATAAGCTCGCTAAACAACACAGTTCAAGGTGTCTTCTGCAAAAACACAGACTTCTTTCAACAACAGGTGCAGCTGTTTATAAATAAAACAGCCTACTGGAAATGATTTAATTTTGATAGTTAAGAATAGCTACTTGCATTTCCAACCCTGTTAAGATTTTCTAGTTAAAGCAATCAGCATTTAACAAGATTAGCACGGCAGTTTACTAGAGCTCCAGCAGCTGGCCTGCTAGCCTTCACATATATCCCAGTCTCAGTTTCCTTCTTTTGCCTGTTTAAGAGAAAATGCAACTGGTTTCTACATCTACATTATGCAACTGGAGCTTGCACTGACTCCCCTGTATCTCTCTCTCCTCCTTAATTTGGCTCAGAGTAAGAGAAAGTTAGATTAGACGAAGGCGTTTCAGCAGTTCCTTCACCCTGGAGGCTGACACACGTATCGACGTGATACGAAACAGACACCACAGAAGCAGAGATCTGACATACCAGAAGAGAACACATAACCTTAACCTAACTGGCAGTTTTAGGAAATAAACCAGCCACCTCAGGTGGCGTAATTCAAAACAACTTTAAGAACATTTAGAGTACTTATAACTGGATATGTACACATCATTAAAACCACTGAACTGCTGATAATCACAAGAATAGTGATTGACTGAGAGTTCACAGATTTTTTTCCCACCCATGCAGCAATAATGAAATTAGAATCATAGAATAGTTTGGGTTGGAAGGGACCTCTAAAGGTCATCCAGTCCAACCCCCCTGCCGTGGGCAGGGACATCTTCAACTAGATCAGTCCCGTCCAACCTGACCTGGAATGTTTCCAGGGATGGGGCATCCACCACCTCTCTGGGCAACCTGGGCCAGTGTCTCACCACCCGCAGCGTCAAAAATTTCTTCCTTATACCTAGTCTATATCTTCTATTACTAGAAATCTTCTATTACTAGACGATTTTGTAAATTCACTCTTAGCTATTGGGAATCATGAAATGTATTTTATAGAAATTATTTTTAGAGGAAACAATGTTCTTTCTAATACTAGTCCATATCTGTGTTCAACAGAACCTTTCATTATACTACTATGAAGTTACTGGATGCTTTTGAATGGCTTTATCCATAACATTAATTTGAAACCATCAAATAGTATAGAACTTCCATACAACTTTAGATTTATCAAAAATTTAATTTCTCCTTCCCCTCCTTCTTCCTAGGAAATTATATTCAAGTGAAAAGCAAAGACAGCTCAGTAACATGCTAGCAGAAGTTTGCTTCCATTTAAAATATGGTTACCCGCAGACTATATATCATTGTATGAAGTGCAAAACAATTTTCATATATTTATCTTAAACACTTTTTGTACACCTAACTGGTTTATCAAGGATTTAAAGTCACAACTTGAAAATCCAGATCTCCTCCTCTGAAGTCAGGGATGTTTTCCCCAGTCATCGGTGGCAGCAGGACAGCGTCCCCAGGCCAGCACCGATTTTAAAAAGCCACTGATGATGATGTCACGTTCGGAAATGCAAAAGGGAAGACCTCACCCTTCCTGCAGGCCCACATTCCACCTTTAATAAGGAAGCCAAGAAAGAGCCACTAAATAATATTGTTTTTCACTGACCACAGCCATGAAACAGAAAACACAACCTTGTGATAGCAGCACAGCCTCTCTCCTCACTGAGCAGGGAAAAAGCAAAGCACCAAAGGTACTTCTGTCTCCCTCTGAATAACAGGTACTACTAGCTTAAAGTTTACATCTAACTGCAGCTTCATGGGATGCCAATTCCTTCTGCCGACTAATTAATTGAATTAGCAAATTTACAGAAAATAAGAGAATCTCTTTTTCACTGATACTTAAAAGTTCTGTCCTTATCCCTTGTTAGGTCTTACTTGTACCTTATCTAGTCGGTAGCATGAAGCGATGAAGAAATCCTTCTGGAATCAAGAACCAATTAAGAATTGGAACATTTAGTTGCAGAGCGCGTTCCCAAGGGCTCTATCAAGCCCAGCAGTGCTGGTAGCTCGCCTCCAGCCTGGAGACCCTCCAACTGTAAGCCTCCCCCACGAGATACCATGAACACAGCCCATCCCAAACTGAGACTGTGAAGCCCAGACTACAGCAGCTATGGCTGTTTACATTCCCAGCAGCTAAACTCAAGACAGTCCAAACAGTTAATTCTCAGTTGCAAAACGAGGTCCCTCCAAGCCATTACTAATGGGGAAAGCACGCCCTGCCGTCCGAGCCCCTCCCGCGCGCCGGGGGCCCCAAACATGCCGGTTTGAGACTGAGCTGTTTGTGCAGGAGCCATCCCCGCGCTTCCGGACGGCGGGATCCGCCGGCACGTGGCAGGGAAACAGGGACCTGCCCAGCCCGGAGCCTCCCGACACCTCCGGCGACAGAGGTGGTGTTTGTGCGAGACAGGAAAGAGCACAGCACGAGCAGCAGCCCGGGGGACGCCGGACTCGGCGCGCAGGGCTTGGCATCACACCCTACCGCAGCAGCGGCGCGCAGGCTGTTCAGCTGCCTAAATATAAAATAGCTGCTAGACTAGCAGCAGGAACGGAGCTGGTCCCCCGGGAAAGGAAAGTTTCTGAGAACTGAAGGTGAAGTTTTTCTGCTACAAACCTAGGCTGGGTACCTGTGATGCCAGAACCTTTACATTAATCAATTGGTACGAAGTTTCTCAATTAAAATTCAGCAGTGCATTTTACAAGACTGATTTTAAAACCAAAACCGAACGATCATTTGTTACAGCTGTAATCACCCCCTTAACAAATAGAGAGGATAAAGCTACTGAATTCTGTAAAAACAGTACTTTCAAACTGCTTTTCACACTGAGTTAGCCCAACATCCTGCCCACTGTGCAGAGCTCCGTGAGCTGCTGTCGGTGGCAGCAGCTGCAAAAGCAGCTCTTCGTTTCTTCACTTTCCCTCTCCTGCACTGATACAACAACTCGTTCAGCCGGGCTGTAAGCCAGCTCGGGCAGCCAAGCTGACTGCAAATAATCTGGCAGAAACAGCTACTTTTCAGCCAAATCAGCTCCCCAAATTCACCCTTCAGACAAATAACCTTGCTGACACAGCTCTGGGGTGGGAACAGGTAGCAAAGAGCAGGTTAGGCTGAGTATGGCTCAACTGGTGAATGTCAGATTCTTCAAAGACAGCCAAAAAACCTGAGCAGAGCTGGCTTTTCACTTTCTGATACTGCAACACTGAGAAACTAATTTTCAACAAATTTTTTGTTGCCAAATTGATTCTTCTAAATCAATTTGCCAAAATTTTGCCAAAAAACAAAGAATTTTTGTTTTCTTTTTAAGCCAGCAAATAGTGTACTTAACATGAAATATGTCATGCCACATAAATGCTGGTGCCATTTTCTATTTGGGGATGGCATGGCCAGAAGTAATTGCCTTAACTCACGCTAAGCAAAAAAACAAGAGGTTTGGGAGTGGAAAGACTATTTTTTATTCTAAACACGTTAATTACAATACTTTATCTTGCTGTGACATTTTAAAAACGTATTGCATGTGGCCCCAGTTGGCCTCCTCTCTCTAAGTGTTTTATAGTAGCATTCATTTTCTTTCTTTCATTCTTTCCGGAAAGGCCCTCAGCACAGCCTGAAACACAGCGCAGTGTGCAGGGCTCTGCTGCAGCTTACTGCCTGGCTCAGCTGTGAGCAGGGTGGGCAGAACAGCTCTCACCCCACAGGTTTAAAACTGGCCCACTCACTTTTTCATTTTACAGTTCCTTCACACTTCCAGGCCAGAAGTCTTCTCTGTACATCTGGAAACAGCAGATGAGAATTCCTGAGATAAAAGTGTTTATCTTCCACGGGGAAAGAATTTACATTGCCATGTATAAAATCAAGAGGCTCTGTTAAACCAGCAGTGGAGATTTAAAAAAAAAAAAAAAAGCTTCATCTAAACAATATTTGAGATCACACTGGCTTCACAGCAGGGTCCTGTCCACCACCAGGGCATCAGTCCTGACCCAGGGGCTGATCTCCAAAGCAGGTCAAAGCCACAAAACCAGTAGAAATTTACACCCCTGAAAGGGTAACAAGGAAGGAACATGAGCAAACCTGACACGAAGGGCCATAAAAACTTGGACATTCACAACAGAACAAGTGACTCAGTTCAAATGTCAAAGTGGAAACAGAAACCTTGACTCACGCACTGCGGATGGGAGGTGGAGCTGGCGGTAGGTGATGCCACGGAAGGGCAGTTCGCTTCATGACGAAACGACAAGTCCGCGTTCCTGAGCTCTGGAAAGATTTCAGCGGAAGCAAGGAGACATCCACCCGCAACATGAGACAAAATTAAAGCTAGCCCTCCCTGCTGTTTGATTTTCCTTAAACAAAGCATTTGTTCGTCACCAAGAGTAACCAGATTAGCTTTGCTGGCGAGTTAACACTTCAGAGCACCTTCGCCGGGCGCTGGGCTGGCAGCACATTCTGCCTGCTTTCCACATACAATAGGCAGGATTTGCTGCCAGGAAAAATGAAAGAATCAGCAGCTCTGTTCCAAAACAAGGAATCCAGAATTAGATGACAATTTCCCTTCTAAAAGGTTTGCTTTTTTAACATCCACTAAGACAGACTTCATAGAAAACATAACTTAAAGGATTACACCAGCTGACTTTTATCCATTCGACGCTGTGCTAAATTCCAGCAAGAGGCTTCCCTTTTAAGCTGGGTGAACTCTATATTTTATAATCTAAGTTTACGGAACCTAATTATTAAACACAACAAATCATTTTAAAACTAAATGAAAATTTCAATCAGGGGAAAGAGCTGAAACAGCTGTACGAGACCAGAGACAAATTCAGTGATGCCTTTTCAATAAGGATGCAGGAGAAGTGACTCCCGAGTGCCATTTACCGTACACTTAAAGTGATTGCTGCAGTCAGAATCCAAACGTGAAGTACATCATTGTTTATGGCAGTATCTTCCTTAATTTTTACTTGGTTTTGACTTCAAGAAATCAAGGTGATGCAGGGAACCTCTTGTTTTCCAGCTCAGAAGAACCTGACAAGGTTTTCCCTGCTCCTTCCTCCTCCCGGGCAGCCAGGTTCACGCAAAGGCTCCTTACCTGAACTAGAATTTAAAATACAGGTTGTAACATATACATTTCTCATTCCCCATATTCTACCCAGATTCTGCATTTCTATATGCTTTTCAGAAACAGAGATCTTTAACACATTAAAGGATCTTTCTGTGCAACTGGAAAGCAAAAATCCTACAATTGTGGCCTTCATAAACGCATACATTAAAGGTCACTTTTCAAAACCACTTTATTATGAAGGATTTATTTTGCTTCCTTTGGCAGCCTGTGGCAATACTTGGCTTTGTGGATATACTGTAGGAGTTTGGTTTCACCTGCACAGCATTTTGAAGACAAGCCAGAGCAGAAACGTGTTCGGCCAAGTACATTTCTCACCACAGAAACCAAGTTCATTATGTCACACAAGCTCCAGATTAATCTCGTTTCGACTCTGCGCTATAAAAACCCCCAGCACTCACACTGAAAGTAAAGTGATGAACTGGGATCCTCGGTGCGGTTGAATTTTTTCAAAAAAAACTAGCATGACCCAAGGTAAGTGTCAATATACTGAGAGTTATTTTTGAACATTTTAAAATCACATCAGAACGATTGTCAGGTGATACTCACCATTTTCAATATTTACTTAGTATTTAGTGAACACTATTTACAACCAGTCACCAGTAAGTCTTCGAGTTTGCCTACTATCCCTGTTTTTTCACTCAAATTAACAATATAAACTTCTGCACAAGTATTAAAATTGCTTTCATCGTAGATCTGGTGACCATGGATGCTTTAGTGGCAGTAGCAGAAATCACACCAAAGGCTGCTGTGTCGGAGGAGATAACCCACCAGCTCACTTTCTATGGAAGGCCCTTGGTGCAGAACCAGTTTTCAAACTAAAGTGATGCTCAGGTCACGAATTTTAACCCATGCAGGAAGTGCTTTAAAAAAAATGGTGCATCACCTCCAAGGCACCAAAATATTTCATTAATCGAGATCTTTATCTTCAGAACCCCAGGACTGCAAAACTACAATTCAGGCCTCAATAAACGGATGAAGATTTCTGCTCCTTTGTCTTCCTTTCTCCATTGAGTTCCTCCATCAAACTTTGCTTGGTCACTCAATCTAAAAGCCGCAAGTTTGATCTCTTCTATAATTGCAGCCATCCGATGTTGAAGAATGAAGCCTGCCCGCTCTAATTAAAGGCAGACCAGGATTTAGAAAGATAATAATCTTGGAAAGAAAGCAGACTGTTCCTTTGCAGTTGCAGGGAAACCCATGACAGACTGTTCGCATTAGGGGATCTGAAATTCCTTTGTAAGTGAAATGGATCCAAGGCTCCTCTCCCAAGCGAGGCAGTAAATTTAGCTATTTAGAACAACCGCGGCTCAAGCCAAATCCTATTTTAGGGCCACTCTCGGAGGTACAGTCACTGCAGCGAGGCCCTGCGCTGCCCTTCAGAACTCCAACCCCTTCCTTGTAAAACATACATGTTTGTAGCATTAGATATTGAGAATTAAACCAAATATGGTGCAGTCTGAGAAGAAAATACTGTTCAAACAATACTGTTACATAGACTGTTAAGTCTATGTAACAAATCCAGGTAGATAATTTTGAGCCACATGCACTACAAATTAGAGATGAATGTAAACTGAACTTTCTAGATAGTAAAATACAATTGTGGTTTAAATGCAAAGCCAGTTTTAAGGCAATTTTGTTTGATGGAGGAAGCAATGTTTCAGTGACCAGTCTTTGATGAGTCTGATAGCTTTTAAACTTCTGGATACAAATAAAAATTTACAATTAAGTCCTTCCAGCTGACTACTGTCCCAACAAATCAAATACTGCTAACCTGCTATTTCATACGATGAACAGTTTTAGCTAGTAAAGCTCTCCCTGTATTCTTTTCAACTTTCAAAAAAACCAAACCTCCACTCACAGTGTATGTTAGGCCAATATAACAAAATGTGGCTTCTCTTTAAAAAGTGCATTTGATTTGTGAAAGTATTAATACCTTCAGAAGGAAATGCAAAGCACTGCTGTAGGGGATTAGAATTCTAAATGCTTAAATCCAGTCAGGGTGAAATCTACCAGCGGTCATGTTTTTTTCCAAAGTAAGAACTGCTATGTCAAGCTGTCACAAATTAGTGACTAAAAAACCAAACAAACAAGGAATCTGAGACAAAGCTAAGCTACACAAGAAACTTTCTAAACCTATCAAATCATAATGTATTTTCTATGCCTTGCTTTCTCTCCTTTAAGTATTACAATATACATTTCTCATGCTAAGTGCACTCTACTTAATGTTACTACAGAACTTGAACTTTCCAAACATGTCAGTTAATATAATTTATAAAAAAAGGTGTACAAACACCCTTACACAATATCTTGGTAAAGAACTGTTTCTAATATTTAACTGCCCAGTATTTATTTACATTAAAAAGTTTATTTTCACACAAGGCCCTTCCCTCCTCCAAGCAAGCAACAACCTTTTCTTCTACTTATGTAGACTAATTTTATCTGAAGTTAGCCAGGCACTAACAGATGTGTTATATGTTGATATAAGAGACCGTAGAGCAGAAAGCAACCTAAATAATAATTGAATTTGTTATTCCTTGATCTAAGGTGCAATTTTACAGTCCCTGTATGCCAACATAAACGTGGCTGCTGCCAAAATGGGAATTCCCCCTGCCGCCTTTGTGCTCCAGCAGCACTCACAACCAGAGTCACTCCAGAGAACTAGGTCTAGTTGAAAATTAACCTGGCCAAACCGCAGCAATAAAATCAGCCTGCAGCCACCTCCCTTCCCCAGGCCGGCTCTCCGGAGCTGCTCACCCTGTCCCGCTCACCCTGTCCCTCCACAGCCGCCTGAATTTGTGCCAGCTGGAGTCACCATCAAATCAAACCCACAACAAGGAGCAAACATTGGATTCCTCCCTCACGCGCTTCCCTACAACCTTTCTCCTTTCAAGAGTCCTGCCCGAGGCAGTCCCCCTTCCCCGAACTTCAGGTACAGATCCCTGGTCCTTGCATCCCTCCCCTGCATCAGTAGCAGTCACAGGCAGATGGGACTGGAATGACGTCCAATAAAAGAAATTACTGGTTTCCAGTTGTCTCGGCCCCCTCCCCGGGCCACCCCGTGGCTGCACCACTCCCCATCCCCGGGCAGGGGAGCTGGCACCAGTGCAGGCTGGGCAGGGAGAGGGGAAATCTGTCCCTTTCAGCAACAGCAGCTACTTAAGATCAGCTTAAGCTGATCATGAAACTGCACCCTGGGGCCAACATTCCATTAACACTGAGGTGACATCAGCTGGCAGAGCTGCTGAAAAAAGTTGTTGCGTCCTCCCTCCTACCATCCCCGGCTGCTCGCATCTCCCTTTGCCCGGCACAAGCATCTCCACTAGTCAACAGTTCAAAGGACTGACCTGGCTGAAAACTAACCTGGTTGGAAGAAAATCCCCATTTTTCAGTCAGGTTAACTTCACCGCCAAGATCACACGTGCAAGCACAAAGAAGGGGTGGGAATAAACAGAAGGGCAGCTAGGGAATCAGTGCTTGGCAGACAGGGCACTGCTGCGAAGCATGATGCAGCTGTACCCCCTCACCACGGGGTTAGGGCAGCAGCTGATGGCTCTGGATAAGAGGACGGCTCATGAATTTCCTACATGTGGGTTTGGCAGCTTTTAGTTTTAGGCAAGGACCAGTCCCCTTGCCAAACCACCTGCTGACATGAGAACTCCTTCACATTTCAGGAAAGAAGGAAAAAAAAACCCTCCAAAACCCCTCAAATATATCCTGAACTTTCAAACAAGATGCTACTTTCCATTCTAGCCACAAAGCAGGTGGGACTGCCCACTAACTCAAGACATTTTTAAGTTTTATGATTTCTTTTACCAGAAGTCCTGCATTGTCAATCATTGGAAAAGACTCTAAGAAGCAGTACTACCTTTTGCAAAGACAAACCTTTTACAGTGCAGACATGTTTGAACAGGAAAAATATGCAATACAGGAATGAGCAAAATACACTGAACTGCTAAAAAAAACCCTGGGTGTTTTTTGCATATTTCTTCACTTTTTTGCACTTTGGCAGGACATTTCAGCTTATTACCTCGCATGAGTGTCAAAAAACTCCAATCCAAAAATGAACATTTCACCAAAGGTAACACTGTTCTTAAATTAATGTACTGTCCAGACAGGTCTATTTTAAGTTCAGGGATTCACAAAACTGGCAAGAGAAAGCCTCTGAAAAGGAACCAAACTGAATCAACACAAAAAGCAAAACAAGGAAACACAGAAAAGGCAGAACAATGAAGTAGGAATAGAAACTAAATGCAAAAAGGAGTTGAAAGCTTTGAAGTAACAGTAGAAGTAAAAAAGTATAAGGGAATTCAGGGACCTGAGGCTATATAAAATTGACTAATAGGCTAGTGACAAAACAGGGATTATTCTTTATGCCTACTATTTCACGGTGAAGCCTTTGCACTGATTTTCTGATCAGTAGCCATGATTAACAATTAATGGCCGAACCCTTTATTATGTTTCACCAACAGGAAAGCGAGTTTCTGAGCTGAGTCTGACAATTAGCCTGCAATTGAGACGACTCATCCCATTACTGGGTTTTGCGGCACTGGATATAGACGTCTGTTTTCATGTTGCTTAGATACAGCGTATACAAGACCATATGAATGTGTATAACACGCAGAACTATGCCGTTACCACCCTGCCATGTGTTGCACACAATGCTTTTTGCTGTTCTAGCATGAAACCGAAAGTTAACTCTATCACTAGATTTCTGAGAAGGAAATATGAGCCTCGGACTAATGGTCTAATCAAGGCTTATTAGCCTGTACTGCACTTCAACACACACTTGGACCTACTGTTACAAAACCAGGATTACTTTATCCTACTGTTCCATTCCTACCAAAAAAAAAAATCAGATCAGAACACTTAATCTGCGTATTAAATCAGCTTACAGCAAGACCAACCAGTTAAACGTTAGACTGAAGTAGAAGCTGCAAGTTTAGCTCACACATTTATTTTTCTGTATGAAAATGTTAGCTTTCCATCTTCCCTTCATTTTCTACAGAAAATAGAACTTTTAATCAGGTGGGTTAACATTTCCTATCGATTGCTTGATAATTAGTTCATAGATGCCCAAAAAAGTTGGCATTTGAATAAACTGCTGTACTTTTCAAAGCTGTATCACAGCCATAACCCTCCAGTCTGCATGCAAAGCAATTTATCTTCTGAAAAAGGGCCAGCCTTATAACTTCATTTTCCTGTTCCTGGCTAAAGT
This sequence comes from Pygoscelis adeliae, assembly GCF_000699105.1. Taxonomy (NCBI): domain Eukaryota; kingdom Metazoa; phylum Chordata; class Aves; order Sphenisciformes; family Spheniscidae; genus Pygoscelis; species Pygoscelis adeliae. Next base: position 314,046 of record NW_008825292.1, on the reverse strand, counting down.
AGTTTTTTGTAGCCTTACCTCTGTCACCAAGGACGTGTGTGCATGTGCATGCCACAAGTGGCGTGCTCCAACAGCATTAACAGCTCTCAGCAATGACCTCCCTTTTCTGTGCAACGCTCAGCTGTACAAGTCACCAGTTTTCCTTTTACTAATTTTCACTCTGGAAGTGTCATTGGGATCTCGAGAAATACGCAATATAGCCAACAAATATATTTATACAAAAATCTCAGTCCAGCAATTTCTGGCACAGGATAACTTGTAAGACAGAAGGAAAAAACTCCTCCTTTATTGATCCTTCTCACCCAAAACTGATTTGGATACTTTGCATACTCATTTTTTGCAGATCCCCTGGCTCTTTGATTCACTCTGCTGCAGTCACTCCAGGATGTTCCTGTCATTTTGCAATGCAATTAACTTCACAAGAAAACAATCTGTGTCAAGGAAAAAAAGGCTCCACCTCACTTAGGAGAAGAACTTGTGACCTCACCCAGCTGGCGTATATTTATGAAAGCTCGTTTCCTGTTGAGACAGCAGGATTGTCCAAGCATAAGATGCACGACTATTCTGACATGTTTTTATCAGCAACAGAATAGCCATTACAAACTCAAAGCTTTTAAGGCTATTTGGTTCCTAAGGGATAAATTTTAACCAAAGTGTACTAATTCAGTCAACAAAGCAATGTTGCAGATAAAAAGGATACTCGAAAGTTCCCTATTTTTTTCTTGTCTAGACAGCAAGTGCTGCTTTAAGCATGACAGTGTCGATGAGGATCAAATTTAGCCTTGCTTTCAAGGCCGGTACCTATAACAATCAAGCAGCCCTGAAAAAATGAGGTAATCAAAAGCACAGTTGTCTGTTAAAATCACTTGATATGTCACCATTGACTGCTGTGAAGCTACTTGGTTCTGAGTTACCGGAGATCATCCATACCTTACCCAGAGTAATTTGCATTATTAAACTCCCGTAGGTTTCAGATCAGAGCCGTGCCATGGCAAATGGGCAACAGCTAATTGCTGCCTTGCGTCGGACCGAACACAGTGGGCTGGAGGTTCTCCTAAAGCACCAAAAAAAATAGAGCTACTTCTTTTCAGAAGTCATGAAACCTTTCTTTCTGGAAGCTGTGCATAATATTAGAAAACATTTCTAACACACTAAGACACTTTTCTTTTAACCACATCCTAAAAAGATCATATGTATTTGGCATTTCATCATTTGCTAATACCTCTCAAGAGCAGTTCTGGTCACATTACCACAGTATCTGATCCATTATCACTAACGAACCTAAAAATACCATGCAAGTATCTAAGAAATACATTTGCTTTCATAAATCCCAAGTGTATCACATTACAGCATCAGGTTGAAACAGCTTGTTAGATCACTTCTAGCTCTTTTAGCAGACTAAATCATTACTATTTTAGGATTTTGACTCTGGGCATAACCTGATATTATTTGCTCTAAAGAAGCACCATCAGATCAAGCTAGAATCAAGAAATCGCAGTTTCATCCACAAAGAGGGTAATAACAGGATTATTTTGTTTGTATGAATAAATATCAGACGAGTTGGACTCCACCTCCAGAGTGCAGGTGCACAGCCGACAGTTTAGCTGACCAGCTGTCGCTACAGCAGATTCAAGTATATTTTTACCTTCACTACTGTGCTGCTATGTCAGATACCAAAGCTTCCACCTTGGATGCACCTAACACCCCTGGACGATATGTCCTCTCCCGCTCTTTTAGCCTCCTCTGCTTCCCTGTGGTGCTTCACCCAGGCAGCTGCACAGGTCCGGCCGGGGATGGCGACTCAGGCGCCGGTTACGGGCCATGACACAAGCACAGCACGCCAGGTTTGGTATCCTAGACCCTTCAAAACCTTGTGAAACCACCCGAGAAACCATCTCTGCACAGAAAAATGACATTTTATTCATCATTTTAAGGCAACACAAGACTGCGCTTTGCTGAGGCAGATGCTCCCTTCACCCCTGCCGTGCAGTCCTGACCCCCCGGCAAAACAGGAAGCCCAAGATGATCCAGCTACAACAGATCCTACGGCATCCGTCTGTCTATTGCAAATATTTTATCAGTCCTCTGATCTGTTTCACCAAGCAGCAGCGTGATGAACGGAGCCAAAGGAGATGAGGACACGCACGCAAGAAGGCAATTAATATTTCCCAAATCCCTGAGTTTGGAGTCTCTTAATTTCTTTTTCTGCAGCAAAAATCTCAAGTATTTTACACCCTGCCCACTCAGCAGTTGACACACAAGTCTGCCACAAAGTTATATAATACCTTTTTTCTTCTAACCAACAGGCTTTAGCTAGCTCTCTACCAGAAAGCACAGCATTTTATTAAGGTATCTTCAAGTCAACAAAATTTAGCACAACCAAAACAAATCATTCTTCACCACCGAATACCAGAAATTTCTGTATAGGTTTGAAAGGCATTTTCTGCATCTGTTAAGGGGAAGCAAAATAACTGAAGCTTCACCTGCCCTCGAAGCACCCCCTGCTCAGGAAAATAAGGTAACGCAGCTAGGAGCTCATTCTTACATGCTGCAGGCACCGAGAAACATGTTTCTCTCCTACACGATTTCACTTGTGAAAACAAACAGTCGAAACTATCAAAATTTGCACTTCCAGAGAAGCAGGGGAGCAGACTACAGCTTTAACGCATCCTTCAGCTGTTTGGTAAGGTGGAGCTCTGCGTTAGCAATGATGGCGCAGCCAACGCACGGACCACCACAAGCCTGGTGCTGGCAGACATCAGCCCCACAGAAGCCACCTCTGGCTCAGGAAGCTCCTGAGACAGACACAGCTGGTGGCCGTGAGAACACGCGTGGGAAATACCAGGGGACATCTGAGCCTCGCACCCTTCCCACGTCATCCGCTTCTGGCCACTGGGCAAGGCAGACGCAGGCCAGTCAAGGCATTCCTAGGTTTTCATGTGGTCTGGAATCGGATCACAAGTGATGAGGCTTTTTAAACTGAGGGGTGAGCAAATACTTACTCATTGCTTTAAAACCTATTGCTGCCCTTGTGAGAGCACTACTTCATGTTGCAGTTGTATCTAGAAAGTTTAATACAGTGGTTTTCTGGAAAACGCCATGCTGCAATGCACTAAGAGCACAGCATTACACACAGTGAACAACTTCTGCAGAGAAGTAAGCTTCTTACAAACACAATGTAATTTCTTAACAGTTTACAATCTTAAGGATTCTTAATGACCTAGACTTTAAACCAACACGAGATCATCTTGGTCCCTGAGGAATTAAGAGATACTGATAAACTAATTGCCTTTACAAAACTTAGAGGGAACACCTAAAAGGAGGCCAGAATACACTCCCTTGTTTTCTGACCATCTGTTCACAAGACAAAACCTCTCTTCTTACCGGGGGTTCCAGTGCAGCAATACCCCTTCTCACTGGCGGCAGCAGGCGTTCAGCCTTACAGACCTCACCAGCTCAGTTGTTGACTACTGAGACAGAACAATTGAAGAAAGTCGCTACAAAGCCCTTAACTTAGGTAAATTCAGGTAATTTCTCCTTTGGCTTAGCAATCCACTTTGAAGGGTACATGGATCAACGTGATTAACAGACACGCTTACAAAATTGAATCTAGACCACGGCTTGGACACCATTTATATCCACAAGCTATTCCATTTGTTTCTGCGTTAATGGCAGTCGCAAATACACGGACGAGTGCCAAGTCTTACCACAAGAAGCAGCCCCAAACTGAAAACATAATAGCTGCATGTTTTTCTATAATTGGAAGTTTGTACTGTTAGAAAAATCAGATTCCCGAGCTGCACAACGCATTACATTGTGTCAGTTTTCCCCAAAGGGTGCAGGAAATAGATAAATATGCAGATACCAAGAAACTTTGTTGATACTGCTGAGGCTGAGAGGCAGTGTTCAAGGGGTGACTGTTAGTGCTTTTCTTGCTTACATCTCAGATGGAAACACCATTTTGCAAAGTTTTGCACTTCTGCACAGCCCATACAGTAGCACAGAAGTGGCTAAGAGGTAATGAAAAGTTTCTGCAGCTGTATATGCCAACTCCAGCGTTTCAGTCAATATAAAGCTTACTGCCTCCTTGCTCTGCCTGTTCAACAGCCAAACTACTAACGCGCAGATGTTTAGATAACGCATTCCCTTTGCTATTAGTATACGAGTGCTTTAGCATTTGCACACATTTTATTTCAGTCAGTCCTTGACAGTTAGCTACATGAAGTCCAAAAGTCTGCACATGTTCAGGAAAACAGATCTTCCCTAATTCAATCTACTCAGACTCTTTAAACCTGTCATTGAATTAATCTCCCATCCAGAAAGATCTAAGTCAATTTTCTAATTAAAGAGACCTCGAACTTCATTTGGAGATAAACAGGAAATGTTTAAGATAACAGTTATAAACACTGAAATGAGATTTTTATTTTTCTTTTCATGAGTACTCAGATGTAGACAAATGCTAACCTAGAAGGCCAAGCACAAAGCAGATTCTCCCCCTGCCCATAAATATGAATATATTTCAATGTAGTTTACCACTTTTTCAAATATCTTTACCAATGACAACAATCACTCCAAGTAAATAAAGCTTATCATGTTTAACTTTTTTTAAAAGGATGTTTGGGTGAGCCAGAAATTTTCAATTACTGGGGTCATATTCTTTTTTTTTTTTTTTCCACACGAGGACTAGAAAAACATTAAAGAATTATTTCTTTGACATTAAATGGCATTGTAGGGTTAACGTTATATTGGTTGAATGTAGGGAGCTCCTTACTGTACACAAGCATTCAATAATAGTCATTTTAACATAACTTGCTTTAATGTAATAATTATGTTACAATAACACCGATTCTAACTTATGCCTTATAGATTGCCAAGTGGCTTGAAGAAACACTAAATATAGTTTAGCATAGTAACTTTTATGCAGGACATGAGCTATTAAAAGATATGTTCAAATACTCCTGTTGAGTCACAGTAATGTCATGTGTACAGGGCCTGGAAAAACCTATTTGTATACAAGAAGTTGTATTTAAACAGTGGACAACTAGAAAAGAAGCTACAGTAAGTTAGCTTCTTGCATAAAAAAAGATCTGCGGTGGTTTCGGGTCTCTTCCAGATTTCTAATTAGTCAGATCTGCTCGTCCCTGCTTTGAATTACTCTAACAGCCTAAGGGCAGACAGAGTATCTTCTCCTCGTAAGTATACCCACCCATCTATCAGTCTTGATCTTAGATGACCTCAACAGACCTAAACTTTCCAGACCAGTTGGCTAGAATAATTTTTAGTCTGCGCGGTACTCTGTTGATTGCACCTAAAAGATGATAAAAAGAAATTTATGGGAACAACGTTAACAGTTGTGTCCCCAGAGGCAGGAAAGCCTAACTCGCGTAAAATCGTTAGACAATCTAACAAGTGTCATTAATTACCAACCTGGTTTTCTGCGAGTAAACAGCATGATACAAACACCTCTGTAGACTCATTCCTCGTATGAATTACTTAGCTATGTAGTTCAAACGCTTATTACTGTATCATCTGAAAGCGTTTAATGACAATACCTCTGAATGTTTATTTTCATTAGAGATGACTGCAACTATGAAGTGGAATACTCCCCGAGCTTCTAATCAAAATCTGTCTCCCTTTGTAATTTATAGAAGGGTATGAAAACTGTAAGAGGAGCACTCGTAGATGTCTGAAGAATTACCTTGTTGATGTCATACACAATATAATCCTTTTTGTTTCTGAACCTAACATTCAGCTGATCTGCTAGAATGAGTATCTGCTTATGAAGCATCCCAAGGAAAGGTACAAACACACCAGGAAGGTAGTACCTCACCTCTTCAAATTCGTGAGACAGCACGTACTAAAGCCTATTCCATGACTTTCATTTCACAAGGTATTCTACCCAGACAAAGCACACCTGAAATGTGTGCGTGGAACAGGAGAACTGTGGGCATGAGCCTTGGTCCTCAAAACAGATGAAGGTTTAGAGGAATTAATACATAAGTTCCATTAAAAGCCGTCTCAGCACATAGCTTCTAAGGAATCCCAGGCCACCTGAAAATCATGAAGTTCGGAATGAAGGTTATTCTTTTCTTCTCCATTCCCTCCCCCCCTTAATTTTTCAAGCCTAACTAAAAGTTTCAAGCTGTTTCCAATTGCTTATGCTGGAGTTTGGATGTAGCTCAAAATAAAGTCAGATTTGAGCTGGTTATTTGGTGCGATTAGCTGTGTATCTGTCAGGGTCAAGACGCCAGTTTACTCTGATGCGTTAATCCAGGTCATGTGGAACTAATGATTTCCTGGTAAGCCGTGCCTCCGCTCCCCTGCACCCCCCGGCCCCACTTCTTGTGAATTCTCTCTGAGTAGATGCGAGATCCTTCACGATGACATGAGAACCAACACACACCGAGATTCACAGCTCGTCACTCTAGCTAAGACCGCCCTGAGAAAGTCCTGATGCCACCTCCCAATGAGAGGTTGTCTCCGTCGCCCGGCCCTTGGACAGTCTCTCTGAAGCAGCCAACGCCAGCCGACACCAGCCAACAAAACTAGTGCTTGAACTGCCAGTTTTCAATGAAAGGCAAAACATAACAAAAACATACATTTCCCCCTTTCCTCCAGGTTTATACAGACAAGTAATTGATATTTTACTTTATGGGTTAACCAGAGATTGGGTTGTTCCCCCTCAGTAGAAATGCCTGCTTGTGGACGGGCAACACTTACAACAAATCTGTCAAATACATAAAAAATAAAGCACTTGGTGGCAGACTGAATACTTGTCTTAAGGCATCCAACAACATCCACAAGATAATTGCTGCAAAATATTTAACACATCTATTAATTACTGTGGAAACACATCTATTAATTACTGTGGAATCCTGTTCCACTCAGCTAATCCCCTCTTTAATTAGTTTCCTACATAAATTTCATAATTCTATATAATACTATCCATGCAGATTCATAGGCTTCCCATAAATGCCATTCCTCTGCTTTAATGAAGCTCTTGCCCACCTTTTCTTATTTTCCATGCTAAGGAGTTACTTCTCCGATCTCAAGTCACATATTCGTGGTACAAGGCCAAGGATGCCAACCTTCGGAAGCTGGCAGTAAGAACGGCAGTATCGGTCACACCTATGCCAAGCTGAACGGGATAAATCCTGAACTATTTTAGAGTTAAACATCCCTTCGTTAAAGAGAACAAAACCGTGGTAAAGACACGTCACTCATGCATAGCCAAGGTTTGCTGACCTCACGATAACAGGCCTGTTCTCCCCACCCCTCAATTATGGTGGAAAAAAGCTCTGAATGAGTGAAAAGCAGTAGAAAACACCCCCTCCTAATACACCACCACAAAAAGTTAAAGATCACCCTACGGAGCAGCAGATTACATAGAAGGGTAGATGTCCCCGAGAAGGTGAGAGCAGGCAGTCCACACAACATCCCCAGCGCCCCAGGTGAGCCACAGCGACGGGGGGATGGGACCCCTCAGCACAGATGCCCAAACGGCTCCTCCAAATACTGCTCCTCTTGCGGGAGGAGCAGTACTGATCCTCCAAATACTGCTCCTCTTGCTAGGATCTCCCAACGGCGTATGGGGTCTTGAACACTGCACCTCTTCGAGACTTTTACATAACCAGAAGAGTCCTTTTGACATAGGATGTGTCTCCTCACTCTGTCCAAGTATAAAAGGCTGATAAATGAGTTACATGAACTCAGTATAAACCCATCCCAGAGAGCAGCAAGCTGCAACAGTACCGACAGATAAGAAGCACACTGCAACCTTTTTTCTTTCCCCCCTCCCCCCCCCCTCCTTTTTTCTTCAATGTTACAAAATTGAAGTGGTTCACTCCCAGTTCTGGTACCCAGTGCCAGAAACACTCGCCTCTGCTAACACTGCCTGCAAGACCCCACTGAACGACGACTGCCGCATCTCCCACGTCTTCCGTGAGTTCTACGGTGCTTGTTAAAACCACAGAATGCAGCACTGCCCAAAATTTGAAAACCTCAGCCCTGATATTTGCAAGTGAAACCCATCACAAATCTTTCATTACTAAGTGATTTTACTTTGGAAAATGAAATAAGACCCCGGTGACTACGTGAATGCTTGGCTAGCACACGAAATATAAGGAGGCTAGTAATATTAAATATTCACCAATTAATTTTAACAGCACATTTGATACCTCTTGAAACAACATGTTTTTCAAGATAACTATTATTAAAAGCGTAAAGTGAACCATTTCTCCTTCTTTGTGCACCGGTTGGTCTAATCACGCCCAATTTCATGATTCGGTGTTGCAGGGCTGAGACATCCCTCTCGCCTCCTCAACTGGAGGAGGACAGATGCAGAAGCATTTCCAGAAATTATCTCTGACTCTATCAAATCGGAGTCTTTGCTCGACTGTGGGCCTTGACGGGCCTCGAAAGCAGTTGCTACTTAAAATGCTGGTTGTATCTAAGTGAACACCTAATACAAATGATTGAGTTCAACCTCTTTACAGACAGCAGCGTATCTTGAAAGTCAGATAAAAGCGTTGCGTCGATGAACCAAAAAAATTAAAGAAAAACAGGTTTGGGGAAAAACAGTGCTCAGTTCTGCACATGAATACACTGCACTCGGAAACGTAAAAACAGCTTTAATGGAGTGTCCACTGTTACAGCTCCTACACGTACAGGTGCTCACACATTGCAAAAGCCAACACAAACCTCCCGAGTTTTGTTTCTTTCCCGCCCATCCCCAAATCGCGTCCATAAACTAAGTTTCCTGAGTTTCTTTAGAATTAATGCAGATTTACAGTGATGAAAATGGTTTCAATTACATAAGCGTTTTTCTTTAAAGGTTTTCTTTCTTGGAAAGACACAAATATTAAGGTCAGCAGCAAAAGAGTAAGTACCACCTTGTGCTAACAAGACTACACAAACCAACCCCCAGAAGGGTCAATTTGGTTCACTCAAAGCACTTACAAGCATGAGGATGGAATTTCTACGTGAAAAAGGCAACAAGCACTGGTCAAAACTTTATGATTACCCTCACTCTTCGGTCTTCTCACCTCTATTCAGTTAAGAGAAAAGTTTGCACATTCTTGGGTAAAGAATCCATACAACTAAAGATACGTTATTATTAAAAAACACTCTATAAGCAAAGACGGAACCAATGAGGATGTGCTTGAATTTAATGCCAGCTAAAACAGGAAAGAGAGAAACAGAGTTTAAGTGTAATTTAAACTAACGAGTAATATTAAGCTTACAAAAACAAACGAGCCAGTGTCATTTTAAAGAATTTTTAATGAAAAACAATTACAGGTACCCGTCCTTATTTTAACGAAACTAGAAAACTTCGCTATTCCGGACGCAGGCTGCTAAGGCACCAGCAGACTACCTGGTGAAGCAGCGTGAGCAATAATCGTGCACACCGACAGCCACACCCCGAGAACCTCCATTGCGAAACGACCGATAGCCACAGCTTCCACCGGGCTTCAGCCGCATTTAGTCAAAGGTCATTACGAACCTCCCAGCCCATACATGACTACGAACGGTTCTCCAGATTTAATTCTGATTTTCCCCTGGAAGTAGAAAGCAGATGAGATGTTTATCCTGCTCAGTACAACGCAGATTACTTGAAATTCCACTTGGGATTTGGAGCTGTGGGCCCAACACATGCAAAAAGGGAATGCCAATAATCACTCTGACAATACATTAAAAAAAAAAATCCACTGATTTGTATGAAGTGAGCATGAAAGGATACAAGGTTGGTTTGGAAGCCACGCTCTCTTTTATGGCAAAACAAACACCCTATTAAAAATCTACTACTTAGCAATTATTTGCTGACACACTTGACCTGTTTTTTATGTACGCAGGCCCCAAAATAAATAAACATTGTATTAAGTGAGTTATTGGAGTGGAGGCCACGAAAGTATAAACTCAGGTAATATACAAAAACTCAGTTTATACTTTCAGTGTAAGTACATACTTTCGGATTAAGTTTTTACTAAAGGCAGAGAGCGGTTTATGGGGGAAAAAATACAGAACCCTACCAGAAACGCCGTGAAGTTACATTTGCACTTTCAGCACACGGAGGAGCCGCCGGCGGCCGCTCCGGTGTCTCTGCACAGATTTGTTTCCGCAGAATCAGGCTAAAGACCTTCCTCCCACGCCTCTGCCACCGGGAAACGATGGCGATCGCACCTGCGAGGCTTCCGACTTAATTTTAACAAAAATAACAAGCGGGGACGCGCTCTCTGAAGCCTTCTTAAACGGGAGAAAGGGGGGGAACCCCCCCAAGCCACTGGGGACTGACGCCGTGACAAAGGAGACGAATCACCAAGAGAGCCGGGCAGGCAGCGCACCGGGCGGGTGGCTCTGCGGGGGCCCAGGCGACC
>NW_008825292.1:277339-301996 GCF_000699105.1 Pygoscelis adeliae | reverse complement strand
AGAGCGGGCGGGGAGGTGGCGAAGCACGGCTCGGCCCCCGGGAAGCCGGGCCGGAGGAGAGGGGGAAGAGCCCCCTCTTCTCCCGGGTGCCGCTGCGCCCGGCGGTGCCGGTGTCCTTTGTCTGCACCGAGGCCGAGAGCGTAACCCGGGGCCCGAGCGGCTGCGGGGGCCGGTTGGCCCGGGCAACACGGACAAAGCTGTACGGCCGTGTAGCAAGCTAGGCTGTACAGGGGAAAATAAGCTCCGAAACGCGGTCAGAGCTCCCCTTTGAACGGGCGGGGGTTTGCTCTGACGGCGCTTTTCCCTTGGGCCGGCAGCTTTAGCCCTCAGCGTTGCCATAAACTTTCCCGGTCCTGTTACTAAACACCTGCCCGATTTTCAGCTTAGGGTTTGTTTACAGACCAGCGTACAGGGATAGCTAGAATTATGCTGTCTAATAGTGGGGATCAGAAATTTCAGTGCTGTTCGGTATCTCCGGAGAAAACATCTTGATATGTTTTAGAATTCTTTACTTCTCCTCCTCTGGAGGGTGGGTGCTGGGAGGGCGATGAGTTTTGTTGCCCTGTTGTGCATGGCGTGGATTTAACTTCTGTTATTGCTGGCTTTTTGTTCTCTCCTTTGTTATTGGTGTAGCAGCAAACCATCAGGCGGTTGAGTTTGGTTTTGAGAGTTTACCTTTTCAAATCAGTTGTAAAACTAGTGAGTTCTGTTGGAATAGAATAGCGCTGTTGTCTGCGTTAAAGCGATACGTAGAAGCACTGGAATAAGTGCAAACAGCTCATAGCGTAATGACGTATAGAAGTAAGGCACGCTTTGTGGGCAGTCTGAGGAGCTTTAGCCAAGGCAATTCCTCTGTTTGCTGGGTCCTCGAGGAGGAAATATTTGAGATTAGGGTCTTCGCTTGCAGAAGTTCAACAAATAGTGCAGAGGCCGTTAAAAAGATCCTTGTTTAATATGGCAAGAGCCAATGTTTTTTACTAGACTTTCTATAGCTTCTTAATTGAAATAGTTTCGCACATTCAACAGGGTTTTTAAACTTTGCGTGTACACGCCCAGGTCTGAGAGTGACCTTTTCAGCTTGTGTGTCTTACAGGGTAAATCTTGGTGGCCTTATTTCATAACGCTGTTATTTTTTTTTCCTTCCGCTGGACAGGTTTGCTGTGAGTGTTGGCTACTGGAAGGACCCTTACATCCAGTATTTTGTGAGACAAGCCAAAGAGAGAAAAGCACCTGAAATCAACAGAGGCAAGTTGGCATGTGAACTTGAATGAAGACAGTGCAAACGCGTTCTTAACTGGTCTTGAAGAGCACCTGACAAAACCTCCATATACTGGGTATTATGGAGTGCAGGAAATACGTAAAAGAATGAGACAAGTTTTCTTCACGCTAATAATTCCATACTCTATCTGATCTTTTAAATATTATTCTTTAAATCAAAACTCTTATCCTTTGCTTTCTGTATTCTGAATGGAATGTCTCTGTGTCTCAGTGTGCAGTACTCTCTACAAAGCAGTCAAGAATGTTGATTTGACCCAAGACAGCAGGGTATGTCAGCTCTGGTCTCTGCAAAAGTGTGCACTCCAGCTAGAATTATTCTGCTCAGTTTGAGGTGAAACTTGACTAAAACTTTTATTTACCCAAGGAATCCTGTTTTATCAGTGCATCAGGTTTTGTTAGTAATAAAAAAACCCCTTAGGTATCTTAAAAAGAGTGCATTATTCTTCCTAAGAAACACAATTTTTTAAATAGACTACCTAAAAATCTTAATGAGTGTTAAACATCAAGTATTATATTAAAATAATAATTAAAAACAAACTTTTTTTTTGTTAACAGGCTATTATGCTCGTGTTCATGGAGTCAGTTATCTGATTAAAGCTTTTCTAAAGAAGACAGAATGCAACTGTCAAATTGTTAATCTCGGTGCTGGCATGGATACCCTGTTCTGGAGATTAAAGGTAATGATAGCTGAGAGAAACGAACTTGGCTGAAGGCAAAGGTTTGTGTGGACATTTGAAGCGCTCTTCTGCGAGGGCTTATCGGTGCTGCGTCCTGTAGTACAGCGTGGAGGGGTGCAGCGAGGCTGACTGCCCTGGCTGGTTTGCCTCAGTTCTCAGCTTGCTTAGAATTAGTTTAGGTACCTTTAAACCTCAGTGCCCAGGAGGGGCTGCAGTTCTCACTGGCTTTTCCCAAAAGGTGTGTGACACAAAGCTGGCCTCTAGTGGACTTTGAGGAACAGAGTTTGAACTCCACATTCTGCTGTCCCCTGTAAGCCTTAAGATTTCACTTTTTTATCCTATATTAAAACAGGAATAAGGTACCAAAGTACAGGATTGTACAGGCTCTGTTTACACGTTTCTGAATTATTTATATAAATGTGAGTTTATGTATGTAAATATATATGTCTGTATGCATGTCATTCATAAAAATTCAGATTATTCAGATATTATATGATAGTATCATTCTGAGTGAACACACCTCTAATTCATCTTGTCTTCTCGTTAGCATTTACATTTGTAAATTTGGTTTCTGGAAGAAAGCCCAAGGAGGCCAGTCGCATTTTGCTTGGTCACAATTCATAGAATCATAGAATCGTTTAGGTTGGAAAAGACCTTTAAGATCATCGAGTCCAACCGTTAACCTGGCACTACCAAATCCACCACTAAAATAATGAATTTTTTCTGAGATGTGAAGCTTTTTTCTTCCCTGCATTCTTATGAAAACTACGTCAATACACAGTTTTATTAACTTCCCCGTAACAGTGATTTTAAAAGCTAAAGCGGGGCCTGTAATTCCAATTATTTCTCCTTGTAAAGAGCAGGCGTGGTATAATTAACGTACAGAAGGTGGGGCCCAGTTAACCGAGCGCTTCAGTGTTCTGACTACTGATTTAATCTACTGTTCAGAAATTCATGAGGTTGACAAGCTAGAACTAGCAGTACATATTCATCACAAAAGGATTGCTGCATAGGGAGAAACTTGGTACAGCTTATCTGTCGGGGTGCCAGATAGTGACAATATGAAATGGAGAGGTTTCCCCCTTTTTTGTGTAGTAGAGGAATACCGATGCGCTTGTAGTCAGGCTGTGGGTTTGAGGACAGATTGTGGATCGTTGTGTAAACCTGTGCAAAATGTTCCTGATTCCTTTCTTAGAAGAATGTACTGAGGATGCATGGTAAATGTTGTAATAGTTTCCTGTTGCTGTGCTCTTCTAGATCCTGATAATGCATTGTTGGCATATATGTTTCAGTGACCTAGTGTCTAGGATTGCCGCGTTACGTAAAATGTTAAATAATTTCCTTAATGCCTAGCGGACATTCCAATGTCTCTCAACTGTTTTTGTTGTTTTGGGTTTTTTTAAGCTGTGGGACATTAAGTTATACTATTGTTACAAATGCCAGTGTAAACTAAAACAAAACTGTTTAGGACTTGAGGTTATATCTTCTTGTCACGTGCATGTGAAGCTTGAATGTCACTAATTCTAGAGCCTGACTCCAATTTTCAGGATGAAAATCTTCTCCCTAGAAAATATTTTGAAGTGGATTTTCCAATGATAGTCGCAAGAAAAATACATAATATCAAGTAAGTATAATGATTATGTTTAGCTATGTGAAACTGAATGTAATTCAGCAAAATGTCATGAATTGCAAGCTACAATTATTTCCTCTCTCTTCTGAGAAACTCTTCATGCTCTAGGATTTAGAATAAAGGTTTCGTTATGCAGGCGAGTCATACACGTGACTGTGCAGCCAGTATTCCAAATTGGAGAAGTTGGTATGTGGAAGCTTTAGGGAGGCAAGCAGACTTTATTCTTAATTATGTAAAACATAATGGGCAGGGGAAGCCTCACGATGATTAGAGGCAATTAAGTCTAATCTTACTATTGAAGACAGTAGTAAATTCCCAGACTTGCGTGTTCGGTTGGAGAGGTAGGATGGCTGGTACTATATGTGAATATTCTGTTTGAATGGATGCATTAAGGCTTATGGAGGATATCTGGGGAGAGTGTCTGGATTTCTCTTGAAAGATTACCTCAAAACTTAAGGGTCATTTGGTATAAAACTCAACTGCAACTTATTACTGTCTAACTTGCAAACGTTTTTATTTCCAGTAGAGGGCAGAGGTATTCTCTTGTCTGTTTTTAACACACACACACATATATATATATGTTAAAAAAAAAAAAAAATTGTAAGCACACTGTTAAACAAGCTCAACTGCTCAGAGATGCTTCTTCCTTCTTCCCACAGATCAAAACCTCCCCTGTCAAAACCAATTATGGAATCCCATTCAGGGGACTCTCTTCTAATAGGTGAGTCATCTTAAAAATAAGTCAGCAATGTACTGCAGCACTTCTAAAACTTTTCTGATCATTTTGTTCTGCTATGTGGGCAGGCTTTTAATGTTTGAAATGCTGTTTGGACAGAGAATTGGGAGGGAAAAGAGGCTTTTTCTTCTTCTCTTACAGACTCCTGCCCATTTGTTCTGTGTCATGTTAGAAACGTCTTCTCTTGAAGTGGTTTTATTCTGCCAGAAAGTTGTTGGGTTTTTTCTTTTTCTCTGGTACGTAGCTTAAGTTATGTTTTCTTTTCTGTCACAGAAAAGGAAAAATGCTACTGATAGTCATGTATACTGGATTAAAATAGCTATTGAGTGTTTTCCTCTATCTTCTTTTTGTCTCATTAAGAGCACAAGCCTTTACATTTAGCGGAGTCTTCACAGAAGAAATGCAGCCTGCAAAGTCCATTCTCGGGAGCCAGTGCCATTTGTTACATTTAGTATTAAGAGGATTTTAGATTCAGGTGGTGTTGTGTGGTTGTACTGTCTTGGCTTATACCTTCATT
Source organism: Pygoscelis adeliae (assembly GCF_000699105.1). Taxonomy (NCBI): domain Eukaryota; kingdom Metazoa; phylum Chordata; class Aves; order Sphenisciformes; family Spheniscidae; genus Pygoscelis; species Pygoscelis adeliae. The sequence continues at coordinate 297,158 of NW_008825292.1, read as the reverse complement.
ATGTTTGTGGCAGGATTGTAATTCAAAAAACTCCGTACTTGTGGAAGAAAAAACTGGGTTCCATTGAGTAATGTTTTCAGTGCCCGAATAGCAGATACCGCACTATAGTAGCTGCTTTGGACCCTTTAGGAGGAACAGTAATTACCTGCATCGACGCTACCAGCTAATTTGTGTTAGCAGATGTGACCCTAAAACAGAGCTGGCGGTGTTTTGTGTTCCCTGATGTGATTACATCTATAGGTGCTTTTAATAAGCGCAATTCTAGCTAAGGATCTGGAGGGCTTGAAAGGGCCCTCCAAAGAGTGAGGGAGAGTGCAAATAGTGAGGAGTTGTGCTCGTGCTGCCAGTGGCAAGGTGTAGGTGCTTCACCCCAAGGATCTTTTAGTGCTTTAACTTGGATCAGAGTACTGCCACACACTGACTTGACTGTGCATATTTATGCATATTACGCACATTTTATTGCTGCATATTAGAGGGTCTTAACTTACCAACCTTTTAGATGTCATTTGTATGGCAGAATTCTCCATTGTACATTCACGTCTCAAAAGATGAAAGCCCATTGCCCCATCTCAGCAAAAGGGCTCCTAAGTACCACTGTGTTTCAGCTAGGAGACCTTCTTATAACGTATCTCTTATATACAATGGGATATGCTGCATAAGCACTGTTAAAAAGGCATTAATACAAGGTCGATCAGAAGGGTTTGGTAGTATTTGTGTTACTGAACAACTGTACATACATCTAGTACAGTAAAACAACTGCAAAGTTGGCAAGTTGCAGCAGTGTACTGTAATCAAAAGCCCCTAATGAGCAAGTCACAGCAGTCAACAGCAATTAATGTATCACTGTTTGAATGTATTGGCGTGTCTTATTTCTCTAAAGCTGTTTCTCTTGTTCCTTCTCAGTGCTGGGTTTTAAATACTTTAGAGTAGCCATTTTACTGAGTAGCCATTTACCCAGCTGATGTAGGCTCTACTACCCTGAGATCTTTGGGATGTAGCATAATGTCCAGATATTTGGAGATGGAGGAAGCCTGTTGTGGAATCCCAGTTTGAACTGGCACTCGATAACCACAGGTCAGTTTGAGTGAAATCCATGTGGGAACTCTCATTTAAGGACATATTAATGGCACTGCTTCATGTGGAAGTGCCACCGGAAGAGGCTGTGGACTAAGTAGACAAATCAAACAGTCAGATGAATAGAGATTTCTTGCAGATCTAAAGGAACTTGACAATGAATTCGCTCAGCTACTAACTGGTGTATACCCTCTCATTTTAAAACTGTCTTAGTACCTGAGAACTGGAAGGTGGCGGCTGTGACTCAAATGGGCTCCAGGAGAAATCCAGGGAACTACAAGTCAGTAGGACTGATGTCTCTACTGGACAAATTAGTAGAAACTCTAACAGACAGACTTAGTGGAACACAGGAATAATGTAATTGTTGAGAAAGAGTCTACATGGCTTTTGTAAAGGTAAGTTATGCCTCACAAACCTAATGGAGTTCTCTATAGGAGTCAACAGATATCTTGGAAAAGGACATCCAATTAATACAGTGCTTGAATTTAAAAAATGTGTTTTGGCAGTGTCCCTTACCAAAGTTTGCCAAAGAAACTGCACAGTTGTTGTGGGGGGAAGGACTGGTTCTCATATGGATAAAGAGCTGGGGATGGAGAGTAGGCATATGTTGTTAATTTTCATTATGGAGGGAGATGGAGATCTGTGCTTAGTGATATGTTGTTGTTCAACACTAAGAAATGATTGGGAAAATAGAGTGACTAGTAAGTGGCAGCTTGTTGGCAAGTCCAAACTCTTCAGAGTGGTAAAGAACTGTAGAAGAATCTTGTGAAATTAGTGACTTGGTGATAAATTCAATGCGAATTAATATAAAGTGATGCACATGGGTGGAAAAAGTAGTTTGTGCCTTACATGTAAACGATAGGCAGCTGGTTGATTATTGCTACTGGTGTACAAGATCTGAGTATTATAATAGATAGATATATGAAAACATTGGCTCAGTAATGGTCCAGAAATCCAAATCAAATGTAAGGATTCTTAAAAAAAAAGATAGAAAACAACATAGATGCCAGTATTAGTAGTACATGTTTGCCCTCTTTTTGTCTTTTCCCTAGGTAGCTGCTGTTGGCATCTGTGAGAGGCAGGATACCATACTAGGGGGACCTTTGGTCTGACCTGATACAGCTGTTAGACTAATGCAATGTTCTGGGAATACCACCTGTCATAGGGATTGTAGTGGGGCAGCATGAAGCAGCATTTCCAGGTAGGGAAATGTTACTCATTTATGTGGTTTTCGGGGTGGGGATATGGACCAGGATTTTAGTATTAACTAAAAGAGTAGTAATGCTCACAGAATTAATGGGACATAGCTCAGCTTCCCAGGTATCAAGCAAGTATTGGCAATATGCATTTAAAAAAAAAAAAAAAAAAAAAATCAGTTCCACACTGCTGTCTCATGTATACCAGGAATAACTTGTTTAGATGCTTTGGAATTTGATTTTTGAGTTGCTGTAATATTGATTGACATGACTCTTGTTCTCTTACTGCTTTCCTTCTCACACTAAATGTTTTCATTTCATGAAGCTGGTGCTAATAGACAACTTTATCAGCTTCGGGGCAACATCTTCTTTCTCCTTCCCCTTTAGACAAAGCAATGACAGCACGGCTTGCAATTCAAGTTTGCTGTTTCCTAGGGAATGTTAGATCTCCAGGGGAAAGCAGTGAAGTTGTGCAGTAATTTGTCATTGCTGTGGCAATATCGGGTTAAACTGTTTTCAAAGTTCAGTGGTGCTATCTGGTTTATGATGCAGTTGCTAGTGTTGGGAAGTTAGCACTCTGCTACCTTGCGAGTGCAAATTACACTTCAGTGAACTATTACCTTTCAGTGCCACTCGTGCACTTTCTGGCCCTGTCTAGTCCAGCTTTGGGAGTTGGTTGTTTTAACTTCCTTTTCTCTACGTTTCCAAACTTGCTTGTGACCGAATGCAGACGTCAGGGTTGTTGCCGTCTTGGTGACTTGCATGCCTTGCACTGGGGAGGGTCCTGCGCTTGCAAGACAAACTGAATTTCTTTGTGTTTTGACACGTACCCTGTTCTGATGTCGTAGGTGTAAACAACCTGAGCAAAACCAATACTGTGTCATGCCTGTGAGCCTGCAGAATAGGTTGTATGGGCTGGTTGTTTGTAAAGCTGCCAAAGATACCTTAGGATGAAAATCCTAATGAAATCGGTTTGAGTCAATAGTATCCTGCATGCTGTCTCTTGGAAAACCTCCAGGAAATAGTTTCACTAATCTGAGAAGAGAGTAAGAAAAGAAAACTCTAAATTCTTGTAGCAGAGGAAACACTGCGCTTCGTGCGTTTGTGGTTCTGTAGTGCTGCTTCAGCAGACGGATTAAGGTGGTGGATGAGTACCTGGGGGCCACCGTAAACCAGATCATTTACTTGCTGGTAGCATGTTTCTGTGAAGAAAAATTTTATTGCAGTGAGGTCAAAAGGCAACTAGAAGTGACTCCTGCTACCATTCTGTTACTGTAATGATGTCTAAATTCGAACCACTTATATTGTTACTTCTGTGCCAAAAGTCATGGAAACTATACATACAAGTGATATGATCAGAACAAAACGTTCTCTATTGCGTTATGCATGGATAAGAGAAGCGTGCATCTAGGCTGAGAGAGTGTGTGTTGGGTACACGGGGTGGGCTGGAGTGATGGAGGTCGATTTCTTTCTCTCCCCTTTCTCCTCCCTTGTATTTCTCAAATGAAATCTGAATCTGGTATTCCTCAAACCTTCATTTCAGACAAATACAGGAGAGAAACTTTGTACATAACTGACTATGCTGAGTGTGAGCATCACAAAGAAAACTGTGAGGTAGCTCCGTGCTCTAGAAAAGAACATAATGACCAAACAACTTGGCTAAAAAACATGAAATACTGGCCTCTGGGTGGGAATTAGTGGTTGGAATATGGGATTTTCAATGGATTAAGCCACCAAATGTTGCTGGCTATGCCAGCATTAGGACAGCTGGCCTGAGTCACAACAAGGTGGCCCCGTTTATTTGAAAACTGCCACCGAGTTCTGTGTTAGTGCAGTGTGGGTGGTGTTTTCTGGCCCGGCCAGAAGGGAAGGCAGCAGCAGAGATCTGAAGGAGCGTGCAGGGCTCTCGTCTGCGGGGAGGTCACTGTGGCAGACACCTTCGGAAGAGTGAGACTACAGTAAGGAAAAAAAAGTAGGTTTTTTTTAACACCAAAAAATTTGATTCAGTTAAAAGAAACTTCTTGTTCATAAGAAGAAATCAATGGAGACCATGTGACTGCGCTACCGAGCTGACACTTGCTTTTTCTTTTTCGTCTGCTCTGTAGATAGGCAGGTATTGTAAAATACATTTGCACCAACGCTGCTCAGTCAGGGTGGCAGCATATTTGCAAGTTTTCATACTTAGAGCATCAAACTCTGCAATAAAGTAGAAATTGGTGCCAGACCATGAACTAGCAGCACATTCTTTTCTGGGGTGTTTATGGCCGTACTTTGACTTTTAGCCTCCAGGCTGGGAACAGTGGCAATCCCAGCTATCATCAGCTGCCATTGCCTTGCAGTAAGTGAGTGTCTGCTATCTAAGTGTGGGGTGGTGGAGCAGTTGTCAGTCTGATTTTAAAATTTTGAAGTTGTTTGCCTAGTTAAGTATGATCTCTTCATCCCTTTGACTTTATATGGTCATCCCATTGAAAAGGAATTTTCAATGCCATGTATAGGCCAAAGGTGGAAGCTAGCAGAAAATCTTACAAGGAAGTTTGGAAGAGGCTTAACTTAAACTCCTTCCTCTTGCTTTTTTTCCTTTTGCCTCTCTTTTTGCATTTTAAAATTGACTACTGTAAATTTCATATTTTTCTCTAAGATTTCTTTCAAGATAGAAGTATTGATCGTAAATGCTGAAATATATGAATTATGGAGATACTTAATGAGGTGCTTTCAGATATGTTTAAAAGGTACAATTTTTAGCAATTGTATCAGCTTGTGTGTAATGTGTGTGCAGCTCTGCCTCGGTACTATCTGTGGTTGTGTTTGCCAACAACCATCAATGGAGAGTCGAGGGAAGTTGGCAGGAAAATGTGTGGAGGAACAAGTACGTTCTGTTTGAATGGACCAAAGGAGAACCAGGCAGCCTGGATGCTGGAAATGGGAGTAAAGTGATTGCATTTGGAGTAAAAGGCTTTTGAAGAGAGGAAGACAATCCATTCCTCATCAGTTTTCTTGGCCTTTTAAAAGTTTCTGCTGCAAGGGGTCCTGTATTAAGGCATTAAGTATACTTGGCTTTAAGGTTTAAGGAATCTTACCAGTGAGCCAAATCACCCTTAAAGAAACCTGCTCTAGTTTGCTGTTTGTTTTTTTTCCCAGAAGATAACTTGGAATAACCAGGTTATGGCTAGATGGCTGCTTACTTTCACTTGTCCACAACCCACATCTCCAAAAACAACTGTGCTGGGCTGCACTGAGGATCGCCCAGGTTGCTTCCTTTGGCCATCCCCTCTCCCACCATGTCAAGACGTAACAGGAATTGTGGGGTTTGTTCAAGCTTATTAAAAACAACATTAGTAATTTTGATTGCTGAAATTTGAACCGTTGTGAAGGACGGTTTTCTAACATAAGGTTTGAGAGGTTTTGCTCTCTCCTGCTCTTCAGTGATAGAAATGCTTGAATCAACATGGTGTGAGCATTTATTCCCACCTCTGCTGAAGTGTTTGGACTACTTCCGATACCGGATCACTTAAAACTTTCTGTAGTTTATTTCTGGTTATAATTAACATACCAGTATGTCCAAGTCAATGAAGCTGGACAAGAAGATTGCATTAATTTCATACTAATTGTGGTGACTGACGCTTACTGTGCTGTATCTCCGGACAGCAAACCAATCGCTATATAAATACTTTCCTGTGTGTGGTAGGGTTTTTTTGTGTGGCTCTTTTTGATGCCATTATCATGGCCTTGATATAATAACTTAAATAGAAGGGTGTGGGAAGTAGTAAAGCTATTACAGAACATGCACATGGAAAAAAGCCTTGACTCAAAACGTTGAATCATTTGCCGCACAACTTTTTTTTTTTTTTCTTCTTTCTTTTTTCTTTTTTTTCGTGTAACTCTGCATGAACTGTTCTGGTTTCTGTATCTGTTCAGAAGTGTTGTTGGAAAGACAGCTGTTATCACTTGCTAGTGCCATTTTCAAACAGTTGGTCACTTGAAAACTAAACGGAGGTACATCTTCCAGAATGTTTGAAGCACTGCTTAATTTAATAAGTTGCCTTTTTTTTTCCCTTCTCCTGAAATGGAAAACCCCTTTCATCCTGTCTCTTCAGCCACTTGGCTTCCCTTTCTCTCTTCACCTAGCCCTTGACATCTGCTCCCGTATTACCGTTCAGGAGCTGTGTCTGTCTGCAGCAGGATCCCAAATGGAGCTGTGCCAGAGCTTGCTACTGCAGACGGGTATTGACTGGCCATTACAGGACCACTTTAAACTCTCACTCTGGGTTTTTTCACTATTTAGCTTACTTATTTTATTGCTTGCTCTGTCACACTCGTATGGTAAGAGGGGAAAGTTATGTGCTATTCTGTCCTCATGACTTCACTCTAGTAAAGCTAAAGCGTGAAAGAGCGATCTGATATATTCCTGCAGAACTTTACGTCTTTAAGTGGGTTTGATGCTGTACTTGTAAAATGCTTTCTATGGGGACTGGACTCATCTGGTTGAATTGATTGCAACTGGTTGTCAGAATTATTGACAGCAAGATGCTCATGTTGCTGCTGGCTTCCTTACAGTTTTGCTAGTATGGCAAAGTGTCTTTTGACTTTAGTATTAGTTCGTCCTTCATGTTGGAAAGCATTTACAGGAGCTTGCTGCCTGTTGTATCCCAGGGCGAATATTTGTTTCTCAGAATACCTTTTCTAATTTGACTTGACACTTAAATACCATCACTAGATCTTACGAAGAGGCTAAATGGCAACTTTTTTTGGCCCCTAAATCTGTGGCTGATACCTGTATATATTATACAGCTATATGTATTGTTAATTTATATAGCTATATCTATTGTTAATATTTGGAACATTGTTACTCTTAACTTAGTTTTTCAGAAATTGATGCACCTTTTTTTTTATGTAGTCCCTTACGTACATACATTGGGTGATCTAAAAAGACTCTCCAAACAATACAAAAACCCCTGCCTTTAATCTTCACATTTTTCTTCTCTCTGCATTCCTTGAAACCATGGTAACGGATGGGATAACCTATCTGCATTAGGGTGGCTGCAGAGTGAAAGAGTAGGCTTGTTGTAGAGTCTGATGCTAATATATCACCATCTGTAAACCACAACAATCAGGTGTAAGGGAAATTAATGTTTTAAAAGGAAGAGTTTGCTGTTAATTGTTAGGTATAACAGATCAAACCTGGACTTCAAATTCATATGTTCTGTGTATTTTTTTTTTAATTTATAATTTCAGCTTCACTCTTATTTGTAACCGTTAGTCTTTCAAAATTTTAAACTTGCAGATTCTCACAGCCTAGACTCCAGTCGATATTCCATAGTAGGAGCAGATCTCCGTTTCTCATCAGATCTGGAGGAAAAGCTAAAGAAACATAACCTGGATATACAGTAAGATTATTTTTTTTTTTTATAAATATTTTTTTGATGAGGGCTTGTGGAAGCGTACTGGTGAGAGTAACGTCAGGCTTGGGCATACAGCATCTGCATCCAGTGCTCATTATGCTATTTCCATGGTTACCTTTTCCTGAGCCCTTTGAGCAGAAGGAATTTTTCAGACACCTCATGCAGCCTCACTGAGCCGAGCAGGCTGGCATTGCTGTGACTGCTCGGTAGTTCCAAGTCTGAAGCAAGGTTGTTCCTTGCGCAGTCTATTCTGCAAACTGCGTTTTCGTCCTTCCTGAGAAGATCAAACATTACAGAACTATTTGCTTCTTGTTCTTAAAATGCTGGGGGGAATGAAGTCTGGCTTTCTGTGAATGTGTTTCTGGTGGTTGGTTCTCTTTGGGTACATGATCCTTTCGCACAAGTTAAAGCTCTTGTTGCAGGCCAGGCAGCTGTAATTCCTTCTCGATTCCTCGCCCATCCCTTGCCCTGCAGGGGATGAGTTCCCGCAGCAGCCATTTTCTGCCTCGGAGCTCATACGAGTTTTCTTTCTCTACTTCATGAATTTAACTGTTTTAGAGATTTCTAAAAGAGTTACCCCTTGCTTGAATTTGGTTGAAATCTAGTTAATAGAATCATAAGTTATTCAAGGGGAGTCTCTAAACTAGAGATGTCTCAAAATGTCATAAATTGTGGGTTTTTTAAGAGTTGGTTCAGTTACATTTAGTTTTAATGCTGACTGATGTGCAGCGCCTCGATCAGTGAACATCTTCCACCCCTGTTGTAATGGCTGCCTGAGTCAAGATTTCTGGGAGCTTAGCTGGTAAAATGAAGAATAACTCTGTCAATGTTAAATTATTTCAGAGTTTTATCTTTGTAATTATTTTCTATTGCCTCCACTTAAACCCCCTCTTGTTCCCTAGACCTTTTGGTAGAGTGATTGCCATGGAGTCCTTGGAGAACTTAGCTCTGGAAGTTAATATCTGGGATTTTATTGTTCAACCGTTAGGCTTCTGGAGGGGGCAGGATTTAAGATTTAGAGTGGATGATGGACGTACCTTTCAAATATAAGATATATAAATAGCGGCTATCTGGCTGGGTGGGAGAGAGCATATGGGTAAGCAGAATGCATCAAATTGCCATTTAAATCTTTACACTTCCATCTTCTGAAATCTTGCCTTGCTTGCCTACATTGCTGCTCCTTGTGGAATTTCTCCTGCTTCTAGTGACTTTTCTTTTTCCTGTTCATTCTAGCAATTAAAAGAAAACTCCATAATTCAAAGGAAAATTACTCGTGTAGATGTCTATTTTGGGGTTTTTGTGGACGGAGGGGGAAGAGGCAACGTGCAAACTATAGATTGCATTTTCTTAGATAATAATATGTGAAGCTTGTTTTACAGATATTGAACAAATTTGTCTATTAAAATTCTTTTTAGAACTTTTTTAAAAGGGAGAACTTTTTTTTTTCCAATTTGTATTTTATTCCTAATTTTACTGATCTCTAAAAGAGTGCGGATTGTATATATAGGGTACAATTCTTCTGCAAGATGAATTTTAGTATGCACTTCAGTTCATGCTATCACAGTTCAGAGAAGACTTACAGAATACACATTCTTCTCTGTTCATAGTATGGCTGCCTTAGGGGAGATTGTTTCCTCATTATCTCTCTTTTGTAACCATGGGAGTCCCCTGTCGACTGCCAGAAAACCCAGTTCTAGTCAACTTGATGAAGTGATTTCATTCGGTCTTAAATGTTTAGTTCATAAGAAGGGTAGCTCTTCTAAGAATTTTTGGGGACATGAAATTACTTGCTTGCTAATAATTCTTTACAGATTTTTCTTGTTCTTTTGCTAGAAATAGTTCTCTTGTTTTTTTGTTTTAAAGTTTGCCAACACTTCTGGTAGCGGAGTGTGTACTGGTTTACATGACACCACAGCAATCTGCAAATCTTTTAAAGTGGGCAGCAAGCACTTTTCCAGTGGCGATGTTTATAAATTACGAGCAGGTAAAACAAAAATGTCATTTTTAGACCTGCGTTATTGTCATAAAAATTGCTCTCAGAAATGGGAGTTCTGCTTGTAAAATAAGAGTGGGCCATATCCTTTTGTATAGACAGCAGTTTCTGCTGAATTTCTTCAGTAACGTGTTTGATTTTGTAGATTTGTTAGCTCATTGTAAAGAATATGTAGCTATTCTGAAAGACAATTGCTGGACTATATTGAACCAAAAGAACTGAGGCTTAATCCATACATGGAGAAAACTACAGAATATTGGTTTAGATAAGACAGAGGAAAAAGAAACTATGCCGAATGTTGGAAATGAGCGTATAACATTATGTAATTACCTCTCTGTGTTCTTTGACAAAGTGGAGCAAAAATCACATCGGCATGAACTTGGCTTCCCTGTATGGAAGTAAAATGCTGCCTCGAGGGAACTGGGTGGCTCCAGGAATTCGTAACAGGATTGTCCAAGCTGTAAATCACTGCTAGAGAGCTGAACCAAGTTGCTGACAACTTAAAGCAGAGTCAGTTTTCAGTGCCCAGTGCAGAGTCCCTGTCTCTCCAAAGGCAGTAGCATTGTCACCGTTAAAACTGGCACTCAACTTGTAAACGTGAGGTAGCTGGGGAGGTTGTGGCAGTGGGAAATGAGACCTGGTATAAGAATATGTGAAACTTACTTTAGTGTTATCCTGTACGTTTTATGACACAGACAATTCGAGAGTTTAACCAAGTTACTGCTTTTCGCTGCGATTACATTCTTTTCGGAAGGGGGAACACTTTTGTCTCATTCTCTACCTGAGGTGAATATGACGGACCGGTTTGGACAGATCATGATTGAGAACTTGCAGAGACGACAGTGTAACCTGGCTGGAGTGGAAGTTTGCAGATCCTTGGACTCTCAGGTAAAGGGGCACAGAGCTCTGGGTGTGTTCGATATTAAACTTAATTAACCTGCCTGCAAGTTCTGCCTCTGTGTGTGCACTGTAAGGCTCAGAGCAGTGACCAAAGCAGGTTTGGGGGGGCAGCTGCTACCTACTGAAACTCCTTCCTGTCCGTGTTACAGTGGTTCCCTGTTATCAGTGCCATGGTTGATCGATACCACTTAGTTTCGGTAGTTGTACAAAAACCGCAGTAGATTGGAGCACAGCTCCGTCTATCCCACTGTCCTTTCTGCGCAGAGGTTATCAGCAGATGCTTAGAAAAGAGTGTAAGAGCTCTTCAAAGAACAGGTCAAGCAGATGGCCTACAAAATCCTTAGGGGGAAAACCTGTTCTCTGGTATTTTTCCTCGAGTCCTCTGAAAACTGTGCTGCTTGTTTATTTTACAGAGGGAACGACTGCTGTTAAATGGCTGGGAAACTGCACGTGCCATTGATATGATGAAAGTGTACAGCTTTTTGCCACAGGCTGATGTCAAAAGGTATTACTGATAGCTTGCTTGTGGCCAAAAGTCATCTTCAGATGCCATTTCCAAGGTAGTTCACCTCAATATGTAGTATGGGATCCCCTAGTATAACAGAGAGGAGGCTGTGTGCAGATGCTAGCTAGGTAGACAGAATGTGTCTGAGTCTGAAGCTCTGCAGAGCCTTAAGGATAATGCCTGGGGCAGCATTAATGATCCAGAGGGTTACTGCTGCCCGAAGTAGACTGGCAGTGGTGATGATTTATTTGGGTGCGATATAAAGCATCTCATGACAGAAATTTGCAGATAAAAGATGCTACAGAAATGCTGTGTTGAGTTTTTACAGTACCTAAGATGTTTCTTGTGAACATCCAGCCTCCACAATACTAGATGGGTGGAGCAGAGTTATAAAATACACTCAGAACAGGCAGCCACTTTTCATGTCCCCAAGGGCGATGACATCCAGGTGTTTGCTCCAGTCTTATAGGCCTAGGTAAGATTACTTACCCATTTGCTTTTTTACTACAAGTGGGTAGAAAATGGCCAGTCCTGTTCTTCCCTCCCTTCTTCCTTGGTAGCATATTTAGGTAATGAGCCAAGGCAGGGCAGTAATTTAGTGCTATGACCTATTGTACTATACAAGCAAAGGGCGAGAGAGAGAAGTGTGCCCAACAGCGTGGCCTGACTATCTCTCAACAGACTGAGAAGACAGTCTTCCATTCATATCATGCTCATGAGCTAGACTGCTGGGTCTGTAGACAGAGCTTAGTACATAGAGGGTATAACTAAAGGCTGCTAGTAATCTGCATGGATTTTGTTAATTTTTTTGCATTAAAGAAAAGCTAAAAAAGGGGAAACTTTTTAATGAGTAACTTCTTAGGTATATAATATGAAGTATGAATTGCTGTGAGTCATTCATTAACTATAGTTTGAATTAGCTGAACAAGTTACCTTGGTCAAAATAAGTATTCACATATGGGGATTTCTCAAACCACGGAACTGAACAGGTGAGACTGAAAATCATAGGTTGTTTAAATAGGAATGATGACTCTGTGATTGTACCATATGGCACTTGTGGAGAGACATAGCTTGTACTTTTTTTGCAGCGTTTTTGACTACCTTAGATCTGTTCAGCTCCTTCCACTTGTTCCAAATGCCAAGAAATAGGTTACGTAAACCCTGTCCTTCAATATTAATGAGGCAAATAATGCTTTCTATTTATAAAAATCTTTCCAAAAGTATTCTTCTGCAGCACTTGCACATCTGTGAGTGTATTTGCCCCTCAGCGTCTTTTAATCCTCAGTAGCAGCCCTTCCAAATATTTAACATGGAAAATAAACACTCTGATATTCAAGTAATCTAGAGTGAGAGAGAGGAATGTGCCAGGTTAAATTTTTTAAAGCAAGCACAACTTGGGATAAGTTCTCCCATTTGTTTGGTGGAAGACATTCAAAGATCTTACTTTAAGAATCCTAGGTAGGAACAATTTTAGGAAAAAAATCCTCAGATCTTATATGTACCATTTGGTTTGTGCTTCATCATGAGCTCATGTGGGAGAGTTGTTAGAAGCTGCACTGGTGTACCCATCACTCTTCCAAGACATAATATGGAGTTGTTGTGATTGTCTGGAGAAAATACTATCTTCAACTGTTCGCTGTAATCCTTTGATAAAGATAAATCTCCTTCCATTAGGCTGTACTATTGTGTCTACTTAAATCCAGCAAGACCAGATACGTGCAGTAAAAGGGGTTAGAAGAGAAATACTGGTATTTGTGAGCAGTTACACAGATTAGTCCTGGAACATGAAATTCCAGGGATGAGAAGTTGAAAACGTCTTGTGGGTCACTTGTTTCATACCTTGAAAACAAAGGCTAGGAGTAGTGGTGGTATCTTCATTATGGACAAATACCTGTATTAATTTACTAGAAAGGTAACTGCCTTATTGGCCGTAGTTTTCACTCTCATGGAGTGAGAAAGAGTACATCAAAAACTGTACTGAGACTCCAGTTTGAATCACAGTTTTTCTTTTATTCCTACAGAATAGAAGGACTTGAATTCCTAGATGAAAAGGAACTGTTTGAACAACTGATGCAGCACTACTGCATCTGCTGGGCTTCAAAGGACAGCAGTAATCTGGGTAATGTTCTCCAACACCTAGGAGGTGACCCTCCACATTGAAATCTTATGTGGAAAGACTGAGGCTATGTACACCAGATGTATGACAGAAGTATCCTGTAGCAGGAACGGGGTCTGCTTCCCTGTCGTTGTTGGGGCTGTGAACACCTCTCAGGTGGTGTCTTGTGACTGTTTCTCCACAGCCTTTTGAGGGTTTGTGTCGACATCTGAATTGCCCAAGAGGAAGCCTGTCCAGTACAGGGGAGTTAGAATTTTTACACCAAAAGATGCCGTATGGGTTACTTTAAATAACTGCCTGCTTTATACTACCAGTGCTAATTGAAAGGTTTACAAATCCTATGCACGTAAAGTGCCATATGGGCACATGGTATATGAAATCACAGTGTCCTGACAACATAAAAATAAATTTGCATTACTTAGCCCAGTCGTCTTCTGCACTGTCCCCATTTACATCCATCTGAGACTTAAGTTTTCCACGCTACTTTCTCCTGGGGGGAAAATTCCTTCTGAAGTTAACTCTTTTAAATGTTCCTTTTGTTCTCAAAATTCTGTCTCTCCTAGACTGGAATTTCTTTGAAACAGAGAGACTTGATTTATGCTTTATGTAGCATTATGTATGTTGCTGCTGCTTAAGAAATAATAAAATAAAAGGAATTATGGTTTGGGTGAAGGATGGATGTCTACAGCCATTATTTGTCCAAATTAGAAAGACAACTCTGTTGCAGATGCAGTTTATCTCTACTTCTGTCTGCAATTTCAGGGACTTCAGTCTTTCCAGAAGAGTTCTCTGCCTGCCAGTTTATATCTTTTTCCTCCCCTTCTCCTTCTCTGCCCTTCTCTTGCTCCTGACAAAGTAGTATTCAAGAACAAATTTTATTTGCTGTTCTTTAGCAAATGTGAATAGATGGAATCTCTGCTGAAGTTGTGCAGCCAGACTGAGTAGCAAAGCATCTGATACAGCTGGTAAAACTAGATTATCAATACCCTGTTGCTGCTGCGGTAACAGAGGTGCTAGCTTGTGATGTCTGCTGACCCGAATCCTACAATTTCGACAGTTTGAGCTGCAGAAATGCACATTTTCCACTTGATTTTTTATGACTAAAAAGTGATGACTAATACAGAACTTATTTCTAGAGGAGCTAAGGCCAAAAAGTTCCCCTGTTCATAGTAGCCGGTATTCCTGGGATCTCCAGCATTATTCTTTGCTGTGATTAGAGAAGTATTTAGGACAATTTTGGGTACTGAAGTTAAGTGACGCAGCATATCTTAGAAGTCAAAAAAGACAAATCCCAAAGGAGATAATCAAATGTCTAATGCATGGATATGCCTTAATACAAAGGAATTTTTCTTTATCCAGAGTGAATTTACTGCCCTCATTAATGGTACTTTTCCTCAGCTTTCTCTTTTTAATTTCCCGGGCAGATCCTTAGTTCATCAGCAGCCTCTGTGTTGTTCCTTCTGCCATGAATAACTTCAGTACTCCTTCAGATTGGCTTATTCAAATTAATTAGGGTTAAAAAAGTACAGATCAACATGTTTCCTAATTTCCTTTCCTGCCACTAAATCCTTTACATTTAAGTTTAAAAAAAAAAAATTCTCAAAGCATCCTTCTTCCTGTGTCTAACTGTCCTAATAGTAGTGAAGTACAGGTAGTATAAGAATAAACACTTGTTTCTCCCCCCCATCCCCCTTTCTTTTCAAATAGGTCTTGCAAACATCACATTCTAATGTATTTGCTCGAGGGAAGCCGGCGGGCCCAGAAGCCACCGCGACTGCCTTCTACTTGAGACAAGATCACAGAAGTGATGGGACTTTGCATGTGCCAACTTCAGTCTGCACATCTGTGTAAGCGGCGCCAGTGCAGAAAGCAATGGGTGCTGCCGATGTCGACTGTCCTGTTGGCTTTTGGTAGTTTTAATGAATCTTTTTTGCCCATTGTGAGCAATTGTTAGGAGGCAAGACTCGCCTCCCGTTCCCAGATATATAATGACGGACTTTCATAAGATGTCAGTAATTCCTGTTTAAAAGCTTGCCTTCCTTAGTTTAAAACTGAAAGTAAAGTGTTCTTGGATTACATGATTTTCCTCTTTTGTCTTTTTGTGGATGTGTAAAATGTATTTGTGACAGGAAGCTGGAAAAACAATGCTGGTGAGCTGCATTATTGGATATCTTTGCACTGTGCACGGCTGATCACGAAGGTTAAGTTTTGTTAATTTTCATTCTGTTCAGGTTAAATTTATGAAGTGTCACCATGTTAGCTTTCTCCCGGCTTTTACTGTTGCTACAAGGCTGTCACTGTACTAGGTATGTTCTTGTAGGATAAGGGTGAAAGAAGAAGGAGGGCTGTGATTCTTGTTCAGTGATGTACAAGAAACTGGATGATGTTAAAGCAGACTTTATTTAACTGGGGAAGGGCTTAGCTTGGCAGTTCAGCACTGGGATGGTAAAGGTAAGAAAGAAATTAATCTAAATTTGCACTGCTCTGGTAGTATCTTTACACCAGTTTCTCATTCTTCTTTCTTTCCCCTTGAAAGAAGCAAACAAAATCCCAACAGCAACAAAAGACCTTGCCCTGTTGTTTGAAATTGAATCTTGCAACCTTCCTATGAGAAAAATAATAAATGTTTAGTATTTATAATTTGACTAGTGTCTTACTCATTAGAAATTACCTATTTATATCTGATTTAGTGACTATGTTTTTCCTCTCTCACCAAATGCCTCACCAAGAGTATTTTTTTAAAGCAGTTGCAAGCATAAGCAACCATTTTCGTACTGTATGTGACTTTCTGTACCGTAAGAATACCTGGCTTTGGAAATAGTTGACATGGGCTTGGATTGGATTTGTAAGGAAGGAGATTATTGAGATACTAGAAAAAGTAAACAGTTCTTAGAAGTGACAGTCATAATTTCAGAGGAACAGAAGTAGTAAAAAGAAATGGCCTTCCCTTCACTGCCCTCCGATTTTAGTCACTGGTGGCTACAGGCCACCTCCTGTTATGTTTGTGTCAAGCTTATTTCTTAGATGACAAGGCATAGAAATACAATATTTGGTTAATGCTCTGCTCGGTCTTTGCAAAGTGCTCGTATAGCGCTCTGCCCCCAGAAGGAAGGGATGGACTCTTCGTGCAGTTACAAAAGGAGCTTATAACCTTTGCTTCCTAGATAACAATATCAATGGTATGCTTATGCCTGCACGTTTTGGACGTTTGGGCTTAGCTGTACCCCCCTTCTAATAAGAGGCACGTGCAAGCTGTATCTGCATTAGCATTGACCCTTTCTCTCTGGAGATGCAGGAGACCAGAAGGGCGTGTCTCATTTTTTCACCCTCCCACCCAAGTTCCTTCTTGAGCACAGCAGCTGTAACCAGGGACTGTAGGGTTTGCCACTGGGTGGTTTCCCACAGCCGTTGCCTGCTGTCCAGATGGGGAGGTAGACTTGCTGATGAGCCTTTCTGCTTCTTGGGAAGCAGGGGCAGTTAGCCTGCTGTATTTAATGGTCTGCAGCTTCTGGGTTTTGCCTTCTGGTTTCACACTGTTGTTACTTAGAGTTTTTGAATATTTTTTCATTCCCACTGTGCAATTGCTCTGTCTTACCCTAACATGAACCCAAGGAGCTAAATTCAACAAGGATCTCTGAATCTCTTAATTAGACCTCTGAGTCCTCTGAATCCTCCAAACTTAGTGCCTAGCTAAACATAGCATTTATGCCAGAGACCTGGAAGAAGAAAAAAGCATCATGCCTCCTTGCCCGTCTTCAGTGTACAGTCTCTCCTGAGTTAACCTGCGTAGCTGTGTAAGGAGTAGATATTCAGCTGGCATAAAGAGGAATACCAGTATGCAACTACTTTTCTTGGTGTCTGCCCCTTCAGAGGGTCAGTGCAAGAAACACCTCTAAAGATTCGGAACCTTAGGTTTGAGCAAAGACAACTCTCTGATAACTGCCAGAAGACGTGAGTATCGGGGTCATAGGGGGCAAAATTATATGGATAAAACTTCATTTGAAACACTGCCAGTGCAGATTTAGATCTGCAGTCCCTATTCAGAGCATAAAAACTGAAAAGGTTCCTTATAGAAACATACGTTTGTCCTCACTCTGTACCGTCCTAGTTTTGTTTAGGAGGCAGAGCTTGACAACTGAAAGGGCTTGTGAACTTTAATGTGACACTGACAAAGTGGCAACGGTCTCTTCCTAGGCTGAGACAGGGGCTTGAGAAAGGGTAAAACAATTCAAGAATCTCAGTCAGTTCTGCTATATTTGCAACACTTTTTTCTCCTCTTTTGCTGTTAGTCACGATCAGTTGGAACAGCAGGTTTTTATTATGGATGTGCTGTCCATGAAACCAGCCTAAGTTTTGATGGAAAGATGGGTCTGATTCTACTGACTGAGCCACAGTCTAGTAAAAGTTTACTTCTCAGTTCTGCTAACATGGTTTCATGCTGCCCAGAAGCTTGATTACTCTGAAAATGTACTTATTTTAACTTCTCTGCTAGTCCAGGCCTTGAGCCATCTGAAATTGTGGTGGCTTTATAACACATGATCTCTTAACTGACAGTTGGTTTGGACCGGGTGGTTGTTGGGTTTTGGTTTGTTTGTTTGCTTGTTTTCTTTGTTGTTGTTCTACATTTGAGGAGAAATGAAATAACTTTCTAAAAGAACTACTATATTACAGCTGCATATTCAGTTGGGATTCTGAGGTGCCTGTCTCGCCTCTGTGCCCCTTCGCCCCCACCCAGGCCTTTTCCTTTACCCAAAGGCTATTTTCCCAAGTCTAAATCCTGATAAGTCTTTTATTTGGATGCTGCCATCTTCAAACTGTTCTGGACTTCATCAGTACTGCATCTTGGATCATGCTGTGGACCATTAAGTTGCTTTTCTTGCTTTTAATGAGCTTATAGCATACGAGGGCCTCCCACCTGCAGATGCTGTGACTCACATGAGAGCTTTGCTCCTGTGGGGTGTGTGCGCTGTCTTGCAAACTCATCTTCTCGGTCAAAGACGAGATGTTATGAAAGCATGACTAGAGGTTGGGCACTAGGTTGGTTTGTTTCCATTGTTAAGAAACAGTACGGTGTTCCTGAGATGGACAACAGTAAATGACTTCCTCCTCCTTCAGAGTGGACTGTGGCACTTGGGGAATGTGGTTGAGATCTGTTGTTCTACCAGCTGGTGCTGTGGTTGAGATTCCTTGTGCTTCAGGTGAACTGAGATAATGGAATTTGATGCTTGTATTTAATCAGCAGAATCTGTGTCGTTTGGGAGCAGGCTTGTACCTGCTCCGTCCTCGCAGTGTGCGTTAACCCTGTTGTAGAGGTGTTTCCATCGTTTGAAAATGAGCCACACTAAATCTGCATCCCTGTGATGGCTGGCAGGGGATCCTGTTGGAACAAAGCGTGGTGGTGACTGCTGTGCCATTGCTTTCCAGCCACCTGGAGTCGGATCTCGCCTCCCTTCCAGCCTCATCGCATATGTAGCTGTCCTTGAATCTCTCTGATCTCTCAAAATTCTCATTCTAGCCTATATAAAAGCTAGTTCCTACTTTCTTCTGTATTCATATCGATGCAATTTTCCTCCTTGTGGTTTATGGAGTAAGAACTTACTAATGGATGACTAACCTCTCGGTATTGGAGACTCCTCGGTACGGCTTTGACAAGATATCTGATTCTGCCTGCAGTACTCTTTGATGTTCTCCTCCTTGATCTCTGTCCACAAACGGCTCTGATCTGACTTGCTGGCATTAGCATTACCTGTGTTGGGTGCTGCACAAGCACCCGGTGTGAGATGGTGTCTATCCTGAAAGACCTCTTGATTTGAATTAACGTGCAAGAAGTATCTGAAATAGCTGAGTCAAAGGTGCTTAAATATGAAGATGGGGGAAACGAGACAATGTGTAGTGTCACAAATCTGCTTATAGCTACATTTGACAGGTTACCTGACAGTTAATATGTCTGTTAGTAAGAATCCGGAATTAAAAAACAAAACAACAAACCAAAAAACCCAAAAACCCTATAATACCCTCTGCACTGCAGGAGTCTTCTTGCACAGTGACTAATGCTTGCTCTGTGGCAGCAAGACTATCCTGCTGATTTCTTTTGAATAAAATGAATGAATACATAGTAGCATAAAAGCCTGTACTATCAATTTAATTTTGGCAAGACCCCTTTTGAGAGCATATTCCTTGAGCCTCTTGTAAAATATCTTTATGAGTGGGAGCCAAGCTGAAGTCTTACCTGCTCTGGAACAAACAAATCTGTTCCCTTTGAACTGGTCGACATCTAAGATGCAACCACTGAGCTGTTGCATTTTTCATATAAACAGGCTTTGAATGTGGCTCGCTACAGGAGACGGTCCTGTGCTCTATCAGTCAGTCTTTTTTGTCGTCTTCTTTGTCATAGTTCAATCCTCGCAGTGTTTGGAAATGATGTCTGCTAGCATGAGGCAGATATTGGTGGAATTTCTGCTCATCAATTTCTATTTTAGGTCCCTGTATAATTTGTTCATCTGAGGGAAGCACTGAAGAACGCGGCATAGGAGTACGGCTGGTGCCGTGGGATGAAAGGCACGATGGTGCCCTGTTCGATCTTCGTCTAGATGCGTCTGACTTTCCATCTTGCAGCTGTTCAGCTGAACGGTTCAG
>NW_008825292.1:269188-277129 GCF_000699105.1 Pygoscelis adeliae | reverse complement strand
CTAGGAGGAGGGAAATCATTCCTGCAAGAATTCTTCAAGAGTCTCTTCTAGCTCGGTTGCCGACAGTGGTGAAGCAAGCAGGTCACCTTGTGCTTCAGGGTTGCAACAGGATCAAAAGAATTTGTGATACCTTGGGAGCTCGTGGGGGGAGGACGGGTGTGGGCAGTCTAGCTCTCATGATTATGCTAACTAAAATAAATAAATCTTTCACCTCTCTTCGGGGAATATTTGGGTTTGGAGAGTGCCTGGCTCTGCTGAAACAACGCTACTTTGCTGGAAAGCCACTAGCTGAAAAAGGCTGAGAAACGTTTTCTAGCCAGGAGAGATGGCCTTTGCCTTCCGCTGCTACTTGCTGTGGTAGTGTGACTCTGTTTGTCAGCTGTGGCTCCCTTGAGCTGCACGGTGAACCTCTGCCTCTCTTTTCTGCTCCCACCCCAGCCTTTTGCCCGGGTTACTGGTACTGACAGTACAACAAAGTTCATCCCTGCAAATGGTTTGTTTAAAGGAGAAGAAAAAAAAAAAATCATTTAAGCTCGAGTGAACTGGAAGGCAACAGTCAGCTGCATCGCTCGATTGTTCCCTTTGCAACCCCCTGCCCCGCTGGCAGCTTCTCCTGATGCTCGAAGGGTTTTGCCTGGCCCTGCCTGCAGGAGCTCGCCGGCTGGTGTCTGCGGTGGAGTCGCTGCCTGCGGCTCTTGGTGCTGGCTGAAGAGGCGGAGAGCCAGACCTGGCTGGTACCTGCCCCTAGATAAAGGCACTTCACTGTCATCTTTGCCACGGGGATATCTCATATCGGCCCTGAATTTAGCTCTGGTCTCTGTGTCATAGCCACACCTGTGCCATTTTGTTGAAGATGACTTAAAAGTACTTGAAATAGTTTCCTCTTTCCTACAGAAAATAGTTTCTATGTCTGTAAATGTAGTAACAGCAGGAGATTTGATGTCATCAATAGGAAAAGTTCTCCTGCAAGTCTCTTATGGCGAGGAGCCTGTGATGTTCCTCACTCTGCTGCTAATGGGTTGTGGAGCGTCCGAAAAGTTGCATCTCCCCCCTGTCCTCCCGCTCTGTTTCAACTGCAGGGTGGGTAGTCGGGCTGTCCTTCCCGTGTGCCGTGCATTCGGAGAGGGTGGGTGACATGGGACCTCCAGTGAGGACGACAGCCAGGCTTTGAAAGGAGACTGACCTGGCAGCCCCGGGTCTGGGCTGCGGGCTGCGTGGCGGGGGTGAAGGTCCTGCCGAAGGAGCTCTACCAGGGAACGTGGGTAGCAGGAAGGGGGCAGCCAGAGGAATTGTGTCTGGTCATACTCGCTGATCTTGAAGCAAGATCCTGTTAATCCTCTTTCCTTCTCCCTGTGTCTGTGGTTGTGAAGCATTTGCACAACGAGGATGCTGAGTCCAGTTGCCATGGCAAACCGAGAGAGTTGGAGCACATGGTCCCTGCCTGCCTTTGAGATGCCTGTCACAAATTGTTCCCGACAGGTACAAGAAAATCCTCCTATGTGCTCCATGCTGTGTCCTGGATATTGATCCTCGCTCTGTCCAAGCTTCAACCACAGTTTAGGTGATTACGCCTTACTGTGCCTGTCTTCCATCCACATTACCCATGCCTGAGCATTGCCTACTCACTCTTAAAAGATGCATAAAAGAAGTCCCCTTCTAGAAAATTAAATTATTTAGTTCCTTACAGGGATTATCGAGCTCTAGGAACTGAATGAAAGCAGTTGTTAGCTTAGCACGTAGCATTTCAAGCTTCTCTGTAGAGTTACCAGTTCCTCATTTCGTGCCTACAAGATTTTTCAGGTCTCTGTGCTGCTGGGGCACAGGGAAATGTGGTTATTGAGGACAGAAACACTCTGTTGTGGTCGGCCTTACAGGATATTCGCAGAGAGCCGAGTGTTAGGTAATTGCAGAGATGTGCACGTGTGTATGCTGCATGGGACTAGGAGCATCCGTCCCTTCTTTGAGAGCTTAGTGGATTTTGATGTTAAATACCAGAATTAAGGTCTAAGTGTGGCTTCATCCTACTGATTATTTTCCCTTCTCAAAAACCAGTCTACTCTGTATATGCAGAACTGACCCAAATCTGTCCCTGGTTTCCAACAGACAACGTTAAGTCTGTATTAAGAACCCCTGGAAATTTCCATCTGCACTCGAGCGTTACGGTAGCAATTTGAAGTAAAGCTATTACACAATATAGGTTCTATAAATGGGCAGAGGTCAGCTAACCTGTGTTACTGCTATGAGCTGCAAATAATTCTGCAAGTTCTCATTCAATCACAGTTGTGTAATCATTAAGACTATCAGTCTCCAAGATAAATACTGTAAAGATAAGGCAGTGTCAAATGAGTTGCCTTTGCCTTCTTCACTGCTTTTTGAAAGAGCTGACCATGGATGCTGGCTATGCTGGGGTCTTTCCTTGCAGCAACACCACCGTGCAGCACCGAAATACTTTGTTGATAACGTTTTTATAGACACGCAGTCAGAAGTCTGTCCTATAAAAGATACCTGCAGTGATTCAACAGACTTCACATGTGCTCAAGGCCTGCCCTTAAGCATTGTTAAATGTTCATGGCACTTGAGCACGTCCTTAAGTGTCTGCTTAAGTGCTTTTTTGAGTTTGGGTGGCTTGAGTTCGGGTGTGAAGGTTCTTATGGAAAAGCAAATGAAAGGTCGAAGATCTATGGGATGAAGCAAGGAGAAACAGAATGAAATATTGGGGTGGGGGGCTGGATAAAATAGGGGTGTTCTGACTTTTCTGTCCAGGTGGGTGGACATGGGAAATGTTCTCTACAGTTCCTAAAAAGGATTTTTCGAAGCTGTTGCTTGTTTTGTACCACCATTTCCTCTACTAATTGACACAGTTGCTGTTGTCACTTATTTAACAAATCGGTGCAAGCACAAACAAGGACAAAAATAAGTGTCTACTAATAGGAACAGATTTATCTGTTCTCATCCCCACGCCTTTTCCCAGGAGCGTGGTTTCTATCAAGCTTACTGAGCAAACCTTAGTGGCAAGTATTTAATCTTACCTGTGGGGGGCAAAGGGTGCTAAGAGCAGAGTGGTTTTCTTCGCACGGTAGTGGCGTTCCTAAACAAAAGACAGATGCTGGAGCAGCCTCTTCTCAGAATGACATAGGAGGAATGTTGGATGAGATGTAGCTTGGATTGGGTCTGTAGCAATCGTTTATTTCGTGTTAGGGAAAACATGTTACGCTCAAGAGTTGTTAGTGCAGGAAAGTCACAGTTCAGGGTAAACATAAAAGAAATCCAACACCACCTCTACCAATTCATGATGATAAATATAGATCATGTCTATTGCTGCTGTAAACCTTGGGCTGCGTGGGAGAGTCCAGGCAGTCCCAAGTGTGCTGAGATGATGCTGTTCCCTTCGAGCCTTGGTGGACCCCTCAGCCCAGAGTTCCTTGCTTTGCCCATGGTCATCTTGCCGGTGGTGTGACCTGACCACACTGAACAACCCTACGTCCCTTTGTCTTGCACACTTTTCTGGCACTTCTCACTGTAGCATGGCTGAAAACTTCAGATAATTCCTGTGTGGCTAGTTTGTATTTTGCCTGCCCATCCTCCCACGCTGCCAGGTCCAGTTCTGACCCTTTGCTGCCTGCTGTTGCGTGGGGCCAGAGATGATTTGGGGATGAGCCAAGTGATCAACTTGGCCTCATTTGTCCATCAGGAGGTTCAGGTAGGATTTATGCGCTTGAGAGCACTTTAGAAGCCACAGCCGACAGGTGCTGAAAAAATCATCGTTACTTTATTGTTTTGCTTTTGTCCCTGTTTGTAAGGTTAACTTGAATTACATACAGGGAGTGTTAGTTTCCCTTGTAACCGTCCTTACACCGAGGCAGTGGTGAGAACAGCAGCGTTCCCTGGACCCCAGGAAGAAAGGCAAGAAACTGCCAACTGAACTGTTCTCCTAGTGGCACATCAGCCGTGGCCCTGCAAAAAATGCTTCCTTTTCCCTAATCTTCAAAAAAAAAAGTCAGTCAGGGTTTTGCACAGTGCTGAAATTTCCTGAGCCGGTTTCCTCCAGCGATTTCTCCGTCAGTCCCGCGTGGCAGACGTGGGATGCCCAGGCAGCGCTGGCTGGCACTTGGTGCGGAGCCACTTGGCTGGAGCTCCTACCGACGGGGGAAACATGTTCCCTCGAGATCACGCTTCTGTTTTGTTGGTTCAGTCCTGTGCTTAGTAATAATTAATTCCTTTGTTGCCTGAACGCGGAGCATTTCCTCTAGAAGGATCAGGCAAACATCCCTGCTCCCCGAACAATAATGGTAAATGTTTAAAAGCCAAGGACGCGGAGTTAATCTTCACTTTTGGGTTGTGACCTTCCAGCGCTCTGAAGCCATTGCTCTGCTGGGAGGCATCTGCAGCAGCCCGTACGGCCACGGTCCAGGCGTGATGGCATTGCCATCTGCAGCGTTCCTGCACCGTGTATGTGGCAGCAGCGTCTGGAAGGGACCATTTTGCTGCCTCTGCCCTGGCCGAGGAGCGGCAGAGCCGGGGACTGGCTCCCCGGGGCTTGCCCATGCTGCCCGGTGCTGCTGCCCGGTGCTGCTGGCGACCTGGGGCAGCTCAGCTGCCTCCTGGTGCACTGACGTGATGCCAGCATCGCTTGTACAGCGCTTTGAGAGCTGCTGGTAAGGAGCACCAGATGAAATCTGGGTATGTGTTACAATTATCTCTCATAATAAATACCCCCCAAAATAAATTAAATCTGGATTCCTTTAATGGGAGTTAACAACTCTCTCAACAAAACTCTCATCTGGTGATGCCAGGAGGCGTGGTGGCAGATGAATTCCGTGTACTTGTTGGAAACCTGCTCGAGGTCGCTGTGCTCTGCGACCTGATGAAATCGAATCGGGTATTTTCCTGTTCCACAGGTCCACGCAGGCGGTTCAAAGAGGAGCCCCAAAACCAGCCAACCCCACCACTCACTCTCCATATTCCAGTGATTTCGATAACCTGCTGCCAAGACCTTTTGTCTGTAGGAAACGAGCTCTCAGGAGGGGAAATGAATTGACAGAGGCTCATTTAGAGGTGCCTGAACTGGGATTCCCTCGTAGCTCTGGCCTGACCTTCGTCTGGTGGGTGGCCAGCAACAGCCCTCCCTGGGACAGGCAAGTGGAAATTTCCTTCCCATCCCCAGTGTCTTGTGAAAACATCATAAAACATCCCTGGCGTTCTTTACCCTTGCTTACGAGAGGAAAAAAAAATATATCTATAAACCCCGATCCTTAATTACCCACCACAAACATGAAACGCTGCAGGTGATTGCTCAAGGAGGTGCAATGCCGCAGCGGGTGGGTTGCATCCCCACTCAGATGGCAGGCGCGTTCCTGCTGCTCGGTGCAAGCTGTGCTGCAGAGACCCGCGCACTTGCATCGCCAGGGCAATTTCTGCTGTGCCCATCGCCGCACGGGCGGTGCGGTGGTGCCAGCGTCCCCTGCCGGGGGGGGACCCCTCCCGGCCGTCCCCCCTCGCCTGCCGGCTGCAGCTCCACAGCCTCTGCTGTGGCTTGAATCTGGCTTTCCAGGCAGTGATCCCTTACGGGTTTGGGGAGGTTTTGTTTTTAAGTATTGGATCAACGTCAACTTTGAAAGCTGCCGGTGGATCCCTAGGCACCCTTGCCAGCAATCTTTTATTTGGGAGCAGTGCAGGGGGGATACAGACCATCAGAGCTGGCTGATCCTGCTTTAGGAGCTCTGGGCAGGACGTGGGCTGAGGTTTAGAGGAATCGGCTTTGACTGTGGTTCAGGTAGGCTCCTTTCGGTCGCTTTACCTGCTCTCTGGGGCCTGTAGGAAGAGGTTCAGCAATAGGTCCCTCTGTGCTGATGCTATCTTTAAGGATTTAAAGCCCCTTAAGTGTTACTGTAGTAACACAAAGTAAATCCCATGTTTGCCATGCACAAAGGTACCAACGTCTGGCAGTTTTTGAAGGAGGCGTCTGCCCTCCACGCCTGACCCCGGACACTGCTCTGAGCCCTGGCTGGCTCCAAGGGGCTTCAGTCCCCCCATGTCAGAGCGGCGACTCTGGATGCCCTTTCCCGAGGTGCAGCCTTCCCCCTTGCTCCTCGTGCATCCCCTTCCACACACGTTTCGGGGCTCTCGATTGCACCATGCTGGGAAGGGCTCTGGTCTCTCGTGTTACACCTGGGCTTAGATTTAATTACAGAGAGCTAAGCCTTGGCCAGGAGTGATTTTTCCCTCCCCAGAGCTACATAAGCCATTTCCCAGGGCACTGCTGGATCCATGCGTGCCCCTGTGCACACGATGCTGTGGTCCTTCGGGCACGTGTTACCTCTTGGCAGCACAAGCAGGTAAAAGCTGCCCAGTGAAGCAGGCCAACTGGGCTTCACACAGGTGCCGGCACGCCGGGTATCTACATGAAAGGAATCACGTCCTGAGTCTTGGCAGAAAACCCTAAAACAACAACAACAAAAACACAGGGAAAAAAAAACCAAAGCCTTGAACCAAGGAACAGCAGTGATAAAGAGCTTTTATATTCCTGGGGGCTGGCCTATCAGCTTTTATTGCCCCCTTTTTTTTTTTTTTTTTGCAATGCAAATCCAATCCATTTTTTAGCGCCTCCCATCCACTACCTCTTCATACAGGTCAAGAGGAGCCTGCCTGCCAGCCTTTCAGCGGGACAAGCGGGGTGCTCCTCAAGGGTCCTCGTCCCTGCACCAGGACCCCTCAGAGATCTGAGCAGGCAGCCTCCATCTCCAGTTTCTCAAGCCCTCTGCTCCGCAGCATCTCCTCCATCGTGCCCACGGGACCGGCTGCCACCAGGGCTCTGCCTGCTTTGCTCCAGCCCCGCTCATGGCCGCTGCCAAGCGTGGTCACCCCCCAGTGAAGGAGGTGATGGTGGGCATTGACATCAAGTCCAAGCCCCTACAGCCTCACTGGTACGAGCGCTACGTCCAGCCCTGCGTGGCTGAGCTGCTGGGCAGCGCGCTCTTCATCTTCATCGGCTGCCTCTCCGTGGTCGAGGATGTGGAGGGCACAGGGAGGCTGCAGCCCGCCCTGGCGCACGGGCTGGCCCTGGGGCTCACCATCGCCATCCTGGGAGACATCAGGTAATGGGGGGGCCGGCATCTGGGGCTGCGGGTGCTCCCCCCCACCGCCCCCTCTGCACCCCCTCACTGGGGTCGGCACGGTCCCTGCCCGGTGCTGGCACGGTTTCTGTGTGTGGACAGGAGGAGATGCTCGTGTCTCCCCACACGCTGCCTTTAGGATCTTTCCTGTTCTTGTAAATATTGGTGACCGCAGCAATGCTGCGCTGCCGTCGAGCCTCTCGGTTAACGGCATGGCTGCTCGGGTGGTGGTTGTCTCCAACGCCTTGGGTTTGGGGGAGTTCACTTGGCTTTTGATTGCAACATTTTATTTTTAGTCCCTTTTAATAAAAATGGTCGAAGCTGAAACAGAAGCATTCCTTTGGAAAGCTGAGACGTTTCCTTTTGAAAGGATGTCAGAACGAGACGTTTTGACCTGAGTATGCTACTCCCCTGTGTATTTTCAGGTGAAAATTTTGGATTCCATTTACGAATGGTTTCAATTCCTCAAAAGCAACATTTAGACAAACCTGCTTGTTGAAAATGGTGTCATTTGATGCTAAGAGATAGATTTATCCTGAAGGGAGAAGCTGAAACAGTCCCTGTGGAGTTTCATTGCCTTCTCT
The DNA here is from genome assembly GCF_000699105.1 of Pygoscelis adeliae. Lineage (NCBI taxonomy): Eukaryota > Metazoa > Chordata > Aves > Sphenisciformes > Spheniscidae > Pygoscelis > Pygoscelis adeliae. Next base: position 269,433 of record NW_008825292.1, on the reverse strand, counting down.
CCAGTCGGCTCCGTGCAGCCCAGGGATGGGGTAGCTCCGGGCTGTCCCCCCTGACACGCCGGGCTGGGACACAAGCCTCCCCCGGCCGGGGAGGGTGCCTCAGCCCGGCTCGCGTGTGAGCCCTGGACTCCAGACTAAACTGATTGATAATTTATCAGCGCCTGATTAAGAGGGATAAGGCCGTGGGGTGAGGCTTGTACAATCCGGACTCGGTGACCCGGGCTGCGTGGGCCGGCGGAGCCGAG
>NW_008825292.1:266396-268872 GCF_000699105.1 Pygoscelis adeliae | reverse complement strand
GACTCCCACCCTTCCCAGGGGCATTTGCAGCCAGAGCCCCCTCCAACCGAGACGTTCGCTAGCCTAAACAACACAACTTCTTGCTCTCATAGGATGGGTCTTTAATTACAGCTGAAGAATAAGATGTAATTATAGTTCCTAGACACTCTGACTCATCGCCTTCACCAGCAATTATTATTAGGGCTGATTGGTTATGAAACTTGTTCATTAATGCGTGTCCCGTGGTAATCTGTTTTAATTAGAAGGTATCTCAGTTTGTCTTGCACGTGATCTTCAAGATGAATGATTTAGGTCCTGTAACGAGGCGAGCGCCGGCTGCTGCCAGCCCTTTCCCGGGGCCATGGTGGGCAGCGCGCAGGGATGCAGGGAGACCTGTGTGCCTTTGCATTTGCATCGAGGAGATGGAGATAAACCCTGAAAATCCCAGCAGAGTCCAGCAGTGCTGGTGTGGCCGGGAGGTGGCCTCAGCCCTGCCCGACAGCGCTTGTCCCGTTCCCTGCCTCCCTGCAGAATGTGTGTCCTGCCAGGCTGGGTACCAGCTCTGTCAGTCCCTCTCCTTCCCCCGAGCAGCAGGGATGGCTGCCATCAGTATGTAAAGGGAAATGACTTTCCCCACCGAGTCTTTGCCCCCGGAGGAGCTGCTCCAGAGACCGCTGGTGGCCTGGCTGCGCTGCTGCCACAGGCAAAGCTCTTTCTGGGGAGCTGGGGGGGCAGCGGTGTAACCCCCCCGTACCAGGGCCTTGGGCAGGGCTGCAGTGCACTCTGCAGCCTGCAGCACCCTGCAGTGCCGGGAGAGACCTCTTCTTCCCCCACCTCCCCTGGCAGTGCTGTGGCAGCTCCTGGAAGCACGTGGGGGGCTCCAGAAACCCAGCCCCAAACCCTGTCCCTCAAACTGCACCACGGCAGCTCCTGCCCCTGCCAGCACTGTAGGAGGGGTTGGGTACCCAGTGTGAAGATGCTGCTGCTTCGAAGCAGTAACTGCAGAGAAAGGAAACGGCCGGATTCTGCTCTTCTGCAGCGCATAGCAACTTCTCACGGCAAGGACTGAAAAAGCATTTGTGGCTCCAGCCCATGGCGAGCACAGCGCTCGAGCCCCCGGGAGGGAACTCTGTGCTGGGGGTGAACCCCTCACTGATGCTCCTCTCTCCTTTGCAGCGGAGGCCACTTCAACCCCGCCGTGTCCTTGGCCGTGTGGCTGCTCGGTGAGCTGAACACCATGATGCTCATTCCTTACTGGGTCTCCCAGCTCTGCGGAGGGATGATAGGAGCCGGCCTGGCAAAGGTACGGACACCCGGGGAGTCTCTTTAACCAGGGCTAACGCTGGGGTGCAGGGACCCCCCCGCTCTGCCAGAGCTGGCCTGGCCAGCCCCAACCTGCTGCCCAGCCCCGGGGTCTCCAGCACCAGCGTGCGTGCTGGGGAGGGCGAGGAGGACTTGGCGCATCGGTTCTGCATGTAGTTAAGAGCGCTGATTTCTCACAAGGTGGTACGGCTCGCAGGTTTGCTGCGTGGGCGTGGGGCTTGTCTGGCACTCGGGGCCAGGGTGCCCAGTTCCTCCTCCCAGGTCTTTCACGGTCTGACTGCAGGATTCGGACAACTCGCCCCCCGCCGCAGGCTCGGGTCTGGCAGTGTCGCGCAGATGTGGGGGTGCCGCCTCTGCACGGCGCTCTGAGGCCCGGCTAATTAATTCTCAATGGCAGCTGTTCTCTGGAGGTTTGCTGTGGCGCGCTAATTAGGCACGGGATGATGCACGGTACCTCTGCAGCTCCGGCCATTTTCACGCACGGTGTTTGCCTGCGGTTCTACTTACGGCACTGTGCTGTAAGCTTAATTTATGTTTGGTGCTGCCTGTTCGCAGCGTCCAGGCAGCCCGAACCCAGCAGCATGCTGCCATTTGGCCGCCGCAAACCCCTCGGTGCCTGGGTGAGGCTCATCCCACCGGGAGAGCGGTGGCTGGCTCATTATCTCGGGAGATGCTAAGAGCCTTCGCTAATGACTTTATATTTGCCAGGCGCTTAGGGCTGGCTTTCAGGAGGAAAGTGATGAGATTAGCTCCTCTTTAACCTGATGCTACGCCCGCCCACGCTGTCCTGACAGTGAGCACATATGCCCGTTAAAGCCCACAATATGGAGCGTGGACGGCACAAACAGGGCTCCCCCCGCACAGGCCGTGGCGGCAAGCGAGCGGTATGTGAACGCCAGCGGAGGAGCCTTCAGCGGCATCATGGCTGACGAGCAGATCCCCTCCGTCCTCGTGGGTGAGATCGTCATGACCACCTTCCTGGTCCTTGCGGTCTGCATGGGCGCCGTCAATGGGAAGACCAAGACCCCGCTGGCACCTTTCTGCATCAGCCTCACGGTCACGGTCGACATCCTGGCAGGGTGAGCTTGCGAGTCCTCTCCCCCGTGCATGCTCCCACCGGCCAGCCAGTGCCATCCACTCCAGCAGCCGCTGTCACCGGGCAGGGGGCCCCGAG
>NW_008825292.1:260611-266222 GCF_000699105.1 Pygoscelis adeliae | reverse complement strand
TAGGATGGGATGGGGAGGATGGGATGGGGCGGGATAGGATGAGATGGGGCGGGGTGGGATATGCCCCCTCACAGCACCGCACAGAACCTGCCGGCCAGGGCAATTGAGGAGAGGCGAGCACACTGCAGAGGCTGGCGAATGAGCCCACTGGCCCCTCCGACATTTTTGGGGGGAGCTGCTGGGCGCAGCCCGGCTGGGTGCAGGAGGGGCCGGCGGCTCAAGCCCAGCGCGTGGCACTTCAGCCAGAGCAGCCTTTACAAGCACCTGTTACGGGCTGATAAAACCAAAAGGCTGCAGGGGCCATGTTTGCTGTAGGAAGCCCTGAGCAAACAGGAGAGGGTTTATCTGGAGTCATTCCTCGCCGTGTGTCCTCGTGGCTGCTGGAAACGCTGCCAAGCTCAGCCTCGGCGCAGGCAGGCATTTCAGGCAAGCAGCCTGGGTCTTGTGCCACTGCAATCAGATAACGAGTGCACGCAATTATGAATGTTAATGGGTTGTTTAGTTAAGGCAGTGCCCCCTCTAGCGGGATTCAGAGCTCTTATTTAAACACTGCACAAACCTCATGTGCAAATATTCATCTGTTGCAGTTTTCTTTAACCTGTAAACGCTATTGTCTCTCCTGCCCCGCTCTGCTACCTACGTGTGATGCAGAGCTTTCCCTGTTTAAAAGCCCGGCTCCAAGCCCCAAAATAGACACTCATGCTTCCACCCCGCGCCAGGTTTTCCCCGATAGCTTGCAAACGCTCGTGAGCAAAGCAAAGGTGCCTGCCGGTGAGCAGCCGCCGCGGGGCTGTTGGGGCCAGGCTGGTCCCTGTGCTGCAGCAGAGCAGCCGCTCGGGTCTGGGCTTCCTTACGCTGCCAGGGCAAACTGTCCCCGGGCACCGAGCAGCTGTGCCTGGCTGGGGGTCAGGGTGGTCCAAGCCTGCCGCCCACCCAGAGCAGGGCCAGACCCCCAGCAAGGAGCCCCAGCAGGGGTACGCTGCTGCCCCTCGCCCAGCACCCCCTCCCTGCCCCGTGCATTGCCCTGTCCTGGCAGAGAGGAAGACGAATGCTGGTCTCGTGTCCTGCAGGGCTGATGCAGCCAGTTTGTTCCTCTTTCAGAGGTGGCGTGTCCGGAGCCTGCATGAATCCTGCCAGAGCCTTCGGGCCAGCTCTGGTAGCAAACTACTGGGACTATCACTGGGTGTACTGGGTAGGGCCCATGGTCGCTGCCCTCCTTGTCAGCGTGCTGGTGAGGTACGTGATGGGCTCCCCCCCCCCCCCCCCTTTCCCGCCCTGCCGCCTCCCAGGGGACTCTGCCCTGCATGCTGCCCGGGCTGCTTCCCTGCTCCCTGGGTCAAGGCTGCAAGCAGATGCTTTTCCAGAGAGACGTCCAAGGGTTGGAGACTCTTTTCCTTTCTCCTTCCCATGAGGACAGGGCAACAGCAAAGACCCAACCTGTCTCCAAATCCACGTGTTTGCTCCATCTGTGTCTTCTTGTGGGGCAAATCCAGGCTTAGGCTGGTGCTGGGCTGGTGCTGTCGCTGGGTTTCTGTTGCACGTTTGCAATGGCAAAAACGCTAACCCTGAGTTTCTCTCTTTTACCTCCCCAAAGGCTCCTGATCGGCGACCGGACCACCCGCCTGCTCCTGAAGTGATGCCGGGCACGGGGCTGCACGCGTGCCGTTGTCTCTGACCTGCCATGGGCAGCCAGTGCGGCTCAGCACAGCCAGCATGAAGCCCCCTGCCCCTGTTCCTCACCATCCCACCTCCCCTCTGCGTCTCCCAGGCAGCCCATGCTCGGGAGATGGTTCACTTGACACTGCAGGGACGATGGAAAGCAGCCCAGCCGAACCAGGCAGCCCTGCGCTGGTGGCGGGGCCGGGCAGCACTGCTCCCACCCCGGTCCCCAGGGCTCTGCCAGCCCCTGCCATGGCTGGGGGACCAGCTCCGCAGAGGCATCCTCTGATCCGCACCAGTGCCCACGAGATCCCAGCCTCCCCCAGCATCAGTCATGAACAGCGTCCGTCCCACCAGGGCTGTGCCTGGGTGTCTGTGCTGCCAGGGAGCCCCGGGCCCGCTGGGGTGGGCAGCGCTGCTCAGGGGGTCCGGTGTGTGTGGCTGTGGCCCGCGCGCCGCAGCGGGCCAGCCTCTCCAGCTCCCCGGGGCAGGCAGTGAGAGCTGCCGGTTGCCCAATGCCCTGTGAGGAGTCTGCCGTAATCCTGCTAAGGTGGCGAGAAGCTGAGTCAAGCAGCCGTGCCTGGGGACTGTGCGGCATGGCTCGCCAGCACTGACACTAATCGCTTTCTAACTTCTTCATGCCAATATTAATTCTGAGGCCCGATGAGCTAGCTCCCTCTGCCCTGGCACACACCTGCGGGAGCTCCCCAGCCCTGAACACGGCGGTGGGTGCTGTGAGGAGGCTCCGTGCTCTGCCCTGCGCCGGCTCCTGCACTTATCTCCCATTCGAGCATCTCTGCTCCCTCTCCACCAGCTCCCTCCTCAACATCCAGCCCGCGGGGAGCCCATGCTCCAGCACTGCAGGATGCTCCTCCATGGGAGCCCGCTCCCCAGCTTGTGCCGTGGGTCGGCTCCTGTCCCTCACACGGGTCCAGGACGATGCCAAGTGGCTCTTGCCTGTGGCCTGCCCCACAGAGGCTGCCACATAGGAGGGTGATGGGAGAAGGGAGCTTTGGTGGCAGTCCGATTTCTGGCCCCTCTCAGCATCAGGAGGGCCAGGGGGTGAAGCACCAGCTGAGAGCTCGGGGTGGGTCTGTCTCTCCCCTGCCAGAGGATGAGTGCTGGGGGGCGAGGGGAGGGGGCTGCCTTGGCAGAGGGAGCTGCTGCCATAAGCAGGAGGAGTCGGCAGAAGGAGAGTGATGGAGCTGTGTGGGCAGGGGGAGAGGAGCCAGCGCAGCAGCTTTACGTCAGCCGGGTAGCCGTCCCCTACAGCAGCTCTGCCCTGACTCATCGTGCGGACTCCCCAGCCTCCCCTGTGGGGGGGCATTCACAGCAACCCCGTCCCCACCGCTCAGAGGGCTGCTTGGGTGGTAAACCGGCACACAAGTGTCATTGAGAGTACTCCCAGCCCCAGCAGGGAACCCCTCAGGTTACCTGGGTTGAGTCACTCCTAATTTTGCAGACTTTTGACTTGGGAAATGTCTGTTGCTTTGCCAGCTCCTACACGTGTGGCTCTGAGGTGCCACACTGGGCTGGCCCTGGGGAAGGGGCTGTGCTGGGAGAGCTGTGCCCTCTGCAGCAGGGCTGCCCACCCTGCCCAGCCCAGCACCGGGGCACCAGTCCAGAAAGGTTACCTGGGTTGAGTCACTCCTAATTTTGCAGACTTTTGACTTGGGAAATGTCTGTTGCTTTGCCAGCTCCTACACGTGTGGCTCTGAGGTGCCACACTGGGCTGGCCCTGGGGAAGGGGCTGTGCTGGGAGAGCTGTGCCCTCTGCAGCAGGGCTGCCCACCCTGCCCAGCCCAGCACTGGGGCACCAGTCCAGAAATGGGGCTGGAGGGCAGGGGGAGACAGGAGTGGGAAAGGGCCAGGATGCTGTAAGCGGGAGCAATAGCATCCTCCCAGGGCTCCGGCTGCCAGCGGGTCTGAGGGAAACCCCTGGGCAAAGCAAGTGCTTCCTACCCCTCCTCCTGGGCTGCTCCACGCAGAGGCAGAAAAGCTGTTGCTGTGGCAGGGAGGACGTTCCCGGCTTTCTGATGTCCCCTTGGGGCTGGCAGAGCCCTGCACACTGTCACCTCTCTATTTTCAGCTTGCTTTCTTTTTTTTCCAGCTCGGGAGGTGACCCACACATGCATGCACACACGCACAAAGATGTACTTGTTTTTAGAAAAGGACAAGGCTGTAGAGATGCTGAAGTGAGGAAATGCCAGAACTAAAGCATCCCTGACTCGGGGCGTGCGTGTTTGCCTGCATCCCTTCCCGCAGGCAGCTCTCTCGGGGCTGGGCAGGCGGATGTGGTACCCCATGGTGGGCAGCGCAGGCCCCAAGTGAGCCGGGGCAGAGGCAGCTCTCATTCAGGAAGGAAAATGATGCAACCCACAGAAGGAGACAAATAGCATGAAGATGTCACTAGGACGGTTGTCATGGCAACGCCACAAAAAATGCCAAACCAAACAAGGCGCAAAGTCGCTGCTTCCTCCCCAGAGGGATCCTGGGGGGCACCGGAGCGACTGCTGGTGGGAGCTGGGGGCCGTGGGGAGCCACCGTGGGGGCCCCAACGTGCCCTGGCCCCTGCTTGGAGCGCAGACGTCTGTGGGAGCGGGGCTGCAGGCGGCTGCCACGCTCGGGCACGACGGGCGCCCACCTTCCCCTTTCGAGAGGAAGCACGGCCCCGCGGCCCCGCAGGAAACACGCTTATGGCTGCGGCCGCCCCTGGCACGGGGATCCTGCACCCTGGCTCCCTCCCGCGCCCCGGCTCCAGGGCCCTTCTCCCAGCGGGTGCGGGCGAGGGGCAAGGCGCCACGGTCCCACTGGGGCGGTGATGCTGCTGACCGCTGCTCGCGGTCCCCGGGCGCAGATGACGGGGGCAGGAGGTGGGGGATGGCCCATGCATGGCCACGTGTGCTTCCCTGCTTTGCTGTTGATGTGTCCAGCACATTCATTTTTAATTTGTCAGGCTGACTTTCAATAAAGCATCTGTAATACTGCGTTGTTTTTCCCTGAGTATTATTAAAGAGCTTAATTTATGCTAATTAAATACCAGTTAACTTCCAAGCACTTAATGTGCTTTAAGACATAAAATACATCTCATTCCCATGCAATTAAATTTGAAGCAGGCTTGGCCATGGGTCTGCATCATGCTTTTATCGGCACATGGATCTGCCGCAGAGCCAGGACATTGCCTGGTGTTTTCCAGATTCTTTGCGCCCGTTGGGATGGAGATGCCGCTCGGGAGCCGGGCAGGTGTGGGGTGCTGATGCTGCTGGTGCCTGTACCAAACGGGGCAGTAATTGCTGAGGTTTGGGGCTGGTGAGGACACAGACGCTCACACCTCTGTGTGATGAAAAGCCTGGGGGGAGCCCAGGGCACTGCCTGGTCCACAAAAGCCACCAAAGGCTCTGCAGACGTCGTGCATGTGCTCGCCCGGGCGCTATCGGCTGTGGCTGGTGCCAGCGCTTTGGGGACACAGGGGAAAAAAAATCAGGGTGTGCTCTGGGAACAGCATCAGAAGGATATTTGTCTGTCCCTGTGTCTGCCTGAGCCCCTCCTGCCCTCACACTGCAGCTCTTTCACTCTGGATAAATACCCTGGTTAAACATTGACCGGGGGAAGAAAGCCACGCTGCCGCCTGCGGTCGGGCTCCCTGGTGCCAGCCCATCTGTGGGGAACAGCCCCCGCCCGCGGGGAACAGCCACGTGGTTGTCAAGACGGGAGGCTCCCGCTGAAGCCCCAAGTGCCGAGGGACGGACACCCAGCCGGGCTGCTCGCTTGTGGCCCACGTCCAGCAGCGGAGGAGCCCGGACCTTGGCTTGTGGCCCCGATTCGAGCTGGGCCCCTGCCCAGCCTGCGCGACCCCCCTGGCCACGCAGGAGCTCTTGCCGTGTTTCGCGCCTTGCTCCAAACCCCCAGCCCTGCGCCCCGACCTGCGGCCGATCCCCCCCTCGCCCCCGGC
>NW_008825292.1:259125-260512 GCF_000699105.1 Pygoscelis adeliae | reverse complement strand
GTGGCCGCATGGGACACAGCTGCTGGCAGCAGCATCACGCTGGAAATAGCTGATATGCCGCGTGCAAATGTGTGAATTAATGAGTCGGTTAATTCGGCTCAGTCTCTCTCCTTCCCCGGCTCGCAGACCTGCCCAGCTCCGCTGCGCTGCAGCCCCCCCGGGAACAGGGAATTCCCAGCTGGTCGGGCAGCACACCGTGCTGTGATGGGGACCTGGGGTGGCAGCGAGGTGCAGCACAGGATGCCCCCAGCCCTGGCACGGTGCTCGACAGACGTCGCCCATGCACTGCCCATGCACAGGGCAGCACAGCTCCGCCCTGAGCTCAGTGACACGGGGCTGCGGCCGGTCTGGGGGGGTTCCCTGCCCCCCTGCTGTTATGCAGAGCCGGGGTGGGATGCAGCCCTGTACCCCGCCTGGGAATACCCCATGGCCATGAGTGCCGTAAGTGCCCTCTGGTCCCTGCTGGGGAGCGGCAGCTCATCCCCGCTGTCTGCAGGAGTGGGGGTGACTTCTCCTTTCTGCTGCATGCGTGGGGCTGGCACCCCGCAGGGCAGGCGAGGGATGAACCAGCCGGGAGGGAGCTCTGCTCTCCCGGGCCACTCTCTGGGATCCCAAACACCAACGCTGCAGGACTGAGTCCCTTATCGCAGGAGACCTGGCTCCATCGCTGCGCCGATGCCCGAGCACCCCTGAGCTCGCCTCCAGGAGAGGGACAGTCCAGGAAAAACGGGCTGAAGAAGCAAGAGCTCTGCTTGTTAGCAATAATCAGACAACAGCGCTCATAACAAGAAGAAATCACCGGGGCCGTGAGCTCAGCAAGGCGCCGAGCGGTGCTGGCCCCCGTGGTGGTTATTTGCTCGGCGGTGGAGCCTCACCAGGTGATGTTTCCCCGCCCGCGCTGCCGCACCAGGCTCACAAAAGGCTTTTCATCCGTGGGCAGAACAACACCTCCCTGTTCCCCTCTGCCCACTCGCCTGCCACCCCTGACCCCGCGGTCCAGGAAAGGAGGAGCCCACGGATTTTTTCCTTCCAATTCTCCCCTCAGGAGGATTAGGGGTGTCTGGCAGTGTGCTCCCCCAAAGCCTCCCCTTAAAATAGCAGCATCCCCGAGCAGAGGCAACACATCAAGATGCCAGAAGTGTGGCTGCAGCGAAGTATGATGGATGAATGCTTTTTGGAACATGCCCCATGAGAGCATCTGGGAATTCTCACTTTGTTCTGCTGTAAAGGTTTTCTTTGCCAGTCTACAGCTGGAAAAATCACAGCCTTAAAAATAAAAGGTGATTTAATTCTTTTAGCTCATTTTGTCCATCGGGTGGAACCGCAGTGGCTGTGGAGGGCGGATGCAGGCAGCAGCGAGCAGGGACGGCTGTGGGCAGCAGGACAC
>NW_008825292.1:255415-259101 GCF_000699105.1 Pygoscelis adeliae | reverse complement strand
CCCCGCTCCCCCAGCACCAACCTGCTCCTCTGCTCCCCGGCACCTCCCGGCACCTCCCGGCTCCCTCCTGCCTGCAGGAGCAAACTGGGGGACTCTGGCCCCAGCCTATGTGAAAAAAAACTTCAAACAACATGAATTGCACTAAAATCCGGACACAGGCAGGGCAGCGGCAGCACCAGCACGGGGCTGGGGTGGACTGCAGACCTTTCGTGAAAAAGCCAAGGGATGTGCAGCCCCCGGACTCCTCCGGTGCTCGTGGGTGTTACATGAGCCTTGCCGGGGAGGGGGCACCCAGGGGGGCACCTGCAGCAACAGCCCCAGGCGAGGGGTTGCGTGGGAGCGGGGAGCAGCGCAGCTCCTGCAGCCCTTGCACCGCCGGCAGCCCTGAGGGCAGGGCGGCTGCTGCTCCCGCAAGGCTTCCAAGGCAGCTCGTAATTTGGCTGGCACATCTCTTCCAGCCTACCCTGTAGGTCTCTCCCGGGTATCTCCCGGGTCTCTGTGCGAACCCTCAAAACACCCTGCTTGCCACCCTGGGTGCCGGTGCCATGGAGCTCCCATGGGTGCTCACTGCTGGCTCGGGGTGTCCCGGGGGCGAGCGCGGCGGTGGCTGCGTGGGCACCGGCACGGGGGCGCAAGGGACAGTGGAGGTGGGCGATGACGTGCGGAGCCGGTACCGCGCGTGAGCTGGCATCTGTATGTAGGAGACGGGGAGCGAGGCGATGGTAAAGGGAGTGGGAGTCTAAATGTATTCTGGGGAAGCTTTTAAAGCCATGCCTTTAGCGGGGTCCAGGTGGTGCAGGCGCAGGGACGGGCTCGTGCCCTCCTGTGCTTGGATGGTGCCCGTGGGGTTGGGGGACGCGCCCCAAGGCTGGGCAGCATCCCTTGCCGCCGTGCCACATCCCTCGCTGCCGTGCCACGTGCCACCCCAGAGCGCTGTGCCAGCCTCTGCTGCTATATTTACTCTGCAGCCCGAGAGCAAGGCACAAATGCCAGAGCAGCCTCCCAGCCGATTAGCATATATGCAAAGAGTACTAACGAGCATCACCACCACACACAAAGCTCCGGGGGCTTCTGCGAACGACGGCAGCCAGAGACCTGGGGGTGTTTCACAGGGGGCAGGCGGGGATGTTCCCAGCTCGGCTTTGGGAGCCCGACCAAGCGGTCCCAGACCTGGCCCCGTGGCAGAGCGGGAGAGGCCCCGGAGCAGGGCTGGTGGAAGGGAAACGGTGCGGGGGGGGCTTATCCCTCCGCTTCCCACCCCCTGCTTCTGCTTCTATTCCTCATTTTATTGATCTTTAATTTCTTTTCACTGTCATCAGCAGCCCACTCGGGCTCCCCGGAGAGGAGCCGGCACAGAAACGTGCCTCCTGGGAGGGAGCCTGGGGGACAGGGTGGCGCGGGGGCCTGGGACCCCCAGAGCCCTGCTTCCCCCCAGCTGGCGGGGGAGCCGAGCCGCTCATGGCAGCAGGAGCTGCACCTCCTCTCTGCACACCCGGTGACATTCAGCCTCGCTTCCCCCAGCACCAAAGTGTTTCTTTACCCGGCATCGCTCAAGCTGGAAGGATTTACATTTTAAAGGGTTTTTAAAATGGATTTGGATAGATGTTTTTTTCCAAGTGTTTTTTTTTTCAGCTTTTGCCAGTTTGAATGTTTGTGGAGAGGAAATAATAAGCAGAAACCACACAAGGCCAAGCCTCAGATAACTAATTTGTGCTCATGCAAATGTGATGAGAGTGGAAGTCCAGGTTCAGATACACATAACTCCTGACCCTCGCTGCAAGGCCTGGTGTGAGTACCGGCGGCGGAGGTGAGTGAGCAGCCTGCGGTCCTGCTCCCCAGGCCATGGGGCCCCTCTCCACCCCACGGTGTGTCCCCAGCACCCTGTGGTCCCCGGTGGGAGAGCCACTCCACTCCCCGGCAGCATGGCCGCGGAACAAGCACAGGCTCCTGGTCACCATGGAGACCTGGGAGGAGGATTTTAACCATCTTAGAGAAATTTCTGACAGCCCCCAGCCGTGCACAGCCTGTTCTCTCGCCGGGCTGCGGCTGCCTGCTGCCCGGCCTCATGCAGGGGCTGCAGAGCCGACTGCACAACCCCACACATGACCGTGCGCCCCGTCCCCGTCCCCATCCTCCTCCAAAGTCAGCCACGACGGAGGTCGCTGGCGCTGACCCAAGGGCTCTGCTGGGAGCAGGCAGCGTGGAGCCCACTGCTGCTGTGTGCTGGCCTTGGGACAGTGTCCCCTTGCCGAGACACAGGCGTGTGCTCTTGAAGTGGGCTAAAACCACTTCCCATGGCGGGGCTGTGAGCCCAAGCAGAAGGGCAGCTCCCAGCAGGTTTGTCACCTCTTCTGTGGGATGCTTCGGTCCCTTTCCGGGACTTCTGTCTGGATGTGCGCCCTTCTACCTTACAGGTGGTGACGGGGCGGATTGGGAGGGCACCTGCCGTCCCAGCACTGCAGGACCACTGCGAGCCTTTGGGCAGGGGCCTTCCTCCCTGGGCCAAGCAGAGAGCAGGCAGGAACTCCCTAACCTGAGGTCAAAGCTGGCAAAGGGATCGCTGCCCCAGGGCACGGCCCCTCTCCTCCAGACCCCGTGTTATTCCATTGTCCCCAACACGGAGATTTGCCCACAGCAGCCGATCCTGATGCTGCCGGCAAGACCCCAAGGAGCGGGTTTTGCTTCAGAAACAAGAGTTTCTATCGCTCTTTGCGGGGTTTCTCTGCTTTTGGAGGATATCAAACCTCCGTTTGTTTTTTAGCAGTGAGGAATCAGAGCAGCGGGACTTGCAGGCTGCGTATTGCTGGCCGTGCCGACGCCGGAGCGAGAGGCGCAAGGGCGAAGGAGCTCGCCGGAGCAGCAGGACGGGCTGGAGCAAAGGCTCGGCGGAAGGGGAATGCTAATCAGGTTCTGTGCTGGCAGCAGCCAGAATGCTGCACAATAAATAGCCATTTTAATTACTGCACAATATTTACAAGATTGCTTCCTCATTTGGGAAATTAAAACAAATGCTCCATCAAAATGATCAACATTGTACAGAGAAGCACAGGGCTGATAAAGAAATAGATTGGCTGCTAATGAAAGAGTAATTGGCACCTTGGTGCTGGGGGGGCTTCCTCCTCTTCTTTGCAACCCTGGCGTAAAGGATGGCAAAGGGCATCCCCAGCCTCGACAGCCCCCCGGGCAGGCGGTCCCTGCCCCGGGGTCCCTGCCCGAACCGCCCAGGCCTGCGGTGGCAGGGGGCAGGACCAGGGGGCTTTGGCAGCTCAGCCCCTGAGAAAAGAGGACACAGGAAGGTCGGGCAGAAGATGCTGAGCTGCAAAATGCCTTTCACATACACGGGTTTCTCCTGGCCGTGTCTGTCTGTCCTGGCTGCCGTTACCGCCAGCCAGGAGCTGCCCCCAGCTCTGCCTGCTCTCCTGCCCATCCCCTGATGTTCTTGCCCAAGCCACAGGTCCTGGGACCCCGTGGCGACCGGGGGCTCCGCCTTGGCTTAAGAAAAAAAGCTTTTCCAGCCGTGTGGGACACGAAGAAAATCTCCAAAACTGTAGTCATGGAGGGGCACGGGGCAGAGCGCACTGACCCACGGTTTGTGGTTTCTGAGCCTTTGACGTGGCTAACGCTGTGTTGGTGCCAGGGGAGGGGGCTGCCACCAGCCCCAGCGGCGGCGATCCTCCGGTTTGGGT
>NW_008825292.1:249536-254597 GCF_000699105.1 Pygoscelis adeliae | reverse complement strand
GAGGAGCGGTGGTGGGGGGGGGGGGGGGGGAATGGCAGGATGGCCCTTAATATGCCAAATGTTCGTTTACAAAGGAGCTCACAGGACCCTGGTGGACCACGGGTCCAGACTGAGCTGGGAATGCTGAGGATTTCACCTTCTGCTTGTTCCAGGAGCAGGCAGCCCTGGAGCGGGGAGGATGCCTGGGAAAGCCCAGGCGACGTCCCGCAGGTTGTCCTCAGGCCCCAGCGCTGCCCCGCGGGCTGCAGAAGCACCTGGATTTCATGGAGAGGTTGGGAAGGGCAATGTAGAGGGAGAGCTGGGGAAAGCGGCTGGCTCAGGGACCGCTGGCGGAGCACAGACCCTCCTCCTGTGTCACTGCAAATGTGACCACCGCAAGCGATGAGGATTATTTTCACCCGAGCACGCTTCAGCAGCTCCCGGGCTGGGTGCAGTGAATGCACTGGCCATGGCCTGACATCCCACATGCAGAAATGAGTTAAAACCCCCCCCTGAAGACGGGAGCTTCCATGGTACTTTGTGCCCCCCGGACCTGTTGCTCCCGGGTCTCCGTGGCCCTTCCAGCAGCCCATGGGCAGGAGCTGGGTCACGCACCGCGGAGCCGATGTCTGCCTGGGTGCTGTGGAGCTCCCGGCTCTGAGAGAGGCAGGAAGGAGCCGGAGGAGCCGTAGTCGGTAGGGAAAAGCCAGAAAACAATTTACAGCTTCCTCCGCATGGCAACCGGTACGATCTGGCTAACAAACACAGATGAGCAAGTGCAAGGGAGGGATAAATAAACCTTGCAGCTCGTGGAGTAAAACAACCTGCTGCGATTTACAGCAGAAAAATCCCATGCGGCCAGTGCTGAGCTCCCTCCCCTTCCCTGTGCCAGGGCTGGTGGTGCGGGCTGCTGGGGCAGGACCCTGGGACCCAGGGCACACACCAGAGCAGCCTGGCACCTGCATCCCTCCAACCTGCCACCCGGAGGGATGCCCTTGGGGTAAACGAAACCCAACAGCAGCTGAGGCGCTGCTGTCCAAAACCCAGAACGAGTCATTTAGTTAGAGAGGAGTGAAAACCTCATGCAAATGTTTTCCATTCAAAAATTCTTTTGATTTCTAAATTAGTAAGGCAGCAAGTCTCTCAGGGGGATTGTTCTTTTTTTCAAGGTTTTTTTTATGAAACATTTTCAAATATATCTGGAAATTCATCAACAGGTAGGTTGTTCTCTGTTTTCAAATTTTTTTTTTCATTGCTTTTCCTCCCCAGCTTTGTCTGACTAAACGTTTGTGGTCTGAGTGGTACCATGAGGTCTCACGGTGCTCCACACTGTGCAGAGCAGACCAGCTTGTCTGCAGCTCTGGTGCTGGAGTCCCAAAGCCGTCACAAACAGGAGCTCGATCGCCTGCAACGGTGCTGCTGGAGGCAGCCCAGCTGGAGAGGAGTAACCGAACTGCCGAGACGCGATGCCACAGCTGAAGATGGCAGCAATGTCGGTGGTAAAGCTGTGGACAGGCTCCCGGGGTCACCGCTCCTCGGAGGGAAGGCGAGATACCTGGGCCACGGCTATCGCAGCCCATCAGCGATGCTCCAGTAACACAAACCTGCGTGTAAGGATACAGAGCCCGGCCACCGCCAGCAGCGGGGGGACATGTCACCTGGGGTGGGCTCAGCCAGGCTCCTCCACGCTGGCAGGCACAGCACCCAGGGAAGGGGTTGGTGGCATCCACAGCCTTCGCCAGTAGCAGCACTGAGAGGTGGAGGGTGTGCATGTGTGTGCGTGGGCTTTCGAGGGTGACGCCACTGAGAAGGCAGAAACACCAGACAGGAGAGTGCCATGGACGGGGGAATGAGGAGGGAAACCCACGTCTCTGGCTGCAAATCCTCCGTGAGTGTCCCCGGCACCTCCCCTCCACCAGCGCCGCTGCAGCACCCAGGCACTCTCCCACCAGCTGCGGGGTCAGGGAGGGCGGCCGGCGGGACGTCGGGGGACAGCAAGGCAGGACTCCGGCACGCCTGGCCCGCGGCTCTCGCCTGCGCAATCACCTTCAAGCTGGAATAATCTCCAGTGGAAAACAACACGAGATAAAAGCAGTGAGAAAAGGCAAACCCCACCCTGTGCTAACGGGAGGTCTGTGCTTTATGCCAGGCTTGTTTTTGCTGGGAAATGACCGGACCAGCTGGAGAGACGGAGGCCCAGGAGCAGAGCAGCTGGGGGACAGGGAGCAGAGTATGAGCACGATGTTTCAGCGGTACAAGCCAAATGAGACTCGTGCTCACTTGGAGCGAACAAACAGGGAAAAGCCACACGATTTCCTGTGAAGCATCTGTGTGAAGGGATTTACACGCTGAGGGCATGCCAGCAGCGATGCCAGGATAAGCTGGGGGTGGACAAAGGCCAAAGCCATCGTAGGAACATCTATCTGAGGATTTCCATCTCCCAGGATTTAAGGCACCCAGGTGACAGCGTTCTTGAAGAAACAGGCTCCGGAGCATCCCCCAGCGCATCCCTGACCCGCAGCAGGGCCCATTTGGGCTCTGTGGGCTGAGGGTTTGCTGGCTCAGAGGCAGTGGCTGTAAGGGAAGAGGTTAATGGCTCAGCTGTGAGGAAAGCCCTGGAGGCACCGGATCAGCCCTGCTGCCTAAAACTGAGCCTCATTGTTATTTAAATGGGGCTCCTTGCAAGACTGGGTGAATAACTTAATGATCAGATGATTTTTCTGAGTGATGTGATGAACCGGTATATAAAACCAGCCATCCCTTACGAGGAGGAGTGCTGCAGAGAAATCCAGTTCCTGGGGGATGGCGGCTGGAGTTTGCCATGGCACAAGCAGAATTATTTTGCATCCCAGAGGAGGCAGGTGCTGCAGCCCCATCCTGAGAGATGAGAGACGATTGCAGGGGCCTCGTGGCACCACCGACACTGGTGGGAGTGCAGCACTTCTGCTCCCCCTTTGCTCTGCCTGCAGAGCTGGGCTTAGTCCCCGGACAAGACTGATCCTAAGAAAGGGAGAGGGGTGAACAGCTGCCTGGCTGGGAGCGTGCAGGCACTCGGGAGTACACATGTGGGTGCAGGGACTGCATCGGTGCAGCTGGATGGGAAAGTGGCCGTGCATCAGCTCGAGCCCATCCCTTACAGCTTGGTCTTGTTGCTGTTCAGTTTGGGTCCCGCTTTTATAATCCAGCAGAAAAATTTAATGCTGTCCTTAACTCTGAATGCTGCTGCCTGGCTGTCCTGAGCCGGGAGCTCTCCTTTGCACACTGGTGAGACCAATGGAGGTGACAGTGCCGCTCTGGCTCCTGCCACCAACTGAATTCACCAGCTTGGAAGGCAGCGGGAAATCCCCACCGACTGGGATCGATAGGAGGAAGTAATGACCACTTCCTATCTCAGAGTCGTAGGACATGAAAGCCACTTATCGATCAAACGGTTTTGGAAACAAGCAGCAAAACCCCAAGGATTTTACCACTAACTTTGTTTAACCAAGTGTGCAGGAAGGCGGCTTGATGTGGGCCGTTTCTGGGTACATGAAACAGAATTAATTTGTTCTCCCTGAAAGCCAGCAGACAGGAATATGAAATATTTAAATAGCCTAACCATGTTTGTGATGTGCCGAACCACGCAAGTACCCGATGTGTGACTGCGCTTTCCGTGCATGCAGGTTTGGAGCACTCGGTTCCTGCAGCTTTTTGGCAGGTTTGGTGCCTGTGCCCCTTGCCAGAGCGAGTGGAGGGTGTATCACCACGGGGCAGCGAAAGACACAGGCTCCTCATCTCATTTATTCATCTGCAGTGTGCTTTGCCTTGAGGAGGGATGGAAGAAACGTTGGTGGGCCTGAAAAATAGCAATGCATTTACACAAGCCGTGAACACCAGGCACTGCAAGTCTGCACATTGAGCCAGGAACCGGCTTGCTTCTCTGGCTCTGCCCCGCTGCCCCTCACAGCCTGGCAGCTCCCTGCTGGGAACTGCACCCCCAGGCCATCCTCGCGCCCCATCTTGCTCTTGGGTTCCCCTGCGTCCCGGACAACGGAGCACAGACCGGCTGGGAGCCTGGAAACAGGGCACGAGCTCTGCTCTGCAGGAAATTGTGTTCTCTGGTGTGATGGGCAGATGCTGCTGTCCTGCCTGCTCTGCCCTGGGTGGATGGACTTGGGGTGGATGGAGCCCTGTTTAACTACCATTTTTTATTGCAGTCCCTTCACTTGCTCATGCCCTCCTGCCCCAGGAGGGCTGCGTGGAGGGTCAGCACGTGCCAGCTCTCTGCCAGCTGAATAACCTGCGCTCTGGGGACCATTAGGGATAACATTTCTTTGCTTTCTTTGCCCAGGTTTCCTCCTCTCTGCCCAACATACCTGAGTGTCCCTGCTCCCTGTGTTTGAAACCTCCCCTGGGTGAGCAGAGGTGCTCTGCTGGGCTGTGGCTGGCTGGAGCCCGCAGTGTCCCCCGGCAGCCCTGCCACCGCAGGCAGTGGTCCTGATGCCCTCAGCGACAGCCCTGTTTCACACAGACCCAGAGCAGACAGCGCTTCAGCATCTGCCCTGCCAGATCAAATCAAGGCTGCTAAAAAAGTGGGGTGGAAGTAAATGAAAATGATTGCTTTTCACGTCGGAGATTGGAGCAGCAGCTGTTCCCCCCCGCCCCGCAGCCGTGCCTCTGTGGCTTTCCCCGTTGCTCTCCCCGTCACCGGCCACTCGCGAGGGTTTATGCAACGCTCAGGCGTGAAAGTTTGGGCTGCTTTGTTTTCACACAGCGGCTGGCTGCGAAGGATGCTCTTGCTGCCGGTGGGTGTGTAACTAGGTCTCTCCTCACATGAACGCAGCTTCTCTCTTCCTCGCTCCGTCCTCTCTGCACGGAGGACGTGAAACATGCAAAAACTGTGAAAGCAGAAAGGGAAAAACCAGTGCAGCTGATGTCGCCCTGCTGTGGGGGGGCCTGCCCCTCGCCCCCTCCGTCCCCAGTGGTGGAACCCCCCTCCCCAGCGGGTGACCTGTGGGGACAGCGCTGCCCAGAGCAGCAGCACGGCCAGGGATGACCCTGCCTGCGGCTACAGCCGCGGCTCTGGCCCCCCGGGCCCTTGGC
>NW_008825292.1:246255-249446 GCF_000699105.1 Pygoscelis adeliae | reverse complement strand
GCCGCGGGGCCTGAAGAATCAACTGCTGTGAGCAGCAAGAAGCTTTTCCAAAGTTTGGTGGGACCAGGGCTTTCCTCCAAAGAAAGAAGAAAATGTGTGTGTGGATCTGCCCTTTCTTGGCAAGAACACTTTGGGTGAAAGCTTTTAAAACTTTACTTATAGCTCCTGGACCCAAAGGAGCGGTGCTGCTGCCTCAGCATGCACCCCCAAGCACTGGGAGACCCCTGTCAGGACCCCACCAGCCTCCATCCAGCCTGCTGCTCCTGTGAGGTTTTAGTGTGCTCGGGCACGTCCTTGGAAAGCTTCACACGAGCTCCACAGAGCTGCAAGGAGGCACAGGGGGATGCACAGTGTAGGAGCCAGAGCTAAGAGTTGCTGCTCGCGGAGCGATTGCCGCTCGGCTGCACCCACAGGGAGGGTGCAGCAGGTCCCTGCTCCAGGGTCCCCTCTCACTGCTCCAGGCTCCCCCGTCCCTGCTCCAGGGTCCCCCGTCCCTGCCTTGGCCCTCCTGGCATGCTGGAGGGGGGAGGCGGAGGCTGCTGAGCACTGCTGAGACACCTTTATATTTAATTAGAGTTTGACTCTTCCTCCACCTGTTTCCTGTGGCGGATTTAGGTCCCTAAGAAACAAATGCTGGAAAAAAGAGAAAATCTGTTCTCCGGCTTCTTTGAGTTCTTTGGAGAAAGCCAATGTGGGCACCAAGGGAGCAGCATCCCTACATCAATGCAAGGCTGGAGACTGCAGCATGCTTGCCAGGAGCTTGCCTGTGGACGGCACCTCCTGCACGCGTCCCGGCCACGCCAGCAGCGAGGGGCTCCTGCACATGTGGAGGCAGAGCTTGCTTAGGAAATGGGGAGAATTTACCTTGTCTTTTGGGATGCTGCCTCTTTGCTGGACTTTGGGCCTGACTCTCCCCACCCTGGTGCAGAGCGAGCCCCCCCGCGAGGCTGCGGGGCTGGAGCCGGCCGGCACTGCGGGCATGTTGCAGCGTGCCTTGGTTCAACACACTGGGCTGTGCAATCGCAGCGGGTTTCTGACCTGAACTCCTGCAGTTTGTTAGTTGTGGTTCAGTCTTTTTGTTGGAAAGGCCTTGCGTTACCTGCCTCCTGCAACCCCGACCCCGCAGCCCCACGCCAGGCTCTTCTGCTCACACATTTCCCGGCGCGAGCGGCAGCCCTGCGGCGCGCTTGGCGCCTTCCCTTCCACAAAGCAGCTCCTCTGTTGCCTGGTGGGAGGATGAGGTCCCTTCCTCAGGATGTGAATCATGTCTCTATGGGAGCTTGCTCCTGCACCCGTTGTCTCCGCGTCTCCTGCGGCTGCGGGGCTGCTCTTCCACCCCCCGGCAGCAGAGGAAGGCTGCAGACCCGCGGGTAAAGGCGAGCCTGGATTTTACAAGCACTGTGCTCTGCAGCTGCAGGCAGGGAAAGGAGACCCATTTGCCCATATCACTGGTTGGGTATCGGTGCCCTGCTCTGCCTGACGGCAGGAGCCGATGGAGGGGAAAATGTGATACAGAACCTGCACTTTTATGGAAACAGGAATGAATCGGGCTGATTTCCCCTCTGCTCCATGCGCTGCGCTCCCCTGAGAGTGCCGGTTCAGAGTTGTTTGTGTGTTAGTCCTCTCATCACACCTGTGGGGACTTTACTTGCATTAATAAATATAACAATTTCCTTAGAGGAAGGAGCTGCTGGGATGTTCAGCCTGACATTTCAAAGTGCTGAGGCTCTGGGTACCCAGCTCCCATGAAAATTAGCATGGTCTTGAAAATCCTGCCTTTAATGCGATACGACTCTGAGTGTGCTAAATAATGAAAACGGTAAAATAAGGAAAAAAGAAAACAACCTCCTGAGAACAGGAACTGTACCTGGCTTTTGTACTTCTTGGCCCAGCAGGGTTAAAAAAGCTTGCACATGAATACTAACATGATTATCAATACTTATAGGGGGAAATTAAAGACGTATTCTCAGTGGTTTCTGCTGCCACTGGGTTTCATATGCAGCAGCTATGCGGGCTGCGTTTGGAAAATGGGTACGTACAGTAAAAGAACAACAAAGAAGAAACAGGCAAAGCCCAGAGTTTACAATTAAAATGAGAAGAATTCAGCCTAGCATGGCTACATGTTAAAAGTGCAGCATGCACTTAGGGTAATATACCACTTTCCTTCACGAAAGTACACAGGAAAGGAATCAAAATGACCTGTTATTATTTTCATTATTACTCTCATTCCTTTGCATGCAGAAGGAGTTATTTCTGTTGTGAAGATTTCTATGTGCCAACCAGCAGTGAATAGGGCCTCACACCCAAGGCAGAAGACACCCTGCAGCACAGGCTGGCATGATGACGGGGAGAAAAAGCACCACCTTCGGCCCCCACTTTCTCTGGCACGCCACGGGGAAGGCTCCCCTTCATTGCCTCATGGCACAAGCACAGCACAAGGAGGGATGCCTGCAATTTATTTCTCCTTCTTAGCATTAAAATCACACGGTGCTGGGTGTTAGTAACAAGCCTGTCTGTTCATGGAAAGCCGACATCAGCAGGACGGGTCAGCTACGTTTTATTATTGTAATGAACCTTTTAAAGCAGCCGCATAATAACAGCTCTGGGCCTATTTCTGGTAAGCCTCCTGGGCATTTAAGTCCATAGAGCTCGAGGGGCATTCTTCAGAGAAAGAGCTTGTAGGATGGAGGGCTGGATCGCAGCGGAGCAGGGACGGTCTCGGTCCACAGGAGGAAAATGATCACATGGCTGCAGAGCCAGAATTAAATCCCGCAAGTGAAAATTTAGAAAGACTGGTTGTTCACAGAAATATTTGCATGATTACATTTCAATTAAAGTTGTCTCCTGTTTTGATTTGAATTTTCATTGCCTCAGCTCCCAGACCAGGCACGGTGCAGCACCGGGCTGGCACAGGGAGACCTGGACGTCGGAGCGGGACGCGGAGGAGGAGGCTGACAGATCTGATTTTCAGTGTCCGTGAATGCCAGCAGGTAGCAAGAAAGATGAATGGCAAACGTGGTTTGAAAACTCCTCCGCGGTCGTCAGCTGAGGTGTTTTCAGTGGGCTGGGTAAAAGAAGGTCTGAAGGTGTTTGAACTGTAGGTTTAAAAAAAAACAGTCTGAGAGGACCCAGAGGTCCAAAGCTGGTCCAGAGCAAAGCTGGTCGGCTTTGCATCCCTTGTGCCCGCGCGT
>NW_008825292.1:241268-243421 GCF_000699105.1 Pygoscelis adeliae | reverse complement strand
AGGCCGGGGAAGCAGCTTAGTCATTTTTTTTAATCAACCGAGCAACCGGTCGGTGCTTTTAAAAAAGCCGGTCGGGTTTTGTTACCGGAGATAAGCGCCCAAGACTTCAGATAAATCCCCCCGAAAAAGGCAGAGGGAAGTTTATTGTTTTTAATGCACTTAACATGGAAACATGTGTTTTAATGGCAAACAGGCTGCGTGCTGGCTTGATGGCAGTCTGATGCTGTAACTATGCAGTCTGGAAGAACTTGAACGGCTTATTTGTGTTGCTGGGGAAAAACGAGGCTTTATAACAAAATATATTGCAGCAGCTTCTGGGTTACTACAGCCAGAATTCTTTGTTCTGGTAATGCTGGGATTCTGGAGGGGCTCTTCAGGGATTTATCATGTTCCCCCAGGAAATTAGGATGAATTAACCGGGCTTTATCTGGTTGCTTGGTGCTCTTTTTAGCTAGCCTAACTGGAGGTCGCACATGCTCGCAGATAGCCTAGCTAATCCCAGCTGCGATGGTGTGGGTCACACCTGCGTGAGATTAAAGTCTGGGCTTGAGATTCAAACAGGGCTGGTGCTTGCAGTTGCTGCTGGCAGTGAAATTTTGCTTCTATGGATATTTGGGGCAGAGTTTTATTTTGGCGGGTGGCTGAATCCCAAGCTGAGGTATTTTGCATGAGAATAAAACCGCTGTATAGCTCTAGTGTCTCAAGAACAGCTCGGCTTGGCAGCCTTCATTTGTATCTGAAGCAGAAAACAGACCCCCCTGGGTTACGGTGTGGCACAGAATCAAAACTCGAGGTGCCGCGGTGGGTCCAAGTCTTGGACGGCAGCTCTGCCTGCGCTGCGCCTGCCAGCTGGAGCGGCTGCAGGCAGGAGGGCTTTGTCTTGGGTGCTCTCAAGAGCATCTCTGCAGACGCTTGTACAAGCGGTGTAAGTCTAGCCCAGTCTAAATACCAAAAGCATCTCCCTGCCACCTCCCAAATCCCCACCTAAAGGCCTGGGCTGGTGCTGGCAAGCAGAGGAAAGCAGATGTGGAGATTAAAACAGGTCCTAGTGGTGTTACTCAAGGTCACAGCTTCCCCTGGTACCTGAGGTTTCATACATGGGCAGTTAAGCCACGTTACTCGGAGGAGTTTTGTGCAGCTTACATCTCTTATTGTGGGTCTTCCCCGGTTTACCCAGCCGTTAATTCTCTGGCTTTCCTTATGGTGCAGGCAGCGGCAACGCCAGGCGTATCTGTGCAAACACAACGCCCCTGAAATTTGAAGTGTGCTAGAAAAGCTAGTGGGGATCGTCTGCTGGCGGGGCAGGGTTTTTCTTTCTTCCTGTATCATTTCTAGTGCTTTGCTCAGTTCTACCTATAGCATTCAGTGTCAGATAATTTGAGCTTTTTCAAAGCAAATTATCTGATAATTTGGTTCTTCTCTTCCAGCTGTTAGGAGCTGTTGTCCAAACCTGTAATTGTGTACTTGCTTCGAACTTTATCCTTAAATGTTTGTAACCAACATTAAATCACTCTTCGTTGGGAGGTCAGTAAGTGGGGCCCATGAAGGTGGTCTCAGACTTGCTAATGCACAGCAATTGGCCTCCAAATGGGGAGACCCTCCACCAACTAGTAGATGTTAAGCAGCGCAATCTTGTCCTGTGGTTCTTGGAGCAGGAGCCCTTCTGAGGCTGCAGTAACACCAGTAGGATTCCCAGTAGCACGCTGTGCTCAATGATGTCTCCCAAGGTGTGTGACTGGTCTATAACACACCTTTCTGCCTTAAGAAACCACTTTCCAGGTTATTCTGGTATTACAGACGTGAAAACCGCATTACTGTTTTGCAGTAGGAAATTTTGCAGACTGCGGTATGTAGAACAGACCGATCTTTACCTCAAATACCTTCCCAAATTCAATGATCTTGTGTGGATTTTCACATACGTCCCCTTCTGCGAGGTTCTGAGGTCCCCGGGTGGAAGCGCTCCCGTTAGTGAGGTAGCTGCGACTCAGACCGTGGGTGTGATCCTCGTTATAGTGGAAGCATCGTGCAGTTGGTGCCCTGTGACGGAAGGCACGCCGTGTCTCCATGCAGAATGCTTCCAGGTTGGAAAGTCAGGCACGAGCTAGAAGTCGCTACCGCCTGCCATCTGCTTTGAAATCACAGCTAACCCGGGA
>NW_008825292.1:238222-241170 GCF_000699105.1 Pygoscelis adeliae | reverse complement strand
CGCGCTGCTCCTGCCCCCAGAGCGGGCCAAGCTATTGCGCCGGAGTCATTGAAGTGCCAGGTCCTGCTGGGCACCGCTCCCGTTGGCGAGAAGCACCAGACTTCGGGTTTGTGCCCCACAGGTTGTGCTGTAGCTGCTGTTGACCCTGGTAAATATGACTTATTTACCATCGAAGGAGAAAACCTCAGGGTTTAGGTGTTCTTTTTCTTCAGCTCTACAGGGCTCGCAGTAAGCTTTGATTGTCGTGTTTAGCTCTCCCTTTATTGACCGCAGCTTTAATTCAACTTTAACAACTTCCCCAACTATTTAATCCTGTTGTTCAGTGGGGATGGCTGGAAATGTGGCTAAGGCACATAACCTGTCTCACTTCTGAGCTGTTTCCTACTGCCAGGCTTGCTTTAAGTAGGTTTTCACCTGTGCCCTGATTTCTTTCTAGGGCATTTGCAATAATTAGACTGTTAATTAGCTCATTACTTGTGACTTTTGGCAGGAAGTTAGCAGAAACTGACTCTTTGTAGCTTGAAATACTAATGGATACTACAAATGCCACTTAATTGCTTGCTAATCTGCTTCTTATCCTTGTATACAATCTCCTTCTTATCCTTGTATGCATCTTAAGACTTCCTGGGCTGAAGTCTGTCTTCAGAGACAGAAAGCATTTCTGTGCTGGGCAGCAGGAGCTCTGCGCGCAGGCGGCCCCGAGGAGCAGGGCTGGTTCTTGCAGGTTAACAAAAAATATCAATATATTGTGGGTGTTGGAAGACTGAAGTGCTGATGTGTTCGGAGCTGCCAGAAAGACAAACTCTTCCTGGGGGAGGCTCGACGTGCACTGGCTGCATGTCAGCTCACGGTACAGAGGGGGCTTTCTGACTCTGTTATAACGATCTGTTATAGCTGGAAGGTACGTGAGCTCTCATGTGAACTCGTAAATAACAAAGAGAAAGGGGTGTATATGTTCTCCCCTTCCTGGGTTCTGAGATTCATCTGTCCGATACCATGACCAGGGAATACATGAGGGGGAGAGAGCAGCATCTTGTTATCTGCAGGCTGTCTTGAATGAACTACATGTGGCTAAGTTACAGCCGATGGCTTTGCCGTCTCGGTTCTCCTAACTTAAGAAGTGCTTTGAGGATGGTAAAGGAAAGGGAACTGGTTTGAAAGCTGTCGAGAGTGAAATTCTTGGTCTCGTTCTCAGAATGTGCTGCTTCTGGGAACTGGCAGCTTTCTCTTCGTCTTTTCTGCTCGTGTTCCCCTCTTGCCATCCTTGGGGTAGCTTTCTCCCGTCGTCCAAGCAGCTCTCGGTCCCTCTGCAGATCAGGGCACCGGTTGCGTTGGAGGTTTTGTGAGGGGGGGCACCTCACTGAGAGCCGGGTTTGCTTAACCTGGAGTCGCCATCGCAGAGGCTGGGCTGTGCTCCCACCTTGGGAAGTTGGGAAGAGCAGGGGAAGAAGAGGTGCTCGTGTAGAGGTGAAGAGCCATGTAACGTGATTCTCACTTAGGAGCAAAAAATAACCTGCATCTGTTACTGCTTTCATGTGTACAGAGTAAGTAGAAAAGATCTTGGAAAGAAGAATCTCGATTCCTTAAGAGGAGAAGGAAAAAAAAAGCATCGTTTAGTGACAGATGCTTAGACTTCATGCAGTAACTTTTCTGGGGAAAATGTTTGCTTCTTATCCCTGGTTATGAATCAGTAAGCAAAGATACTCTTCAGATTTAATCTCTCTCCCAACTTCATACCAAATATAATTCCTTCTTCCAGGTTTTCTCCCTGCCCTCCAAATGTCATTTGTTTTGTGTTTTCACAATTCAATGTTTGATACCAAAACGAAGCAGCTGGAAAATGTCAGACAGGCCTTACCTTTCAAGCAAGTATTTCTCTCTTGCTATCTGCCTTCAAAACCCACCCTTCCTTCCCCCACCTCTTCGCTGCCCTCCAGACGGAAGTGAAACCCATAACAGCTCTGGTCTTAACTGCAGCTCGTGCTGCTGCTACGGGTTTTGGTTTGTCGCCATTAACTTCATGCAGGCATTCAGTGCGTGCTCTTATTGACTGTATTAAGCAAGTGGGAAACAAAAGCAAAACAAACTCCAATCATTCAGAGTTGCCTCAAACCCCGTAATTTCGTGTCAACATATTATGCACACTGGAGAAATGTTAGTGTTCAAATTGACTAATTAAAAATGTTACTGCAATTACTTTTGCAACACAAACGATGCTAATTATATAATGCTTCAGAAATTGGAAACATAATTTTGGAGGATTTTTGTGCGCCTTGCAGTGGTAATACAATTCTCGATGCTGTAGCCATGGAGCCGCGGGCAGTGGGAGCCCGGTTCTCCGGCTGCTGGGGCAGCGCCTTGGAGTAGGTAGAAATAGAAAGGGGAAGTCAGTCTGGTCCCCCGCGCTGCATCAGATGGTCTGGGGTTCTGCAGAACTGTGAATAAAAATGGAGTTGACAGGGAAAATGGGAGGATGTGCCCCTTCACGTTTTGGTCGAAGGATCAAGTCTCCTTCAAAGACTAGTTTTAAAGCCTGTAGCCTGAGCTGGTTTCCCTGATCCTGCCCTTTCCTGCACTAGATACCTGCAGCTCAGAAGAGCAGCTGGGGAAGGAGACCTGTTTTGGAAGGAAATCTGGACCTGCAGAAGCCTCTTGCAGCGCAGGGTCTGTGGCTGTCGGGGTCAGCAGGGATCACTTGATATGTTAAGCCCTGTTAGTGTCTCCTTACAGTGCAGAGGGTTCTTCTGAGTTTCTCAGTGGAAGTGGTTTCTCTTTTCCCTCCCCCTTTGCAGTTAGCGTGGTAGATTTTTCTTTCTTATCTCCCGAGATAGCTGGCATCCTAAAATGATCTTAGACTTCGATAGTGGTCTGTTTCCTTCCCAGGGTATCTGTCACTGACCAGTGTCAGCAATAGGAAGCTGGGCAGAGGGTCTCTGAGCTGGCCCCGG
>NW_008825292.1:210983-238200 GCF_000699105.1 Pygoscelis adeliae | reverse complement strand
TGGGGGCAGCAGGAGGGTTTGCACCATGTCTAGCTGGTGTCTCAGCTGTGACTCCACTGCAGAGTTTAAACCACCCCGATATACGAGCCTCGGCCATGATTATTGTCTGGGTATTGAGTCTTCCAGGGGAATTTAATGCCTGGGCTGTCTCTGAGGAGACTTCTCAGCAAACAGTACAGGCATTTCTGTACATCTGCTAGCTCACTCACGTGCAATCCTACAAATTCCTACAGCACGCGGGCTCCTGGAATGGTGTGTAGGGCATCCTTGCGCGAGCAGTAAGTTGTGGGCGAACGTTCACCTGTCTCAGCGCCAGCAGAAGGTGCTGGAACTGCAAAACAGAGCAAGACCTTGAGGGTTTGAAATCTGGTGTAAAACAGGAGGTGGGGTTGAATCTCCTCTCTCGGTGTGGATTCTGCTAACTGACAGGGGTTTATCTAGAAACTCAAGCTCGAGGAGTTGCACCAGCCCTTCTGGTGGGCTGCTGCCCTCCCAGCTGGCAAGCACGGCTCCTCGCTCTTCTGACTGCATTTGAAAAGGCAAAAAAAATCTAAAAATGTTTGAGACCCTCGTCAATGCCACCCAGTCCCCCTTCGGATTTATCAGCAAAGAAGTCATGTGATCACAGTGCCTAAGAAATTAACTTCTAGCTGTGCCTGTAATTTAGTTCGGGGCAGAACTGCTTGGAACGTGTCATTATGAAGTGTACAGTCAGAAGGGGAATGTTAAAGTGCCGTCCCCGGTCTGAATCGAATGTGTGCGGTAAGGAGAAGGGATGCTTATAATGGTGGGTGGGATGGGATTTTGCCCAGGAGAAATGTTTGGGTGGATTTTTTCCTGCAGAAGCCAGCTGTGCAGAGGATTAGTGCTGTACATTAACACAAACAGAGCTGTGGACCTGCCGGAGTCTGACGGTGGGCTGGCCGCCTTTTTATGCATATGGTAAGGCTCCAGCTCGAAGGACAGCACAGAGCAGCGGTGGAGGGCGTTTGCAGTGCTGTGCGATTAATTCCTCTAGCGTGGCTTCATGAATCACTATTCTGAAAGTCCGTAAACTAGAGCCATTTAGAAAAGGTGAGTAACAAGCTCCC
Source organism: Pygoscelis adeliae (assembly GCF_000699105.1). Lineage (NCBI taxonomy): Eukaryota > Metazoa > Chordata > Aves > Sphenisciformes > Spheniscidae > Pygoscelis > Pygoscelis adeliae. The sequence goes on along the minus strand of NW_008825292.1, from coordinate 237,109 downwards.
TCTAGGAGAGGGGTAACTGCAGGTCTTCTGGGCAGCATGTTCCTCGTTTTCTTCAAGGGCTACAACCCGAGACAGATTGCTGAGAACAAGGCCTGTGAAAAAGGCAATAGAAACAAAAGCAGGAGTCCTTGTGCAGGATCCTGGATGCAGCCTTGGGTTTCCATTGCAGTGTTCTCATGTCACCTTGTGTGTTCCTGGCACAAATATCCTTCACTCTGCTGATGACCGATGTGCACGCTGTCCCTGATAGCTGGGCAAGGGGAATAGGGAAGAGAGAATGCCAAGTGTTCCACAGACCCTCCAGGCTTTTTAAATGATGCTGTAGAAAACAAAGCGCCGCAGAGGACTCGTTCATCCCGTGGGTTGGCATTGCCCTGTACCTCGAGTTTTAGCAGAAACTCTTACTGGAGCCAGAGCCACTTCGTTCCTTGGAGCGGGACCCCTGCAAGGACTCCCCGGGAGTGAGGCACTGTGCTGAAATCTTGTACCTAAACTGAGACGCGGGGCTAGGGTGTCTAGAAACGAGGGCTACCCCTTGGGTTTCACATTCGCTGGGGAAAGGATAGCTGTGGGCTGCTGCTTCCCCCACTCTGAGCCGTGGAGGGTTTGTCTCCTCTGGAGGCAGGTATGTCAGCTCGAGGGTGCTTTCCCCATCCCACGATCCAGCCAGCCAGGACTGGGTTGGTGTTGGTGACCACTGTGCCTTGGCCAGAAGTCCCTTGAGGCAGAGGGGTGATAGCACTGGCAGAGATGTAAAATGGATGCAGTAAATGCTGCAGTCCTCCAGACAGTGACCCAGTGGATGAAGGTGAAAATCTCTCTGGAGCTTTTCAGCCCATCGGGGTGAGTGTTAGGGGGTGCTTCCCAAGCACAGGGGCTATTGCCCCAGCAGAGAAGGGGCTCTCACCCTGGCTGGCCCTATCCTGCCAACCTGGAGCAGTTGTCACTGAGAAGTCAGTTTTTCCACAAAAGCCACAGGAGGGGTGGGGGAGATGAGAAGAAAGCTTCAGTTGTGTGGTGCTCGGTAGCAGCCAAATGCTTCGTATTAAGCAGAAGCAATTCCCAGAAGTAGCTGTGCTGGCTGTAACTCTTTCTGGGAAGGCAGTGTTCCCAGCTGCGAGCTGCTCCTGGTGAGAGTTGCATCCGATGCTGTGCAGGGGCAGAAGCAGCCGAGCACTTGGTTTGCTTTACTGGGATGATAAGGATTCCCGCAGGCACCACGCAGAGCAGCAGCCGTGGGGTTTTTCCCAGGGGATTGCTCTGCCCCCTCGGTGTGTCTCATCCCAAGGAGCTGAGGGCTGTGGGGCAGCAAACGGCTTCAACCGTGGTGAGCTACTGCCACAGCTGCCAGGGGTGGCTGTCGAGCTAAACATGGAGCTGAGCCGGGGGAGCTGCCTGCGCTGCGGACCCCGAGCGCTCGCTCCCGTGCACGTCCTCCTGCCGCACGTGGCCAAGGCCTGACTGAAGCAGCCAAGGGATGGCTCCGGTCAGGCAGCTTCTTTGGCTTTTCTGTGTCAGTCCTAGTTGGCCCCAGTGCTGCGCACAGAGATGGTTGGAAGACGTTGCCTCCTAAAACAGCTGCTGCCCCGTGAGAAATACTTCTGCAGGTTTTTCTGCTGGTGAGGAGAAGGGGGACAAGGAAATACCTTCCCTTCCTCAGGGAGCCGCAGGAATTGGGGATGCCCGGCACAGTGCAGTGCTGGGGTGGGTGCACGGGCCCTGGTGTGCTGCAGCTGCAGGAGCTGATGTGGGCTGTGCCTCGAGGAGAGGGGGGGATCTCCACATTTCACAGCTGTTTTGTGATAGCAATGCTGTGCTCGCTGTTCTGATTACCTTAATATAGGCTGCAAATGATTTATCTGTCCTGTTCTTAGACCAGCCTCCATTGGAAAAATAAATTAAAATGTTCTCCTTGTGAGTAGGCCGCCTGAATTCTGTATAATTAAAATAATAACTTGCAAGCAGCGGTCCTTTTCTCCTTTTCTGGATTATTTAATTGTTCATTGATATGGTAGGAAGCAAGAGTAGTCCTTACAGGGTCCCACTCTATAGAGTAAGTCAGGCCTCGCCATCGCTTCCGACAGCTGATCCTGGTTCCCTGTAAAAGGAAGAGCATTTCATGAAACGTGACAGCTCTGCTCCTGCAGCATCACCGTGCAGATGAAGCTGCATGCTGCCACTGCTGTTCAGCTCGGCGTCTGCTGGCAGCGATGGGCATTGTCTGCTGGCCGCATGCTGGTCTGCAGCACGCAAATCGCTTCAGGACGGTTCTCCTGCACTTCAACGCTCGTTGCAAACTAGAATGGGACTTGTCGTCACCTTCCTGTGAAGAGGTTACTGGAAGCCAGATACTTTCTCTTCTTGTTTACAAAGGCGCTGCTCTGGAAGCTGTCCAGGGCTGGGCAGACCTGGGCTGTGGCAATCGTTGCTCTGCTCTTAGGTGCTGATAAATGCTGTTTAGATGAAGACGTGATTCTTTCCCTTGCTGCTTCTCCGGCATGCCTGAGTTGCCTGCACAGCCTATCTGCTGGTGTGTGTCAGCTGAGAGGGGGATGCTTGCAGGCTGGTGGGGATGGCCTGCACAGTCAGAAACTGTTGGCTGGCCAACTCTTTGTGGCTCATAGTTGACCTGAGGCATAATTGCGGCTCTGCTCAAGCTGCTTGCTTTTGAGGGATTTGGGCTGACTTCCTCAGCTGTTTATAGCTGTCCTGCTCTTCCCATCATGTGGAAAAAAAACCAAACAGTTGTAGCATGATACTTGAATCAGCAAGTGTTTGGAGTGAAGACCTGTAACCTCATTAGGCTCTTGCTTTCAGAATTTAACTTCTGTAGCACATGAGCACAAGTCTTCCTGCCCCAGCTGATGTGCACCGATTGCTGAGTATCTAATGCATTTGAGTTACATCTTGTTGGTTTAAATAATTTGCTTCCATATTTGGTCTTGCTTTTGTGCCAGACTTATACATCTTCTTTAAATATAACAAGCAGAATATACTCACTGCTAATCCTAGTTGGACAGGCAATGCCTGCCAAAAGACCCAATATTAATAGGCTCCAGTACATGCAAGTTACTGGGCCTGCTAACCTGCGACTCGTTACGGATCAACTCCCCTTAAATTGGCTCTCTTGCATCCAGTTAAACCTGTGTTTTTCTAGAGTGTCAGTCTACTGTGAGCTTTCCTCTTTGGGTGGGAATGCTCACTCCTCAGAGCAATCTGCTGAGCAAGAAAATCTTTCTAACTCCAAGTGGGAGAAAAAACAGGTGAATGTTTTTTGGGGTGGTTGGGGAAATGGGAGGGTAATTAGTGGCTCTGCAGGGAGGTCTTGGGAGCAGCTGGGCTTGAGCAGGGTGTGTAGCTGCTGGTGCAGGCGGCTTCAGCGGGGATGTGTACAGAGGGCAGGGTGAGTTAGGCGAGTACACGTGCCCTCGAGGGCAACGGCAATAGCTGGCTGCTTGGGGGGCTCTGCCTCTGCTGTGGGTTGGGGGTCATGTTTAAAAACTTCAGTCTCCTGTAGTTCTGATCTGGTCTTCCTACATTCGGTATTGAGTCAGCAGCAGGGAAGCTAAAAAAGATTCTGATGCCTGAATCTCAGCCGCTCCTCTTCTTCCTCATGCTGTGACGCTGGTGCGTTTTAGCTGATCATGCCGGTAGATTCCTCCCTGTCTTCCGTTGCCATATAAAATGATGCAACAGTAATAACTTCACCTTTGGAGAGAACAGCTAAATACCTTTATTCTGACGGTCTGAACAGCGAGCACATTTAATAGTTGACACATGAACAAATGCATTTTCATGTTTTCCAATTATAGCAGAAGAAAGAGAAAGTGGGGTTGTGAAGAGGAGTGAAAGTCGTCGGCTCTCCTGAATGGCTTAATGCAACTTTGGTCGGTGACATAGCTATGAAGTCAGTAGTCAGTACAAAGATCATTTTATAATATCAGTAAGAAGCTGGAGTGAGGGGGAAGTGGCCCACGAATTTAATTTGCATCACTGAGTGGATTAGCTCCTGACGCAGTGCAAAGTCATTATTTACCATGTCTCCAGATCTGTTGCCTTTATCAGTGCAATGGTTTGGAGAGAGGCTGATTCAGAGATCATTACTTCTCAGTGTTTTATTTGGCGGGGACTGTTAACACTTGCCTTGTAAGCAGAATGATGGTGCTTGTCAAGATTGTTAATATTGTGCCTACCCCAAGAGGCTGAGTAATTTGTTTTTAGGTTTTTTTCTTTCTTTGCATTCATTACACTAAATGCTTCTGCTTTAGCTTGGTTTAGGAAAAATATTTGGAAATACTCCATAACTTGCCATTAACCTAGAGTAGCCAAGAGAAGAAAGATCGTCAGTGATAACTTGGTGCGACCTGTGTCCCTGGTCTCAGACTGACGCATCTTCCCCGCCAAGCAGCAGAAGGTATAGCTGAGCCGTGCTGGCGAGCTTGCAGGAGCGGCAGCGTGGTCTCTGGTGCTTGCTGCTTTCAGCCTGGGTCACGGTGCTGGAGCCCCTCTGTCCCCAGCAGTCGCTATCACTCAGGATACGTCAATACACTGTCACCTTTCCTGTACTGATGGAAGATTTATGCGCAGCTTGAAATAATCCCCCAAACGGTAATTTATAGACTCTCCAGAGCTTGACACTGTCTTTGCTGTGGAGCAACCTTTGCCATGTTGTCATGACGGAGATTAGCTTTGGTACAGGCTTTGTTTTCCGTTGCCTTATGAGCTGCTCTGGGAAAATGGCCTTTAAGGGAGAGACTAAAATTCTCCATGTTTGCTTGGTTTCTGCAGAGTTTGATGGAATAACTCGCTCTTTGTGGGGACTGATCAGAGCAAAGTGCCCTCTCATGCAGCAGCTGTAATTGCCAGTGGAGAGAGTTTCTGAGGATGGTAGAGCTGCCAAGAGCGGGGGACATCTCTGCGTGTGAGGGGAGAGAAGGGCCGAGCAGGACACCCCTGCTGCCTGCCCGCCCCCCCAGCCTGCCATGGGAGATCCTGCTGCTTTCAGCTTGCTGCCCCAGGAATGGCTGTAAAACTGAAGTAATTCACGTTTGTGTGATCATGCGTCTAAGGACCGTCTCCAACAGCTCAGTCCATTAACTTCCAAATTTGTCTTGTTCGTTTGTCTTTGATGGAGAGGTGCCTCAGGGCCAGGCTCTTCGGGGAATGAGGCTTGTAGGTCTGGAACAGCAGCGAGTTATTCTCCTGGGTAAAACAGAGTGACCTTCGTGGCAGTTGAGAAGCTGATTTCAGTTTGCTTCTGGGGGTTTTCCCTGCCTTGGACATCTGTACCTGCATGCTCGTGGCCTGGCAGCTCATCCTGCGAGCTGTCCTCTTTGGAGGCTGGCACATCTCTGTCCCAGAAGCCTTCTACCATCCTGTCACCTCCTTGATGCCATCTCCTCCTAGTCGGAGGAGCTGGCTGGTGGAAGAGAACTTGTGCTGAAACAGTGAAGCTCTTGCTTTGCCGTCAAGTCTCCTGGGGCTGCCACTTGCCCTCCAGGTCTCTCCAGGTGCCTGGAGCCATTCCATGCCACCACGCGTGGCGTGGGCTGAAGGATGCACGTCAGCCTGGGGAGTGTGTCTGGAGGGCTGGTGCTGGGGGCTGTGGCCGTAAGGACAGCTGGGAACAGAGAGCTGGCTCTGTGGTACGGTCAGTGTGGCCCGCGGGCAATGTGGGAGGGTGGGGCACTGGCCACCTTCAGACCTGCCTCTCGGACCTGTGGTGAGGTCCGTACGCAGCGGGGCGAGCTGTGCCAGCAGCGAGGTCTGCATCAGGGAGAGGTGTCCGCTCTGTCCGCAGCCTTTACCAGGCTTGTAGGAAGAGCTGCAGAAGGTGGGATGCTGGTCAGAGATATGTCTTTGAACCTGTGCTCTTGCACCGCGTAGCTAGGAGCAGCAGGGAGAGGAGCCAGGTATCAGTCCATGTTACCTCTGTCCCAGGCACCATCGGTGGGTAGGGCATGGCGGATGCTCAGCCGCAGCGGTGGTAAGAGCATAGCTTCTGACCTAAAGTCTCCTAGGGCTTCTGAGGTGGAAAAAGTCTCACTTACTGGGTCATTTAGAGACTCCGAATCTGGAGTTCTGGCAGGAGGAAAGGCTTTAATTAGCTGCTGCTCAGTAGGGCTGCTATTAGACCTTCAGAGCAAGATGCTGCTGGACTGGAAAAAATGTAACAATAGCTCATTTGCTTAGGAAACCATGATGGTGATTTGCATTTTGGTTGAGTACTCAACCCTTGTAGAGAATTTTTCTAAAATAACTTCAAACTATAGTTCAAATTTCTTCCCTCTCTGAAACTGTATGAATATCTGTCTTGGTGCCAAACAGTTTGAATTCCTTTGTTTGCTGCTCTCGCTCTCCTGTAAGGGAAGCGAATGCTTGTCTGAGTTGTGGACAAGCACTGTCATCAAATATTTCATGACAAATGACTTGCTTCTCTCAACCTTGGAGCAGAATTAAATTCTCCCTTATTATATACCTAAAAGGATTTTTTTTTTCCTCTAACAGCAGTCCCTCTATTGACCTGAATGCTCAGGGGACATGTACCAGGGTAGGAAGCTTTGCAGCATGTTTTCTGAATCTCAGCGCTGCTGCTAGTTGAAAATAAGGTGCTTAGAAATACATTCTGGAAACTTTTGTTTCTGCCTGCATTGTCAGCTTGCACAAGATGATGCTGAGCATTGCCAATACAAAAAGAGAACAAACCTCTGTAACCATGGACTGGCTGTTGCTCCAGACTCTCTGCATCTGTGTTACCCAACAGATGAGGACAGCGGCTGACTTTCACAGGTTGGGTGTTTGAAGGCAATGGCTCTATCACCAGGGGTTTACAGAGGGCAGAAGCGGCCGTCTCTCCAGCGATGTGCCGCTCGCTCTTGGGAGAGCAGCAGAAGCGGGCAGGGGGCTCGCAGGCTGTCCCCAGGCCCCCCTGCTCAGCTGGGCGATGGAGAACCTGGGGCTGGTTTTCCTCGCAAGCAGCTCCTCAGCTTGCTGGGGAGGCTTTCTGCATGGATCTTCTTGGTCTGCATCACTGGAAGATTGTTTTTCTTTGGTCTGCTGTGGCTTTGCTGCAGGTGGTTGCCGTTCCTTTCTCAGATGCAAGTTAGAAATCTCCAGCTGTTTTGGCCACAGTGTGCTACGCTTCAGAAGACAAAATCCCTTCTGCCTTCACCTGGCTACAGTATGGCCCAAATAGCAAACTAGTAGGCAAGAGGCTCATCTTTTAGATCAGTTTTAGCCCTTTCCCCAAGCTGGTGTGAGAGTCTCTCACTTGCATGGGTAGGAAGGAGGGATAATAGCGCTGTGACACAATGCACTGCCTGTACCTCCTTGCTGTTGGGTGGGGGGGCAGGTCTTGCAGGGGGGAGTGGGACGGAGCGGGAAGCCCTCCCTGCCTCCTGGGGCGCCTGCCTGGATGGGGACAGAAACCGAGGCACGGCATCCCCGGCTGGCGGCAAATCCCAGTGCTGCCGATGGTCCGCGGCACGGCGGAGTTCCCTTCCAAAACCGCCTCCCCCGTTCTGGGTTTTGTAAATTTGGAAGAAACTTAATTTTTCTGGTGTTACTATTAACTGAGTCCAAGAGGATGAAAATAAACGACTGTTGGGAAGGGCAGACTGACTCACTTTCTCATTCTCCTGTAAATTTCCATTTAAGTTTCGGTTTAAGCTCAGGTTTGAAGGGAGTGAAAGCTAGTAATTTGTGACAAAAACTTCTATTTTAGATCACGGTAGAAGAACTCCCTTTCTAATTGCAGAAATTATGAGGCTGTGATTCTTGTAAAGGAATACGGAATCCAGCGGTTACCTGCAAATTGCCTTTCAGATGCTCCACTTCAGAGCCACCAAAATGAACTTTACACCGTACAGCTTGTGCTTTGGTGGCTTGGTGCTGCTCGTGCCGTGACTCTGCTGCTTACCTGACCCGAGGGCTGCGGAGGTAACCTGCACAACTGAGGCACTTTCGGCTCTCCCACAGCCTGAATAACCACCCTCTCTTGTTTGCTTTTGCCCTTGCTATCGCTGGCTTTGTTTGAGAGTCTCTAGCTCTTGCCCTGGAAGAGGCAGAACAGCTGGTCCTCACCCCTGCGATGCCAGCTAGGATTCTGTAGGCTTTACGGTGTCCTCCATCATCTGTCCTACCTCCAGGTTGTGGGGTTGCAGCCCACTCCATCATTCCCCATATACAAGCAACTTTGTAATTTTGATCATTTGCCCTTTTCTAGACCTCTTCCTGGTCCGTGGGGATTTGAAGGCAGCAAGCCTCTTCTGACGTGGGTGGAGAGGCGGCCCTGCATCCCCCCTGGCCTCGGTGCAGCCCCAGGACCGGGCTGTCTGACAGCAGTGGGGGTCCATTCCTAGCTGTGGGGCACAGTGACTTATCTTATTCCTGAATCGGCAGCTGGGTGCTTTAGACTCTGCGGCTCTGCTGCAAGTTCTTCCTTTATTGCTGTAAGGCTTGGCTGTAACTTTTCTTCCACCATGTCAGAGTGAAACAAGAATACTTCTTTAAAAAGCAAGAGGAAAATCATGTGAGTAAGCAGTGGTATGTCAGCATTTAGAGAGGGTTCAAAATAACGTGGCCCATCTGGTCACTTCCAAAGGGGGAAGCAAAGGGCTGCCAGGCATCAGGTTGTGCTGCCGTCCTCGCCCCTGCGCTGAGATGCTCAGGAAAATGCAGTGGGCCCAGTGGGATGGTGGTGCTGGCTGTGGCTGGTTAGTGCGGAAAGGAGGGCTGGGGCAGGGGGGTGGAGGCTGGTGGCCCTGAGGAGCCCCCAGCCACGCTGACTGGTGTGGGTGACAGCAGGAGCAGAACCCAGCCCCCATGGCATCGCAGTGGGACTAGTTTGCATCGCTCACTGCTCAGCACCGCTGAAGCAGGGCAAGGCGGTGCTGTCAGATGTCTCCTGGGTTTGACAGTGCTGCTGATGAGAGCTCAGCCTCCTCAGGGGTGTTTGGCTGCCTGGGTGGCCGTTGCCCTCTTTGGAGCAGGATCTCCTCTCAGCATCAAGTGGTGAGCGATGCTTGTCCCTTGCTGGCCAGCGTCCTCGGTGTAGGCTGGCTGACGTGAGCCTGTATGGGGGGACTCCAGCCGAGGTCTTGGCTACTGCAGCTCTACCCGCACACTGCGCCTCTGCACTGCATGGGCATGCACGGGTGGTAAAGCTGCTCTGGGCTGTGGGGACACGATGGGCTCAAAGCTCTCAGTCTGCTCATGGTGCTTCTCCCTCTGCACGTGCGTGGCTGTGGAGGGGGAATGCTCCCACGGTACAGCGAGCACTTGTGCAATGCCAGTGCCCTTTCTCTTGCCCTTCTTGCCTTCGGGTTGGGTGATGTGTGTGACTCTGCAAAGCTGCGTTACAAGTAGGAGCAAGAAGTGTCTTCTCCCTTTGAAAGGGCACCACAGTCCTGTGTGGGTGCTGAAGGCAGGCTCCCCAGGACGGTCCCCTCAGCCCTCCGTGGTGGCACAAGGGGAAGCGTATTTTCCCCCTCTAAAGAAACTCATTCCTTGAATATATCTTTGGGACGTACGTTCTTGGCCAGTGTTTTTCTTTTCATCTTTTCTTTCTGCAGCTGCTTGCATTTACCAAATGGGGCGGGCAGGGTCCGGAGCTGTCGCAGCACTGCGCTGCTGGAGCCGGCTGGGAAATGCTCCATTGCTCACTGGACCTGGGGGGGGGAACAGCCATCCACTCCAAGTCAGTCTGTGCCCTAAATTAGAGCTGCAAGATGCTGCAATGGGTCCATATGGAGACTCTTAAAATAATAGCTGTCAGCTCACTGCTGACTTGTATGGGGTGCTAAAGCTCTTGGCTTTGGGAATGACAGTTAGCAAACGAAAATGCTGGTGGGCTGTAGCCAGACCTGAGGTGTGTGCATCTTGGCCTCACAGGGCACGTGCTTTGAGATGGTCACTCTCAGGACCATGATCTGCTAGCTGTTAGAATATTCCACGATTTTCAAGGAGCTGTTATTACTCCTCCATTTATTAGAAGGCCAAAACTGAACTTTCAGGAGAGCTAGGGTCAAAAACTTTCTTTTAACACTTTTATTCATAAAATTTCTGGGGCAGGTACATGACCCTGAAACATGGAGGAGCTCACGAGCATGTGCCTCTGTGCTGGAAATGCTGGGGCAGTTGCTGTGTAATTGCTTGGTTTTTTTAGTAACGGAGGTGTCTGTAAATGGATCCCTCCTGCTTGCATTTAAATTCCTGTTTATTGGCTTTGATGTGCTTTTCTTCTAATGAGCGAGGGCCGATGGATGTCTAATAAAGAATTTGTATCTCATCTTTCCACCACTGTGGAGACCATTGGACTCCTAATTGCTCTGCAGTGGCCTTCTGGAGGTGGCTGCTTGTCAGGACAGCTGTTCCCCTTTGATCGGGTTATTGCACATTCAGGTCTTGCCCTGTTGAGGTTTTATTTGCTGTTCAGGCCCTGCTGTATGTGAACTGCCAAGCCGTTACACCGAAATGAGCCACTTAATTGCGAAGACTTGTGGTTCGGCATCGTTGATTGTGTTGGTGGGAGCGGGAGCCGTGTGTGCCCTCCAGCAGAGCCGGCTGGGAGCATCGGCGCTGCTGCGTGTGCTGCTAAACCAGGGAGCCGTGCTTGTGCCCAGCGAGACTGTAGCAAACGTGTGCCGAAATAGCTGAGGAAAGTGGCAGTTTGTGATGTCCTGAAAAAAACACTTTTCCGTTGTTACTGAAGCTGTTAATGTTTGTTTGGGGCATGCAGCTAGCAACCCTCCCTCCACAGCAGCGGAGGCAAGCAGATGCTGGAGGGGGTGAGCTCCGGGTGGGAGCGAGCGGGGCAGCCTGTGGTGGGGCTGATGCTCTGTAAGGACAGTTGGATCCGATGGCAGAGTCCCCTTAGACAGCAGAGGCAGACCACTAAAATCCACGCGTTTGCTTTGTATTCAATGATAGCGAAGCTTGGCTGGAACCTCTGGCCTCTGCATGGCAGAACCGGGGCTCCTTGGCTGATGCTGGGTGCTGCGCACTGTGATGCTGTTCCCATGATGTCTCCCCTCCCGAGGAGCGGAGCTCAGCTGTGCTGTCGAATAGCATACCAGCACTGCCTTATAGCTGTTTTCGGAAGGGGAAAGAAGGACGTGATAATTACCCTGTTTCGTGTGGAAGAGCTGGGGGTGGGGGGGGAGCAGTTTGGGCTGCTGGTTGTTTCCTACAAAGCCTCTGGCTCCTGCACTACTGTAACACTGCCCGTCCTTTCAAAACTGCCAGCCCTCGTCCCCCCTGGCCACGGGATGCCCGGACCCTCTCCCCAAAGCTTGATAATGCTTTGCAAGGGTGGCTGCGCAGGGGAAGCACAACTCCCTGTGAGGGAAATGGTCCCCATTTCTCTTTATTTTTCTGGTCCGTGCTGTTACCGCTAGCAGGGTCCCGTCTGTAGGGCAGCCCACTGATGGCAGTGAGAGCATCAGTCTGGGGGTTCCTCTGTACGGCCACAACTGGGAGCAGGACTGGGAATTGCAGTACAGGGCTTGTGGGAACACTGGTGAACTGGTCAGGACACGGCAAATCCTGGCAGGACAATTTTATTGGTGTTGGTCCCTTCCTTGGGTGCATCTTAGAGCTCCCTGGCCCAGGCAGAGGTTTCGTAAGTAGGGCTATGCTGAAGTAACACGGAAACCATAGGGTAATTTCCTGTAAATGACTTTCTCTCACTGGCAGAGGAATGAAAATTGTTAGCAGAAAGGTTAAAGAACAGGACCTGGGAGAGCTTTCAGGTTCAGGAGTGCTGGAGTAGCCTTGGAAGAGCCGCTTGAAAGTCTTTCTGCAGAACTGGGGTGTTCCTGGTCAATTTTTATCTGGACAAGGGATCACCCCTGGCCCCCTGTGAGCAGTGTTTGTGTGCTTCAGGTGGGTCCCTGGAGCCAGCGAGACCAGGAAAAGTGGCATTGCTGTGCATGGCTCCCGGTGCCGGCAGGAGGACGGCGCGAGCACTTTGACCATGGGATGCACCAGCAAAATGTTCACTTGTCACCAGCAGTCTCTGCTTTTTGGGTGTGAAGGGGACCGTGCTCCCTCTGCCCTGGCAGTACCGGTGCACCGGGAGGCTGAGCAGAGCCCTGTGCCGTGGCGGCTGGACCACGGCCAGGTGCTCTGGGGCATCCTCGGATGCACAGCGTGTTCCCATGCAGCGGGTGGCCTGGGTGCTCTTGAACCTTGTCCCTGGACTGCGGTGGCGGGAGGCTTCGCCGTGCAGCCCCTGATCCCTGCAGTGTCATCCTCAGAATCAGATCAAGAACCTGAGTTTTCACTTTCATTCTTCATCCTTTAGGTTTTAGAGCAGTCTTTGGAAAAAAGCCTAAAGACTTAAATGAAGAAACAAACACCTGAAATGTGCGGTTTGAATGTTAGGTGTGTAAAATGGTCATTTTTTTGGAAGTTTATTTGCATGTTTGTGACTGATTCAGGAGCCTGCTCTGTTGGGTGGTGAGTTGGGGCATGGGGTAACTCATCTGTGTGTCTGGGGGAGGTGACATCCAGCCTGTCTGGTGTTGTCATACCCAGATAAAAACTTTTCCTGCATAGCTTAGCTCGCTTCCATGGACTGCCCTGCCTTCCTGCAGGAACGCCATTCATGGCAGGCTGTGCTAGCCCAGTATGATTGTGCACCTGCCTTCATACGGTGCTGCCATCGGTCCTTCTGAAACCAGGAGCACACGTGCTTCTTCAGGTTCAGTCTTCACCTCCGTTTCCAGAAAAGCTAGAAGACAAGAAAAGCTGTATACAGTTTTCTGGCTGAAGCAATGTGGCACAGAAGTTACAAAACCTGAGATGAGAGCGCCCGTCACGTGGCGGCACAGAGCCAACCTCGCTCCTCAACAGCCTGCAGAGCAAGAGCGATGCAACTCGTCGGCGTGAAAGACAGCGCTCCCGTAAGCGAGCTCGAAATCGGCAAAGCTAAGGGGGAGGCTGTGGGGCGGGTGCTGGCAGCGGCACAGTGTGCAGGCAAAGCCCCGCTTGCCCGTGCAGGCAGCGAGTCCATGCTGCGTGGCCAGGGCTGCGCTGCGCAGCATTTGCGTGCATTGGGCTGGCAAAAAAGTAATGGGAAGCACCAACAGACAAACTTCGACGGCTTCGAACTCCGCATTTCTTAACAAACCTCCTGAAGGGCGGCTTGAGCTCGCCAGTGATGGTGTGTTGATGTCTGAGCGCTGCCTGCTCCTTCCTCACTGCTGACTTCTCAAGATCGAGTGCCTCTCGCTGTGAAGCCCCAGCTGGCTCTGGCCCTGTTTTTTTGCAACCTTTCCCACAGCTTTTGTTGTTACTGCGATCAATAGCTGTCTCTCTCTGCTTCTGCCTTGACATGTAGTGATTTTTCTTTCTGTGAAGGTTTCTGAGCGATCTAAATTGACGAAGGGGTGGATCGCTTACAGACACAGCACTGTTTCAGATGTATTTTGAGGTTTGACTCAACTTTAGCAGCTTCTCTGCAGGGAAAGCTGGATTGATAGTCAGAAGTGGTAGCAGGTCAGGTAGTCTATTTTTAGAAGTGCTGTTTAATTGTCTGTTATTCTTGCAGCACCATAGCTGGATGGTTATGTTCTGTCAAAGTTTGTTAGCATAAGCCAGGTCTTATTGTATACTTGTATTTATTAAATAATAGATCCATTACAGGGTCTTGGATCTTTGTTTTATCTTGCTTGGTTGGGATGGAGACGAGTGGTGTGATAAAGCGCTCGGCATCCCTGTATTTTAATGCCACAGACACGCTACAGAGTTCTTGTAAATCAGTCTTCTTGTGCTTCTCCCCGCTGTTGTCGTGTGTGCGCTGATGGGTTCAGACAGCATCTCTGTCCTGGGGAGGCTGCGCTGAGGACCTGGTGCAGCTGATGCCTTCTGGCAGGCTCTGCTGCCCTCCTTGCCTGCTGCATCTCTGTTGCACTTACTGGATTTGGTTTCATGCTCTCATACTCCATCTCAATTGCATAAAGGAAATGTGCTCTGAAGCAGAGAGGTCTTTAACTAAATGCTTTTTATTCATGTAAGCTCGTGATTAAAATGCTTTCGCTCTGCCTTGCTCCCATGCTCCGTAACGGGTGTTTTGGTGTATAAGGAGCCACTGGACTGGCCCAGCAGCCTGCATGGGTGTCAGCGGCTGTACGGAAGGTGCCTTCTCCACTCATCTTGTGATGTTCACAGTGGGGGGGGTCTCTCTGGGTTATGTGTCTGCAGGGGGGAGGACTGAGGCAGACCTGTTCCCGCCAGCTGCTGGGCACGTGGGATGCCCGTGTACGTTTACAACAACACCCTCTTCCTAGCCTTCGAGACCTGTCCCTGTGGGTATCACTCTGCAAATGGATGTCCCAGCACTTATTTGCATAGCATTTCCATAACACCAGCACTGCCGTTCAGTGACAGTGAAGCGTTTGGGTCTTCCCTGGTCGCTGGGAGTTGCAGCAGACCTGGCTAAGGCATTGCTTCTGGACCTGGGAAATATTGTGGGCTCAGATCCCTGTTCTGCCGTAATCTGCCTGTGTGACCTCGGGATCTCTTAGTCTTGGTGAGCAAATTACATTCCTACCTCTACAAAAGAGAGTGGGAGGATAAATATGTTAAAGGTAGCAAGGTATTTGGCTGACCTACTCCTCCTTGCTCATCCTGCCCGGGCTGGAGATGGGTTACACTTCATTTCTGTTGCTGGTTTGACTTGCTGTGTCCAAGACAACATTTGTTTGGTCTTGTACAAACACTGCTCTTTGCCATCCACCCCTTGGTGGGTTGGTAATGGCTCCAGGTGTTCCCTCAACCGAAGCATGACTTCTGCAGTCTACAAGGCTGAAGTAAAGCTCTCGGAATTCATCTCCTGATCTCTGAGGAATGTGCCTGGGTAGTGAAGCCCTGACTCTTGCGTTGGTATACAACTCGTTCTTAGTACAATCTGCTGCAGAAGATGGGAGCCAACGTACTGGGGTTGTGTGCTGCATCCCACTGATGCAATTGGCTTTGTTTAGGGTCTTGAGTATGTTGGAACATGCTGGCTTGAGTGAATAGTTTTAATTAGTTACATTCTTAGACTGTGGTTTACTGTGCTGACTCACTTCCAGCTCTTTGATAACTTCAACACATGACTTCATATCAAGGCAGAAGAACAGAAACTAAAACAAGGGAAGATGGCAGTGCACAGGCGTGGGGCAGGCTGTTCCTGTGGGCTTGGTTTTGGGGAAGCCGAGGTCAGGCCGCACTTGAGGCAGAGGGCAAGCGGAACCGGGCTGGAGATGAAGGAGATCCATCGACAGCAGGTGTCTGCTCCCCAGACTTGCAGAGCGAGGGAGAAAAGGCCTCCAGTCTCCATCCAGTCCAGAAGTGCGGTGTTCAGTTTGCTCTTGGCTTTCCCCAGTCCCTGGGGCAAATGCAGCGTTGTGGCTTGGCGCGAGGGCTTTGGGAGCTGAGCTGCCCATCGAGTGCATGCGCTGCTGGCACCGGGACTGCGGTCCTGCCAGCGCCCGTGGGAGAGCAGGAAGCCACGGCAGCCGAGCAGTCCCAGGCGCTGCGCACCGAGAAGTCCCGGTGTGTGCCCTGAAGCATCATCTGTAGTATCACTTCCCCAAAGCTATTTCTGAAGCCTGGAGGTTCTCACTAACTAGCTTGAACTTTATAGTCTTGCTTTGCGTCTGGCACAGCTCGAGCACTAATGCCATGGTGTGACAGTGCATCCTTCGCAGGGTCCTGCTCATCCTTGCTCCAAGGAGTTTTCAGGGGCAGGAATAGTGGCTATGCTGGTGGTCGCAGGCAAGGCGTCAAATGGCTGCAGTCGGCAAGCGCAGTGAAGCCTGGGCACCCCCCATGCCCAGCTGCTCTCTGGTCTTGCTCCTGGAAATGTCGCAATAAAAGCGAAGTGGCTGGCATATGCCCGCTCTTTGGTGACTGTCTGAGGTTTGAAGCTTCTAGTTACTCCCTGGGCAAGCAGTCAGGATCCTTCCCTTTGCAGGGGACCATTGTACTGTGCTCAGCATCTCCTTGCTGCCACGTGTAGTTTCTGGCTCTGAGTTGTCTATCCTCTTCCTTTCATGCTGGAGCACCATTCTGGATCCTCCCTGTCAGTACCATGGGGTTCTCCACCTTTGCTTTCTGAACTGGGGCATTGGGGCCAAATTAGACTTACCCTGTTGTGATAAAGCTTCCTGTGAGAGTGGTTCAGGATTTGTAAGCCAAGACTCTACGTCTCCGTAAGGGCCCGGTGATGGCTGGTACCCCAGGAGCAGCCTGCAGGAGCTCCATGCCCTCCCCATCCTGTGCTCTTCTGCCATCTCATTGTGCTGCTGTACAGCCTTTCCTCTTTGCTCTACACTTGCTCAGTTTAAAAACAAGGTGTTGATTGCAGTGCTGACCCCCAGCTTGCAGCCAGGGCTGGAGAGCTGCTTTGCTGGTGTCGCTGTGCAGCTTTTCTGTTGGCAGCAAGAGCTTTCCAGTAGCCCATCTCTGGCCACTGGCGACACCAGGCAGCAGCTCCATCCCCAGCCCTTCTGCAACCTTATGAAGTCTTTGACTGTCATCTCTCTTGCGATGCTCAAAGGAGCAAGTTCCCCCAAGCTGGTGTTGGTGTGGAGGGTCAGGGCTGCGCTGCTGGGAGGCGTGGGGGGCCCCGCTGCGGTGGGGAGCCATTCTCCAGCACTGCGGCATGATGGAGGGTGTTTGCGAGTGGGAAGGCTGGAAGGGGGAGAAGCTTGTTGCTGTTCCTCCTAATTGCTCTCCCACTTCTGTACTCGAGTGAGCGAAGAGCTGTCTTGAGCTGCGTCCCTGGGGACGCTGCCTGGTTCTGTCATCCCCAGCAGCTGCAGTGGGACCCTCCCCGCAATCGGTCAATTTAAAAGGCATCCTTCTCTGTTTTGACTCAGTCCGTCTTTCCTTTGATGCGAGAGGGATCCATCTGCTTTTTGATGTGGTGGAGGATGCAAGGGCTGTAGTGAAACCTCCCGAGCGGGGGCGAGAAGCGCTCGGGACTGTTCCCATCGGCGCTGATGAGCAGCGGGATGGCGTAGGAACAGGACTTGGTCCCCAGGCGTTGGGTCCCTCTGCCCGCCCGTGTGGGAGGCTGGGCTGCCCACCCAGCCTCTCCCCTGCAGCCGGGGGTCTGCGCGTGGGCTGGGGTGGGAGCATCGGCTGCTCTGTTTGTCTCTGCTCCCATGAGGCTGCACTTTTCAAACGGAAATCTGATGTAGCAGCCAAAGTTTCAAGTGCTGAGGGATGAGATAACTGTCCATGCTTGGCGAGGGAAGTTTTTGCTAGAGCTTCTGCATGTCAGCTGAGCGGCACTAGTTTGTGGTGAGCCCTTTTTAGGCAAGGAAGGTCAAAATGCTGCCCTTGAGGGGAAGTTTCTGCTGCAGCCCGCAGAAAGATGGCAGCTTTGGCTACTGCTTGCTCTTTCGAGTACTTTTTTCTTTTTTTTTGCTTAAAGAAATCCTTGCTCCAGACTTGCTACTGGAAACTGGTAATAAAATTTGCAGGATGTTTTTCTGATAGAAGGTGTGGGGATGTGCAGGAAGAGCTCCCTTGATCTGCATGGGTGGCTGTACGTGGTCTGAGGCTGCATAAAGCCTCTTTGCGCTGCAGTCCTGAAGCTGGGCGTTGAGGTGGAAACCCGGCTTTTGCTGAGGCAATGGTTCAGGGCTGCCCTGTAACAAAGCTGCGTGGCAGCATGCAAACCTAGGTGGACTCTGCTAGTACTGAGGCTTGTCAGGTCCCAGGGATGGGTACGATGGGGCAAGGGCTTTCCGTAGGCACATCTCTCGCTGTGCACAAGCACTCCTGCAGAGGAGCACTTCTACTGAGGGAGTTGAGGGTTGTGCCAGTATTGATGTGATGCCGTTGCATGCAGGAGCCAGGTCAGTCCTTTCAAAATCAGCATTGTCTAACCTGCCTGTAGCTCTTAAAATCTGCTGCATCTCTCCTGTCCAGTGCGCTGGGCTGATTGGCGCTCGCTTGCTTTTGTATGAACCTGGAGCCCTGAAT
Organism: Pygoscelis adeliae; assembly: GCF_000699105.1. Taxonomy (NCBI): domain Eukaryota; kingdom Metazoa; phylum Chordata; class Aves; order Sphenisciformes; family Spheniscidae; genus Pygoscelis; species Pygoscelis adeliae. The sequence goes on along the minus strand of NW_008825292.1, from coordinate 219,127 downwards.
CTGCTAAAGCTGATCCTCGAAGCAAGGTTTCAGTGGCCTCTTTGGCAGCTGAAGGTGGATGGTGAAGTGTTGTCTCCCGAGGTGTCTTGTCTTCACAGAGCTGCAGGTAGCGCAGCAGAACTGTGCTCCTGTCTCTTCGCAATCAGACATGCCCAAACCCAAACCTTTATGGCACAGCCTTGGAATGTTTTTCAACGAGCTCTGTCCACGCTTGCGTGGAAAGCATTTGCAAGGAACAGGGGTGCTGTGGGAAGGAAAGCTACCGAGTCCTTAGACATCAGATTGCCAGTGACACTTGGTGCTTCCTGTGCCGGCAACTCCAGCGGGACGTTGGCACATCAGTTTGGTGTGGCCAAGGCCCAGCGTGGCGCTGGTGCCACCACCGTGCCGGTGCCTCTGGTCGCTGGTGCAGTTCTTGCTCTGCAGCCGTGCGGAGGTGAAACTCCCGTGACCGCGTTTGAGAAGCACGTGCTAAAATTATGGCAAGCTCTTGCCCTCATTGCACGTACAGCAGCCTGTCTCCTGAGGCGCATAACTCCCCTGTGCCATATGGATGCTGCTGTAAACCCTTATAGCACTCAGCCCTTATTATATGGGGACAACCGAGCTCTTTGTTCTTAACTCTGTTAGAAGCTTTTTGGCGGTTTTACCAGATCTGCTCCGTATGACTGGGAGAGAAATTAGCCAGAATCACTTACTTGTGTGTCAGGCCTTGAAAGAGTGAGTGTGGTGGAGCATGTTTGTTGTTTTCTCTGTGTTGGTGTGTGATGATGTCGGATCACTCTTGGTATTGAGCTGGTTGGAAAATGAATACCTAAATCAAAGAGGAGTGGTGAGACTGAAGAGTTGCATTTAATTCTCATGATTACTTTTGGATTAAAAAGGAGCTTTTTCTGTTCCACAGTCACCTAGCAAGTTTCACCTGAAAGTTGACTTCAGGTTGATTCTGCTGAAGATTAAGTTTGGGGTTTTTTTTTCCAGTCTCTGTATCTGTAGAAATAATGATGCCTAAGCACCACCTTACTGGCTGGTCAGGAATTCACTGGAGAGTTGATAATGCCCCAAAGGAAATGTTTGTATGCTGGTAACTCTTGCTTCTTGTGTGCCCACCTGGGTGCTTTCTCCCCCGGAGAAAATTACCGGTTCAGCGGTGGTTAAATACTTTCTCCTCTTTGCAAATGCCACTGGCCCTCTGTTTATTCCAAGATATCAGAGCACATCTTTAAAAACTAGCTCGTTTGTACACTGAAATTCCTGCAAGACCAGGCTGTGCTTTTTCTTGGAGATTTCTGCTAACACCTGGCCTCCCCCAAGCCCTGGGATGCAGCATCGGCTGTGCCGCGGCTGCGCGGTGCACGCCACCGCTGCCGGACGCAGCCTCCCATCAGGGCGGTTTCTCGGGTCCTCTGGGTGACGGGTTATTAGCAAAAATCTGCATGCGGCATACCCATCCGCCTGTGCTCCGCCAGAGCCATCGCAAATGCTGCCGTTGCTACGGGAACGGGCGTTCTTGGGTTAGAAACCTGATTTAATTTGTTCTTCTCCTCCCCGCTCCCTGCTAGTTAAGACACTCAGATGGATTTTAAGTTGCGAATATAATAGTTTTTCAGGTTGTGCAGGGAGTTCAAGAACACCTTTTGCTAATGAAAGAGCTGCCTGAACTCTCAAGGGATTGAATGAGATTTTTGTTTTCCTCAATACCTACTATCAAAAGCAAAGTTTACAAGCTCCGTGTGCCTTGGGGCTGCTTGCTATGCCACCTGCATGGATAATTAAGACCTTTCAGGTTGCCATAGAGAGTAGTTTGGCTTCCAATATTGCATCAATTGATATTTGGGATATTTTTCTTTAAAACTGCAAGAGCTGGGAATGCTGTCTTTGTAAGGTGCACCGGTGGCACAGAAGGGGAGGGCTTTAGCAAGCCCTGTAATTTGCAGGATGGAGGTGATGATCACAGCTCCAGCTATTCCTTTACCTTTGGGGTTTTTAACAAATATTGTCTAGAATGTTCCTTTCTCACTAGAGGGACTTCAGCAGCCTGCTCAAGGAGTAACGGGATTTCATGTAGGCCAAATCCTGATCCTATAGTGGAGCGAGGAACTTCAGAGGAATTGTTCCTCAGTTACATCAGCCCAACTGAAAATAATCTGGCCTCTTCTTGAACTTGGCACACATGAGCGAGCGCTAAACTTCAGAAGAATAATTCTGTAAGGGGAATTAACCTTCAGTGCCGAGAAGTTGTTTTGTTCTGCTCCTGGGAGCTTGCTTACCCTCTCTTGCTTTCTAACCCCCCTGTTAGTGGTAGTGGCTTGTTTAGGTGGCGATGAAAATCGTGTGCGTGTTGGGACCACGGCTCCAGAGCCCTGCCCCGTGTCCTGCTGCACTTGACAGGGCTTAGCCACTTGCTCTGGCTGCTGTGGGAACTTGCAGCCCTGAAAAGAGCGGCAGCAAAAAGCATTTTTGAGTTACAACTTTCTAGCAAAGAGCTGCTCTGAAATGACAGTCCCTGCATGTGGACGTTGACGTCTTCCTTGCGGTACATCCCAGGATGTGAACTGGGACAGCAGCAAGAGCAGGGCGGGGGGGTCTGGTGGGGAGCAGGGGCTGTGGGCATGTGAACACCAACCTCGGAGGAGAAAATGCTCAGACAGCATCAAAGCCTTGCTTCAGTCACCTCCTTTTTACTTTTGGGTACTACTGGGTGGTCGTGTAAGCCTGTAGCTGTCTAAAGCCGTAGCCTGTCTACTGGAGGATCGGTGGGCGGTTAAGTATGTGCTAGGTAGCTTCAGGCACACTGCTGTGAGCTTGGCCGTGCGCTCGTGCAATGCAGCTGTAGGGACCGCGCTGGTGCGGAGGGGCGCTTGCACGAGGGGAGCGTGGCACGAGAGGGCCTGTCTGCAGGTTGAAGTTAGGAGCCTGGAGCGAGCTGATGCGGGTGGGGATAGCTGCTTGCTCAGCAAAGACAAAGCCTCCGGAGCCTGCTGTCTCCTGTCCCCCATGGCTCATGAAGGTGGAGGTGCAGCAGGTTGAGCAGTGGGGGCCTGTCTTGCTCGAGAGGAGCACGCAGGAGCACCCGCTTGCCTGTTTGCCCGATCCCCGGGCGCTCGGGGCTGCAGAAGGAGAGGTAATTCCATTAGCAATATGAATATGCTGGGTTCGGCCTTTGCCATCCAAAATACTATTATAATGAAATAGAATTATAATGTAATTATTATTAATGACACCAAAGTTGGAATAGGGCTGACGCAGGCAGGCAAGTGTCATGTTGGGCTGTGGCCGAGCAGCAGTGCCCCAGTGATGATGGAAGGGGAGGAAGATCCTGCATCTGCTAAAGGAGGAACAATGATATAATGCAGAAAAACATGCAGTAAAAAGGGGGATTCAACCATCTAAATGTGCTCTATTTGAGAATCACACTCGCAGCAAATTAGAATCCTGGCAGGGTGTAAAACAAGCAAATTTTTTTGGGAAACACCTTTTTGTGGGTGTGTGTTTCATGTTCCCAGAGTCTGAAGGGCAGAGAAGGGCTTTCCTGGGGGTGGCTGGCAAATGAGTTTGCTGTCCTGGGCTGAACCTGCTTCTTCTTCTGTAGCTCCAGTCTCCACAAATCCCAAGATAAATAGCCTATGTGGTATGCAGTATTTTACGGAGGGACTGTATTTACTGTAGCTTGAAAAGCTGCGTGTGGGGGTCTCTGGGGTCTTTCACAAATTTGACAGGCTGCCCCGTGTTTGGAGATGGGAGTAGCTAGGAGATGCATGCTGTCTCGGTGAGAGGAGCCTGAGGCTTCCCATGTCACAGGGCTCCTGTGACAAGGGAAGGGCTGGGAAGATGGAGCTGGGAGGGCCGATGGGAGGTGTGCTCTCCTGCCATGCTCTGGCAAAACTTCAGGGGGGCTTCAGAGAGGCTGTTTACAGCTGGGAGATCCGGAGTGAAGAATCAGGCGCCTCTGCAGCGTGGGATGAGTGAGTCCTGTCTGGCATCCCTCGCAGCTCCGTCTCCGGGTGCTGGGGCAGCGGGTCGCTCCCGGGGCTGGCCGGGGTCGGAGCAGCACTGCGGATTCCTGGAGGGTTTTGCAGTGAGGAGCAGGCTCTTTAACCGAGCCTCTGCAATATGTTGTTACTGTTTATGTAAAAATAACAAATCTTTCCAAATATTTATTACTATATCATGTGCTGAGGAGCGGGTGCTGTGCATTCAGAAATGGAAAGCCGCCCCCAAGCAGCTGCCAATCTCGAATGAGGCTGAATCTGAGATGCAGTTGACACGGCAGGGCAGGAGCGAGCAGCTGGGGGCCAGGAGCGGGGCTGCCCCGGCAGCAGCCAGCGGCGAGGCTGGTCCCACTGGGGCTGTCGGTGCTCCTCCAGCCCGGCCCTGCAGGGTGGTGCGGAGCAGGGTGGGCTGGTGAGGACCCTCAGGATGGTCAAGCATGGCAGTGTGGTGCAGGTGCCAGGGGGAGACTGGAAGGCAGTGTGAAGGGGGGGGGTTAAAATGAGATCTGGTTGGAAAGGCACCTCTCTTAGGGGTTTTCTCACCCCAAACTCTTCAAACAGACACAAGTTTGTGTTTGCAACAGCATTTGGGTGGCTTTGCAGGGAGCTTCGAAGGCAGCATGGTGGGAGAGCATCCCTCGCTGCAGGGCCGCATGCAGCAGTTCCCTCCGCTTAACCACCCCGAGGTGGGTCTCTGCCCACCAGCTCCGAGCCTGACCGGTGACGGGGCTTTGTGTATCTGTCTCCTTGTTCGGCACCAACAATTCTGGGCGGCCTTTCGGCTCACAGGAACATTATTCTTCCTGCAGGGGTATGCAAGAGGCTGCTGTACAAATCAGTTTTGGGGACATTTCTGTGGCTTTCCCTGGGCTCTGCAGGTGCTGGGAGGCGTTGCAGGATGTGTGAGATGGCTTGGTGGGGGTGATGCTGCAGTGATGCTGCACCGTACTTTCCTGCAAGGAGAAGGAGAAACTTCAGATGACTCAAGGAAAGATTGCCTGGAGGTGGGGTGGGATTTTTGATCCAGCTGCTGCAGCTCATTTTTCTACCCTGGTGAGATGGCCTGGCCCTATAGCCTGTAAGCATGTCACAGGTAAAGGGTGAGCATCTCTTCTGCTGAAGATCGGGTTTTTATTCCGAAAATCAAACCGAAGGACGGCACGGCAGATCTCGGTGTGCAGCCGTGGAAGAGCTGGCATGTGTCTGTCAGCCTGGCAAAGGTGGGCACGCAGGCTGGGGGCTCTGCTTGCTGTATGAGCTGGTACTGCAACTTCCAATAAGTTACTGCGAGCTTCTGTTCATTCTCCCCCCAGCTCCGCAGACAACTTCTTACGGCTCAGCAGAGAGGTTTCTCTCTCTTTTTCCTGCGTAGCAAAGAGAAAACAGAAGAAGAGGCTGGTGTGAACTGGAGAGACTTGCTGGGGATACACAAGCAAAACTCAGCCCAGTATTTCTGAAATTTGCCCTATTTCATTTCTATAAAGTACTACATAACAGCTGGGAGAAATTTCAGGCAAACTTAAACATTTTTATTGTTCCATTTAGTATCTTATGTATGGCTTTTTTCCCTTCATTGCTTTATTAAAATAAACTGAATGTAAAGCTGCCTTTGGACTAGCCGGTGATGGCCTGCGTTTATTGTGCTGAGGATGGTGTGGATGCTGTGCCAGCTGCAGCAGCACAAACTCTGTATAAAATGACAACCCTCAGCAAAGAGGTTGCTCTATAAAGTACCTGGACTTCCAGAAGACAAGCCACAGCAGTCTGCTTAGAGGGGCTGACAGTACATAGGCTTTGTGCGAGGGTTATGGAGGCCGGTGTGGTGGGGGATAGGTTAAATTGCTTATCTAAGTTTCATTAAAAATGCAAATGGATTCTTTCACTGGGACAGAGTCGCATTAAAAAGTGGGCCATGTCGTAAACATTAATAAAGTCATATTGGCCAGCAGGGACGTGGATGTAGAAAGTGAGCCAAGAAAGCTCTTTGCAGAGCCCCGTGTAAATGAAAAAACTCTTCTCTTTTCCTCTTCTCCTCCTCTGAAAGCTGGCAGCCTAGATAATGTTTTAATTGAGCACAGTGGCGTGTAATTGTACAGGACCGTTGCCCAAGAAGAGCAAATTTAATTCATGGCTTGATGAAGTTTTGTTAGCAAAGCAGAAGCTAAGCGTACCGGCCACTTGGAGCTAAAGCAAAATTCACCTAAACAGTAATTGCTTAAAAAAATAATTACTAAGCAGGTCTGATTTCTTCCTCCCCCCCAATGTGTGTTAAGACGCTTCCCTTAATGTGATACTGCAGGTAGTGTCTGATTCACACTTTCTCTGCTGACCTTGGCCGAGTGCTGGTGCACCTCTGCACTGTCGGCTCTGCACCACCATCGTGTCTAAGGAGTTTCTGAGTGCATCCTACCCAGTGCTGAATCCTGGACCTTCCCTCGGGAAACCTGGGGCAGGGGCAGACGGATCCCCGGGACAGAGCTGCCCCGCTCCCTCCCATAGCAAGGTGACTCCTCCAGCCCGTGCTGCTCTGTGCAGCACTTGTCTTGCAGCATCAGTAAAAATCTTGTTCTAAACGGCTTTGGCTGGAGAGAGAGGAGTGAGCAGACACAGTAAATCTACGTGTTGGAAATGTTATTTTAATATCTTATCTGTATAGCATCAAAAGGAGTGCCAAGTACACTAGAGATCTTGCCAGCTGCAGCCCTTTGAATGTCTTTAAGGCAGTAATGTTGCTGTGTAATAACATATAGTGCTCCAAACTGTCGTGAGATAATGGCCTGTTTTCAAGGGAAGAAAACCAACAAAAACCAATGTAATCTACATCCTTTCCTGCAGCAGTGTAGCTGTGGCATGTGGGGACTGGAGTGTGGTAGCGCTTGTCTTGCGAGGGTCAGCACTGAGGGATTTTGCTGTTTGCAGCGCTGCTGGCAAGCCTCTCCTGAGAAGTGAACATTCGCCTCCTGGCTGCAGCCGAGGCAAGCCTAGGAAAGCACTCGACGCCGTGGCGAGCATCCTCCCTGGGGTGAGACTCGGTTTCATGCCCCAACTGCCGCTCTGTGTTAGCAAGGTGCCGGGTGGTCCCAAAGCCCCGCGGGGTCCAGCGCTGGGTGACTTGCTGCGGGCAAACCCTCGTGCCCTGGCTGGACCCGCAATTTGCGTTAACCCCGTCCTGCCGTGCCAGTCCCTGCTGCCCCAGCTCACCCGGGATCTGCCTCACTGACAGGACAAGCACGAGCGGTACCAAGGAGAACCGAAGCTTAGGCAGGAGTCAGGGCTGAGCATCCTCCCAGGTGGTGAAAGTCTTTCTGCCCCCGGCACTGCATGCTGCTGGAGCTGCTGTGCTCTCGCCTGCCATTCACTAAAGCTGGGGTTTTTTTTTTCTGCAGAGGCTGGATTTCTCGTCAGCACATCCCCATCGGCAGCACACAGAGCAGGAAGCCTGTGAGACCTCCCAAAATTCCCCTGTGGAGTTGGGGACTGAGCAGGCTTGTAATCAGGTGGAGAGCAGGTTACAGATGCTCCAGCCATCGTTACTCAGATGCTCCATCCTTTGGTCTCTGCTCTCCGTGGCCCTCAGTGCCAGTCCCCGCGCAGGGGGTGTGTTTTGGAGAGGTCTGGCAGCAGGGAGGGTGAGGTAGTTGCTGGAGCAAAATTGGGGTTTTGCAGCTCTGTGCCCAGCTCTGCCTGTGCCCGATTTATGCCAGAACTGGGCAAATCACCATTTTCTTTGTGGTGAGACCTGTCTGGGAGGCTGCCTGGTACCGGTGGGTCCCCCTGAGAGCTCCTGCTCCACCAAAACTCAGCCTCCCTGTCACAGGGGCCCCTAAGGGTGTCCATCTGTCTCTTGGACTTTGGCTCTGCCCAGGCTGCCCTTGACACCCGGCGCTGCTGTTTGCTCTAGTGTGAAAAGGCCTGCGTTTGATAAATGGCTTTTTTCCTTGATTGGAAGTTTTCCAAATTATGAGGGTTTGTTGGTGGGGGGTTTTTTTGCCTGCCTTCCTCACCACCTTTCCTTTTGCTTCCTGGTGGGAGGAAAGGGTTTAATGTCAGCAGCGCTCTGAGGCTTTCTAAGGAAATCGGCTGTCCCAGGACAAACCCTGTAGGAGTTTCTTCATTTCACAACATGAAATGGGGCTCATAGTGCTGCAAGGA
>NW_008825292.1:209319-210929 GCF_000699105.1 Pygoscelis adeliae | reverse complement strand
GGTCTCGTTTCCCATTTTTGTGGGCACATTAGGGAAATGTGGTTTGGGTGAGCGTGTGAAATATTTTCCAGTATGGTGCTTCTGGTGAGACTTTCCCCTGATGGAGTTGGTAGGAGACTGGAAGTCTGTGTGGCTGGGAAGGGCTCTCAAAGGAGGCTGCTAATAGCTGGGGTCCCTCCCCTCGCTCCTCTTCCCTGACAGCTTGGTACGTGCGCTGAAGGATCAGCCCTGTGCGATGGGGTTAACGGAGTGCCTGGTGCAGGCAGTGTGTCTCCAAAACAGCAAACTGCCCCTGCAAACGGTCTGACCGCGACTCACTCTGCCGGGGATGCTGTCCTTTCCCACGGCCTGTCCCCTGGCGGGCTGTGGCTCCAGCGGGGTTGGCACAGGCGCTGCAGCACTGCCGCCGGGCTCGGGGCCTTCAGCAGAGCTGTTTTGTGGGAGCCTCGTCCATGGTGTCTCATACCCCAGCGTGTCCTTTCTTGTTGACATCCAATTTGTGTGTCTGTTAGGTAAAGTCAGAGACGCTTGCTGCTTCAGAAGAGCCTGAAGCTCAGCAGTGCTCCTTCGGGTCTGCCGGGGCGCTGGCTGGTGGCCACGTCCTTTTTGCGCTCTCCCCTCTTGGCTCACAGGTGGGTGATGTTTGTGGCACGGGGCTGGGAGCCGAGCCTGGGCTGGCAGAGGGCTCCCCGGGCGCGTGGACCCCAGCAATGCACAGAGGTTGGAGCCTGCCCGGTGCATTGGGTCCATCACCGGGACAAGCCTGCAGCCAACCTGGTGGGCAGGTCTGACAACAGCCGTTGGTTTGAACGGGATCTGGAAAATAAGAACAACTTGTTCCTAACAAGCTTCCCGTGAAAGATTGCCTGGCAGATTCGGGACAACGAGCATGCCTCTGCTCTCCGCAGGATGGTAGGGCGTCTGCGGTCAGGCTGGTGCAGCACCAGGACAGCCAAGCTCTGTCCCTTGCTTGGCCACAGACTTGACGTGTGGCTCAGGACAAATCCTGTCTCCAGACTGACAGACACCGACAGCACAGACTGACAAGAGAAGCAACCTCCTGGTGTGCGTAGCAGGGCCTCGATTGCTGCTGGAGAGCTGTGGCTCTGCTGCTGTGGTTGCTAATTATAACCTGACCCAGGGACTGGCCCCAGGGCTCCACTGCCCACGCTGGGGCGATGCCATGTGGAGGGGGCCAGTGGCAGCCCCGGGGGGTGGTGGTGGGTGGGAGGGGGGCTGGGGGGCAGGTCTGAGCACCCTCTGCATGGAGAATGTGAGAGGAGTGGAAATTGGGTCCCGTCTCGAGCACCTGGGCCAGCCGCCTGCTGTGTGGACCTGCAGGACGTGGCTGTGCCCGGAGGAACCCGGGCAGGGGCTCCCCGCTCTGCCACCTTGTCCAGCGTTCGTTGCAAGGAGGTTTGCTTTCTCTGCCTCCCCCGCTGCAGCACAAGAGAGGGAGAATTAAGCTCATCAAATTAGCAGTGTCCGCTGGGGTGAGCGGATAAGGCATGACAGCAAGCGAAAGTGAAATGAGGCTGCAGAGCTCGGGTTTTGCTCTTCCCTTGCTGTGTCCTCTCAGTGCAGTGCGTGGCTTTCACTTGCTGCCGGTG
>NW_008825292.1:200836-208340 GCF_000699105.1 Pygoscelis adeliae | reverse complement strand
GCTGCCAAGCCCTGCTCAGCCCCTCAGACCCTCCTCCCCAGCCAGGTGCTGGTGTTTTGGTGGTGGTATGGGAAGGTGCAGAGCGTGGGGGGGGGACGGGGTGGAGCGTGGGGGAAATGTGAGTCAGCAGCTGCCCGTGCAGATGGAGCTGCTGCCTTGATAATGCTGCTGGAGGCTTGGCAGAGCAGAGGTTAGTGCATGCTGCCATGCTCGGACTTCAGCCCCCCGGGGTCCCTCCTCTGAACCCCCCTCTTTGCCGTCGGCTGCAGAGGTTTGGGATATACGCTCATCTTATGGGAGAGCCTGGGAGAATCAAAAACTAAAGGAAACCCCTACTCTGCTTCAGAGCTGTTGAATATGTGCCTGCTTTCTGCTGGCGCGTTGCAGAAGGAAGTGGTTGAAATAACAAGATAAAGTCCAGTTGGCCGCTCTCCTCTGGCTGGGGCACGGGGTGGAGAGCAGCACGATCCCACATCCCCCAGGGGCTCCGGGACCCTGCCTGGCCATGGCCAGCCACGCTGGGGGAGCAGACCGGGCTCACAGGAGTGTTTTCTGGCTTCCCACCACACAGGAGCAGGGATGGACCTTCATCTCCTGCCATCTGGCAGGTCCTGTGGCCGTCTCATGCACTTGCAAGCTCTAAAACATGCTGGCTAATGTTAGTCTGGATGAGTTGGTGGGGTGACCTGCCTGTTGATTAGATAGAAGTGGAAGTGCTGAAGGACGTGCTATGCTGTGGTCTGACCCTCTGGCTGGAGGCTCAGGTGCCCGGCAGCGTGCTGGTGGCCTGCACAGCTGGGGCGGGACGTGCCATGCAGCAGTCTGCAGAAGAGGAAGGCTGAAAAGTGTCTTGAGATTGTCTCGAACACTCCCGTTTGCTTTTTTTGATAGGTCGCATGCATGGGAGGTATGTTAATGTCAGGAGCCATTTGTGCCTGTGTTTAAAGTGCTGTCAGGGCAAATTCGTGCCGTGGGTGCCTGCCCCCTGTGATGGGCTGGTGCTGGCGAGCACTCGGTTATTTGGGGAAATGCTTTGCTGGTGGTGAGGCAGCCGAGCAGAGAAATGGCCAGCATTTTGCTGTAGGGAAGCCAGGACTGTGGCACAATTACACAACGGTTGCAACATTTAATAAATCCTATGTAGGAAGCTTCACCTTACGAGGACCCTGGCTAACTGCTGCTTTCAGTTGTACTTAAATTGATTTGTTACCGTTTCTGGGTGTTCAAGAAACCCTTCAAACATCACTTTGTATGCAGAGAACAAAAAACTCCCAAGATGCAGCATGCTCAAAATAAGCCAGAGGCAGCAGCAGGGAAGTCATTACTCTTCATATCAGCCCCCCCCCCCCAAAAGTTGCTGTTGTGTTCATGATTTCTTTTTTTTCTGCACTTCCTGAAAAGCAAAGGGACCGTGCAGCAGCTCCGGCGCTTCAGCACGAGTCACAGGGGTCACCCGGTGCCTCACCACGTCGTTACCAAAATTGCAGGGTTAGGCAGTCAGTGCAGGAGCTCGCCCGCACGGCGGTACCGGTACGTTATGCCCTCGCTGTGTTAAGCCCTGTGCGGGTGTAAAAGAGATCCCACCCAGTGCGAGTCTCCCCTGAAACGCAGCACTGGGGCTGCGGATCGGGTGGTGTGACAGGTACGTGGCTGAACGGGAGGTGACCCTGGCTGGTGGAGTGAGCCCTGCTGCGAACCGTGAAAGTGTGTCGGATCTGGGTGCTAGGTGGTGTATGTGATTAATACGTAGAAAACTAGCTCCTTAAACGAGGTGAGAATTAAACACCTGCACCCTTCTATTGTTCTGAATAATTTACTTTACAAATCTCCCCAAATTTGGATTAGTCTGATTTATTTAAAGCTTGTTTTTTAGAAATACACGGGGACAGAGGGGAACAAGATTACAGACCATGCTGTCTTTAGCAGTATATAAATGCCTCCCAAACTTTGCTGTGCAGTAGCTCTGTGCTCGTGGTCCACTCTTGAAGTTGTCTTGGTCAAAGACCTTAAATGCTTCACATTTGTAGGGCCAGTTTTGAACTCCAGCCCTTGACTCACCTTGGTTACAAGTTTCTGGAGGTAACGCAAGTGCTCGAGAGTGCTCCTGGAGGGTAACTGGGAAAGAAGAAATGACACTTCTGGCCAAGGGTGCTTGAGAAATTTCTCACCCGTGTATGGGCTTAGCACTGTACCCTAAATAGACTATCTAAAGGAAATGAGTGCTTTATCTTGCCATGTGTGCTCAGCATAAATTCCTCTTGCTGTCGTCTTCAGGAACAAAAAGCAGCTCAGTCTCTCTCTGGATCTCCAGTGCCATGGAAACTTAATTTGGATATCAGAATTATGAAGCCTCTTGACCAGAGGCACACGAGCACAGTGAAATTCTTGCTCTGCTTTGACTCCTATCTGTGGGTTTCAGTGTGCTGCGGGTTCAGGAGGAAGACACGGTCTGTTTGGAGCACACCTGCACCCCGAGACACCGTGGTGCCTTGGGGCAGTTGGTGTGGTGGGGACGCCGATGGGAGAGGATGGTTACAGGTCAGCTACTGAAACTTCTTCATCATAGGCATGGGGCTGGCACCTGATCCCATCACCCTGAGATGCTCTGAAAGTATGCAAAGTCCATAATTTATACAGGAAACTGTTCTAATGCTTGCCATCTGTAGATAAGGCTCCTTAATCTGCTTTTCAGGCAGATAAAACCGTAACGTTCCTGAAGCAGATCTGTGCAGGTCCCGTTGCCTTTGTAGGACTTTGAGTAGCAGCTGCCCCTGGAGATCCTGCTGAGGTTCATGAAGGGAACTTACAGAAACCAGCCCACGTCTCCCTCCAGCAGCTGTGGGAGTCTCCTGATCCTCTCCGCACAGTCTGACACCCTGGTACTCCCAACAGGCTAATCCTGGGTCTGCAGCGTTTGAAAGACATCTTTTGAGAAACTGTCATTAATTTTAAATCCCATCTGTGAAAGCATCACTGGAGGTTACCCTGGTTATGCCAGACAAGCCTGACAAAGCTGCTGCTGGGGTGAGCGTCTTGAAATGCTGGTGGGGCAGAGAGATAAAAACCAGCATTGTGGTCAAATGTGGGGATTTTAAAATGACCATCCGATTGACCTGGGGCAGACAGACCGATGGTGGAAACGGAGGGCAGTCGGTAGCAGGTACAGAGGTTGGAGTGGGTTTTCGCTTGATGCTGCAAAGGTTGGGACGGTGCTTGCCGTGGGCAGAGGCAGCAGTGCCAGGGGCCGGTCCCTGCCGTGCGGCCGGCTGTGCTGGGCAGCACCAGCGCCGGGAGAGCCGGGTGGGCTTCAGGCAGAGCTGGAATCGGGACAAGATGCGACAAGCCGGGGGTGGTGATGGGATGTGGCCGCATGGCAGTGGTACGCCAGGTGACGATGCGTGCACCATGAACTGTTGAAATGCTGAAAGATCCTTCACCAGCCTGGTGTCCCTGAAGCCACCTGGCTTACTTGGGGTTGAGGGTAGTGTAATCCAAGCATTGCTACTTCATAATTACCTTGGTCTCTGGTTTTGAAGTAAGACAATGTTCAGAATATTAAAATTTAAGGGGGGGGGATGTGAGGAAGAAAATGGGAGTGAAGTTCCCCTCTCTGTCTTGGAGATAAGTGACAAAATTCAGCTTTAACTGAGTTACATTATTAGCACTTTGGGGACTGGGTTTTTATATTCCTCAAATAGGATTAATACGCTGTTACAAAAAGAAATGCGTCTTTAAAGCAAGCTAGCAGCCATTTTCTAGGGCTCTGAGATGCACGTATGATAATTGGGATGATGGTGGGTTGTCTGCACCTGGGACTGCCCTCTTCTTAATGTTTGACTTGTTCTCTGGGCAGGACTGATCCTGCATGGATACCTTTCCATATTTCTACCTCCTCTGAGGAGGCTGACCCGGAGTTTCAATTACAATATTAAATTACCAGGTCACCAGAGTTAAAGTAGGCTGCCAAGTTTTTAATGATCTTCTCTTTCTTGTCATGTGCGGGTTTCTTTTTTTTTTTCCAAGCCTCCTTTCTCTCTATGCACTTTTAATTGAGACCATCTGTAATTTAACACATCACAACAGCGAGCCCGAGGAGCGAGCGGTGAGTTGTGTAACTGGTGCAGGCGAGGCAGGGTTTTAAGAGGACTCGGCGTTCATCCTCCAGGGACTGCCGCAGCTTTCCACTGTCTTCCAGCGCCTTTGTGAGGAAACCAGAACTAATTGCCGAGACTGTTCAATCTGGTCCCTCGGGGCCTTGATTAATCACAGAGTACTTATTTTTCATCTCTTGCTGGTGGAGATGCTGAAGGTGTCGTTGGCGGGCTGGGACAGGTCCTGAAGCTGTTCCATGGGTGTTTGTGAGCGGAGCTGGCCGCAGGCACCGGGGTGTCCCCAGGGATGTCCCCAGGGACCCAGACCCTGTCCCCTTGCAAAGGGACCAGGCTCACAGCGGGCTGCAGCAGTTTCCTCGATGCTGCCTGTCCTGTTTGTCTAAGGTAGAAGCTGAGTTTGTCCATCAGTCCTGCATCTCGAGAAACCTCTCATCTGCCCAGCCTCAGCCAGTGCCTGGGTACTCTTCCTCTGACGCCTGCGATCCCCAGGGGAGCTGCTGAAATGTCAGCATCCCCGCTTGCCTCGACCGTCGCAGGATGGCCCCGCAGTCCGGCAGCTGGGGCCGTCCCACTCCAGCCCAGCGCCGTCCCTTTCGCTGCCTGGGGCCATACAAACTTCTCTGCATGCAAAATCATGAGGCTCGTAATTTGGGCTTTTAAGAAACAGGTTAGAGGGGTTGTTAACACGGAAAGAAACAAATTCCAACTTGAAAAATTACCTGTTAGTGTTTCTGCAACAGGTCACCTGGCTATAATTAAAGATTAGAGAATGGCATGTTTCCCCCCCGTTCATTCAGGGCATCTGTCAGGGCCGGTGTGTGGGCAGTTTCACGGCTGGTGCGGTTCCCCCTGGTTCTGTGCGTGGGTCTCTGCAACAGCACCTGGCACAGGGAAAAGGAGCAGAGAAGAAAGGCGTCTGCGATTCCTGTGCGCTCTGTGCAGGGAAACATACTGGCGGCTTCGTTCTCGTTGCTTTGAACTCCTCTGCTGACCCCGGACGCGTCCCGGGAGGTGCCTGGGTTTGGAGAGCGGGTGAGTGGTGCAGCGTGGTGTCTGCATGCTGCGTGGTCCACACGGCCGCCCCCGTTCAAGCGCTGGGGCGTGCAGCTCCGCTCGCTGCAAACAGTCTCTCTGTAAAGGTTCCTGCAGGCAAGCCATTCTTCCAGGGGCTTTTGCTGGTCTCTTAATAGTGTGCTTTGTGGTGGGACTTGGGTGTGTACCTGAGTGACCATCCCTGCCTGCACGGTTGGGGGACAGGCACACAGAGGGGGGAGCAAGAAGCAGTTCCCGCGGGGTTTCTTTAGGATGCCAGGGACTAACGAGGATGCTGGGGTGCTCTGCTCGCTGCTCCCGAGCAGCTTTTTTTGGCCCAAGCAATTTGGAGAGGAAGCAGGAGCTGGGCTTTTGCCATGTCCTGGGTGGAGGGACCCACCCTCTGCCACGTCCAGCGAACCCTGCGCCAGCAAGAGCTGCAGAAGCAGGGCCAGCTGCGTTCTACGTGCTGCTTCCCGGAGCAGCACCCCTGCCTGGGCAGCCCTCCATCCCTTGCAGCCTGGATGTGGCTTTAGGTGTTCCTCTGGCACATGCAGTGGGAGAAATGAAGATCTTCCCCTGATCCAAGCTCTAATGCTGTCATCATCCCATTCCCTGCCCACACCTATTATATTGCCGTGGATGATTGATGTTCCTCATCCCGCCTGGCTTCAGTACATTCATTGTCATGCAGAGGATGTTGTCAATTCATTACTGGTAATTCATATAAAAGCTGCAGACTTTTTTTGAATGTTTTGTTCGTATGTACTCAAATCCTTCTAAAAGTGCATGGCTGGGCTCAAAATATTTAACCCCTTTAAAAAAAGAAAAAAGGAATATTGAAGATGTCTCTTTCAGAAGTGAACAGCAGAGTAGCCTTCCTCCCCCTGCCCTTCAGCGAAGCTGCTATGGGCTGCTTCTGCGTGTTGGACACCGCAGGCACTGGATTCACTTGATTTTTGTTGACAGGGTCTTCCCCTGAGAAGCCACAAATGCCAGTTGTACACCACCCACCACCCCCCAGCTATAGCACCTGAACGCTGCTGCTGCGGCTTGGCGCTGGATGGTGATTTCCCCCAGTCGCTGGGCTGGGATCATGCGCTCCTGCGCTCCCTGGGCAGCCACGGGAGGAGGGGGCAGCTCTGCTGCCGCGGGGGAGGCGGCATTATTTTCTTTGTGGTTTTGTATCTTTGTATTTTCTTAAATCCTTAAATTATGTGGGGAAATGAGTGCCCAGAAGCATTGCTTGCCCTGAATGGAGCGACAGGCTTCTGCTTTACAGGTGTGTATTGGGGGGGATCTGAACTGCAGGCGCCTTTCAGGGGCTGGAACTGGAGCACCAGGAAAAGTCGGCTGCTCCAGGGGTGCACATGCGATTCCCTGGGGGAGCAATGGGTGCTGCTGCCACCATCCAGGGACCTTGCTGGGGGTCAGAGCTGCGGAGGGGGGACTGTGGACAGCTGAGCGTGCTTTGAAGTCCCACTTTGCCCACCATGTCCTCTCCCTCCTGAGGACCGAGGGTGGGTGCCACCACTGAGGGTTGGGGCAAAACTTGTGTTGGGATATGCTGAGTTCATCTGGCCCTTGAGCGTGAGAAACTGGAGGAGCTCAAAGAGCAGAGGAGTCATAACTGGCTCACAAGGAAAGGGCACAGATAAATGATAGCCATGCAGCGAGCGCGGGGTATGTGGGAGGGATGGAGATAGTTGCGCTGCTACCTGGATGTGTTGAGAGCCCTCTGGGGTGTGCTGCTCGTGTTGCGGCAGCGTGGGCAGTGGTGTGGTGAGGGGCATGGGCAGCAGAGAGTCTCATCTGCTGGGGGTGGGGAAGGGCTCAGTGACTGTATCTGAGCCAGCCTGGTCTTGGAAATTAGGCGGGTGCTGCCATGTTGAGCCATGGGTGGGAGATGGCTGTGGAAATGCGGATGAGCACCAGAGCGTGGAGGCAGCACAAGCTGAGAGGCTCAGTCATCCGTGAACTGCAGGAGGAGAGAGGGGAGGAGCAGCGTGAGGAGCAGCCCAGATCCTGCCCGCAAAACCCCTCAGCACCTGAATGCATTTTCCTCCCCATCCTGGGGCATCAGTAACACAGAAACGTTCCTGGGGAGTCCTCAAACTTGTAATTCATGGAGGAATCGGGGACGGGGTGAAGCCGGGCTAGCACAGCCCGGGCTCTTGCCCAGCTTTGGAGGTTGTGGCAAGTCCTGCTGCCTGTGCCGGAGCCCGGTGCGAGCTGGGCTCTGCTGCCCGATGCTGCTGAGAAGTGCCTCCTCCCTGAGCCGCCTCGGGCTCTGGCTATGCAGTCGGGGCTGGGGGGGCTCGGTGGGGCTCACTGGGCTGCTGGTGGAACTGGTGGGGTCC
>NW_008825292.1:165189-200801 GCF_000699105.1 Pygoscelis adeliae | reverse complement strand
GGCTTAGCTGGCGGAGCCGCGGCTGCCGCCTCCTGCATCGTGCCAGCCGGGAGCGTGCATGGGGCTAAATTATTCAGTCTGAAAGTGAATCTCTGGTACAGCTTGGTACAGGAGAAATGCTGATGAAGTATTTAAAGTCTGAGACGTTTTTCTCTGAGCCGGGATGAGGTTCTCTAATGTAAAATTAATGTCTCTGTGTCTCTGGAAATAGCTGCCAGCCCTGGCATGGGTGCGCAGAGCGGCAGGCGCTGCCGGCCAGTCGGCATCGTGGGTTTTGGGAGGCAGGCCCTGGAGAGGGGCTCTTCCTGCAGGATCCTGGATCTCTTCAGACAGAGCCTTGTTCGAAAGTTAACGTTGCCCCTCTTCCCCTCCCAAACAGCAAGCAAGCAGAAGAGCAAGGGGTCGGTTTTCCTGGAGAACTGGGAACTTTCCCTGTAGGGTGAATGGGAGGTGTGAGCAAAAAACCCGGAGCTGGTACTGGGTGTATGGGCAGATGAGGAGCCTAAATAAATGAGGATGTTTGCCCTTTCCCTAACAAGGATTTGCACAAGAGAGGATTCCTGCTCGTCAGGCACATCATCCCTGTCACTGAGCTCCTTGCCTGGAAGGCTCAGCCCTTCCCGCGGTGCTGGGGAAGGGCCTTGGGGGGCCGGGAGGCGCGGGAGCATCCTCCTCTCGCTGCAAAAAAGGGGAAACGGCATTGGCCAAGGAGCTGCTCGGTCGGGGACAGCTCACGGAGCCCATGGCAGGCCCTGATCCTGCGTGTGTTTGTGCCCATGCTCCATCCCTTCCCAGAAGCCAGCCTGGGATCAGTAACGATGGGCAGAAGTCCTGCCTGTGGTGTAGGGTCTTACGTGGTCCCTGCTTTGGGAACTGCTGACGGGATCTGCTGGAGAGCAGAATGGAGAGTGCCAATTTTTTTTATAATGGCTGGAAGATTGTATAGCTTTAAAAAAAAATATGCTGCTTTTACTTCAAAAATACCAGGAAATGCAGTTTTATCTTCCTGGCACTGAATGACAGCTTTCTCAGCACTAATTTGCAAGGCTGGGCTGCTTCAAATCTGTAATGAAGGTTTCTTTGTACCGTTAGCACAGAATTAACTGGTCTGAATAAGAATCGCTTTCTTGGATTGAAAATCTTTGTAGCTGTTCAGGCAATCAGAGTTTTCTAGAGAAATAAGGCTGGTGAGACCTTGCAGAAGAGAAGCCTGCTGTCTTGCTCGTTCTTTTTCTTTCCCCCCCTCTTCCTTAAGAAAAACAACTCTCCTTTTTTGTGAGAAACCCAAACCATACAGAAATGCCTTCTTGCGCTCCTTACCTCCTGCACCCCTCTTTATCTTTTGCTTGAATCAGTGGCGTCTCCCCCTCTCCCTCGGCCCCTGTTCCCCAGGGGCCCCTGTCCCTTCTGTTAACATTACTGCTCGTCCCGAATCCGGGATGCTGCTGTGGGGGTTGCCTCGTCGGGGCTGCCCGCCCAACCGTGCAAATTGGCACAACCCCAGCGGCTTCCAAGGGATACAAGTTGCTCGTCGTTCCTTGGGGTTGCTGTCCCATGGTGGAGGCAGGCACGGCCGTCCTCCAGCAAACTAACACACGCAACCGGTGCATCAGCCTGGACTCGCTGTAACCCCCCGTGATCCCAATCCCCCGGGCTGTTTCCCGATAGGTTTCCGTAGGGGAGACCTGCAGCCCAAAAACCCCAGAGCACGGTCATTTTTACTGTGTGTCTCTCTGGAGCTGACAACAGGAAAACTGCTGAAGTCTGATGGGGAGCTGAAGGTATTTGTTGTGTTGTGAGAACTCTAGAAAGCTTTTAACCAAAGCTGGGGATTAAATCCAAGTAGCGCAAATTTTAGCTCAGCTTCTCTCCATGTGCTGTAAGTGATTAAAAGCTGTAAAGTGCTGTCAGAAATTCAGGACTTCCCCTCCTGGAAGTCTTCTTTCCCCTTATTTTATGATTATCATGCTTCGCTGACTTTGTTTGATGTAGCAGGTCTTATTTTTTAATGTGGGAATGGAAAATTTTGGACAACTGCTGGCTGTGGTGCATTTCAGTACATCCTTGGGGCAAAGCCGGGCTAATACATCTGACCCCATGGGTTTGCCCAGCGTAGGTGGATCAACACAAAGCTCCTTTTAAAAAGCTTTTTTTTTTTGTGATTTTGTTTTCTCCAGTTTTGATAATCCGAATTCCAAGCTGTTTCCTGAATCTCATGTTATTTAGGAAGTGGAAATGTTATCCAAATGAGAATTTCCACAGGTTGTAAGGGAGCAGCTACGCACTGAGATATGCTTGAATTAATCTTCGAGCTTCATATTAGAACCATCTGCTAAAGCACAGCTCCCTCAGCTCTCTGGGGAGGTTTTAACTCTTCCCTGGGTTTGATTTTTAGATGAATCTTGCTTGATCCTTCTTCTGGCTCTGTTAACTCTCCATCTGTCTGCCGTATTTCACATACCGTATCTGAGACTGTTCTTGGTGCCTCCAGACCTCTCCCTTGCTCAGCGGAGGTGGACAAAGGGCTTCACTGCAGTGGGAATGTGTATTCTGGGAAGAGATGTACTCGAGGGGAAGCATTAGAGGTGACTTCCCTGAATTATTCATTTCATGAAGGACTCGGGGAAAATTGATTAGCCCCTTCTTCAGAACATCAGGACAAGGAGTTCATGCAATGAAATTAGAGCAACAAATGGAAATCAAATAAAAGGCAACGCTGCTTTATGCAACATGGAGTTGCTAGGCAGGGTTCATTCCTGCAGGAAGTAATTTGTCACAGTGTCTGGGTTTTTGAGGAGGACTGGATACCTTCCTGCCAGCTAACGACATTTCATGTGGGAGATGAGGCTAATCAGATCTCATGTGGCAGGCTCCAAGCCGATAGCGTGCAGGGGTCAGGAAATGATTTATCATCTCAAGCCAGCCCTACTCTGCTTGCCAGGTACATTGCAGGTTTGTGCTCTCCTGGCATTTTTAAGCCCTCAGCTGTGGGCTGGTGCCAGGGCCCCGTGCAGATGGCCAAGAGCTTTTGTCAGGGTTGCTGCGGCTTGGAGGCAGCTTTGCGGCTCTCGTGGCTTTTCTGGGCTGTGTAGAGATGTGGTGCTTCAGGTGGCACACCACCACTGCTTTCCCTCCAGCATCTGTGACCCTTTGCAGTCATCCAGCTCCTTGCACGGAGTGGATCCATGCCAAGTGGCCAGGGTATGGGGCAAGGCAGTTTTCCCTCTAGAGTGTGCTTCTAGCATCCCAAAAATCTGATCCAGAGCAAGGTCAAAGTATGCTGGAGAAATGGGGCCCCAAAATACCCCAAAAGACCCACTCTGAGCAGGACTGGCCGCTGCGTCAGACAAACGTGTGTCCTGGCAGTAACAGCACGGGCAGAGACACAGCTCTAGCGCTTGGGTCTGCTGCTGCTGTGCTGCTGTCCAGGACGGACTCAGCAATGTCAGGCATTTGGAGTTGTTTGCAAATACAAACGCTAACCCTGAGACTGTTCTGGGCTTTCATATTCCTGGGAACACCCGGGCTCACATTGCACTGGCTCCCAGGTAGCCCGATGCCAGTATAAGGAGCTTGAAGCTTTGATAAAGGGCTTTTCCTGGGCAGAAACCACTGGACTGGGAAGGATTTTGTATTCTAAGAGCAAATCTTTCAGCATTGTTGTATCTTTGGGCAAACTGCCCAACTGTCTGCTTTTTGGGAAAGCATCTGAATGGAGACGGAGCATGTGAGGTGAGCTGTGCTGCGTATGGTGGGGAAACTCTTTTGCATTTGTTTACATTTTGTAAACAGAGGAAAAGAAAACACTCTGAAGGAGAGGGAAGGTGTGCGTGCAGGTGATGCAGAGCAAACAAGCTCTGTCTTCGCAATAGATAAACCTGGTCAGACAAAGGCAGCGATACCTGCGTCGCTCATCAACGGGGGAAGTCAGCACGGCCAGGGCTGCTCCTGCTCCTTCCCGGGCTGCTGCGTGGGAGAAGAGCAGAGCACCGGGCCATCGGCCATGGGAGCCCCTCGCACGGGTGGGCTTCAGCATCATGAGCTGGGGCTGCTCCCTGTGCAGGGTAGGCAGGAACAGGGGGGACCACGGTCCTTCCGCAGCCCCCAAGAGCACGGGGTGGACGGGTGCATCCCCCTGCCCAGGGCTGTCAGCTGCCCAGCCTGTCCTGGCAAGCCTTGAGGGGCGTAAACGCTGGCCCTATCATGCTGCAATGTCTCTCCCTGTCCCCTCCGACAAAGAGGTTTTTTTGCTGCTTTTACTGGGAGCGTTGGAGGGACGAGGGGACTCTCCGTTCCTGCAGGACTGGCTACACCATAGTGACGAGCTGTGGTGGCTGCAAGGAAATTCTTTATCAGTGGCTCTGCCCGGTGCCTTACTAACTCAGATGCTTGTGACGGGTCCCTGTGCGTTAAGCAGTCCTCGGCCGATAACGTGGCATGCCAGAGCCCTCGCAGCTCTCTGAGAGCACAGTGTTGGGAGCTGGCTGTTCCCGTCAGCTCTCCCACACGTCGAGGTGATGTACCTTAAAACCTGCCTGGCTGCTCCCAGAGCTGCTTCACGATGCTGGAAGCACCTGCTCTTCTCTAATCACACTTTGGTTAATGTCAAGGTCTGTCCTCTCTTATTTTTTACTTTCACTGAAGGTTTTATTTGCTCTGTCCTGTTGACTCACAGGACAACTGCTGGGATGCAGGCGCGGGGGTGAGACCTTGCCCTACAGCAGGGGCGCACACAGCAACCGCGAGGCAGGCAGTGCTGGAGGGAAGTCATCTCCACGATCAGCGTTCAGCTTGCAGCTCATCTTGGTCACCAGCCGTGGGTCTGTGATGACAAAAGTCCTCAGCAATTAGGGGACTGCTACCCAGCTTCTTGCAGCGATATATCCATGCAGTGCAGTCAAGTGCTGGATTTGTCCCTCCTGCCATTGCCGAGGACTTACCGGGGCTTCTGTCTGCTGCAATAATTTGCAGCATTGTTCCAAAACATGCAAACGTACGACTGCTCCCAACCGCATGCTGTTGAATAAAGCTTTAAATGTGCTGGCCTGTCTCCCTGCATTCAGCAGCCTGGTTTGGCTGTCTGTCAGCAGCCTGGAGCTGATGGATGTTCTGCCTACTGCTGAGCTGCACTAGCAGCCCTCGCTTCCCCAGCAGGTCCCTTCCCATGCTGGAGGTGCAGCCGGACACGTGCTCTGCAATGTTCATACTCTCGGAATGCATTTTGATGAGGTTTTTCTGGTTGGCAGGTTCTGTGATCAGTTTGGGAAACTGCTTTATGGTTTTTCTCAAGGATTTTTGAGCAGTGGTTTAGGCCAAGAAGCCTTTAAGTATATTACAGATATTTTTTTTTAAGCAAGACCATTGGCGGTTTCTCTTTTCATCCTTCAAAATAAGGCTAGTTCCTAGGGTTTGAAAATACCCTGTTGCTATTGTGGTCTCTTAGCCTGAAAACCAGCCTTCTTGGAGACCTTTCTTCCTGAAACTGCGATCAGGATCACAGGGAATGGAGGTGCGTCTTCTCGCCCTGATGCTTTGGTGCAAGTCTCCCCAGATCTGAGAAACTGTGCTGGGGCTGCTATTAAAAATGTGCGTTCCAGCAAGTCTCGTAAGCCTGTGGAGAGCCACTGAGCTCCAGGGCTCTAACTCTTGTCTTTTGTTGGGTTTTGTATCCTTTGCTTCCCCCGAGACAGAGATGTCTCCCCAGATGCCTGCAATGGAGATAGCTCTAAAGAAGAATTTAGGGCCAGTAAACATTCTTGCATTATGCAGTAACAAATGGTAAAGGTTAATTTTTCATTTTTGTTGTATATAAATGACTCAGGATGTTTGTAGCTCACCAGTGGGATTTGATAACTTTATTATCCATATAATAAGATTTACAAATTAACTGCCTAATTAGCAACCTGGGAAAGCTACTGCTTGTACTGCAGTTTCTAAACTGGCAAAGATACAGGCTTAAAATGCTGAAGTGTGATGAAACCAGGAGTGGCACGGCAGCGCTCATCCCAGCAGACCTGCCGTAGCTGCCTCGTTGCCTGTCCTGGTACCACGCTCGTGGAGAGCCAGCGCCCGGCTCCTGCTCAGCGGGGTGGAAAGCGAGCAATCTCTTCCCAGCGTAATGCACCGGATTAGTCACGGGAGGAAAGATCTATCAAATCTTCTTGCATCTATTGGGTAGGATGCACGGTTAGGACTTAAGGCAGGATTACTGGCGTAAGCTCCTGTACCCGATTACTTCTATTAGCTGTTTTTTTGCATGGATTGACTATTCACCTAAGCATGTATGAAATGTTTGAATGGATCTTTCCAAGGCTTGCAGTGCGTCCTTCGAAACGTTGGATGCAAAGCCCACGCTGCTGCAGTTGGCAGAGAGCCTCTTGTTTGCTATGGATGCACAGGGAGGCGTTACCCTTCACCGTATTCTAACGGATTGTCCTTACAATCTATATTAACATTGACTGCTGGAGAACCTGCTATTCTTGCTAAATATTCGGTTGCCACAAAGGTGACTTGCAGTGACTTGGATATCATTGGCTTGATTGAACTGCAGTATGAATGTTTCGAACACACAGGAATTATTTTGCCAATTGAAGAGAAAATACTGCATTTCTAGTGTATTCTTTAGGTCCCTGCTCAAAGGGCAGGAAGTGTTACCTGTGTGGATATATTTAATGTCATCTTTAATAATTAAAATCTTCAGTGAAACCTTAAAAGAATATGGGGGAGAGGCTGCAATAAAAATCTGGGATGGTTTTGAGCTTCTCCGGCACTGGCTTTCTAGTCTCTCCTGCCACTAGAAATGGGCATTTCACCTCTTCTGCTTATGCAAGTGAAAATGTAAGATAAATGTGTTCTGCTTTCATGGTGTCTTTGGAGAGGCAAGAGCAAGCAGCTCGCCCGGGGTTGGTGTGCGCACACCCGTGCGCTTCGCTTGCTCCAGAGATCCTCTCGCACGTCTGTGGGGATCAATCACTTGGCTCTGTGTTCTCCTTTCCCTTTCTTCTTCAAATTCCCTCTTTGTTTCTCCTTATCACCTAAGTTCTGCCTGTCAAATTAAATGTGTAATGAGCAGAGTATAGAAAGTCACTGCAGATTCTTCTCATGCACAGCAGAACTTGACTTTGATTTTTTTAATTTCTTTTAGTTTTAAATCAAATGCATTTGAAACCCACAGCTCTGCTGATGTGCTGCGTCTCCTGGCTATGCAACGCAGAGTGCGGGGAGCGATGCATCCCTGTTAAAGCGCTGGCAGAGCAGGGCTCTGGTCCTGTCTGCCCGGGGCAGAGGGGATCCAGGAGCGTTGCTTTTGAAAGCAAAGCACCGCGGCTTTCTGTGAGAGCGAAAATAGAAAGGTCAGATTTCTGACTTTCCATAAAGTAAAGCCAAACTGACAGCCTGCCCTTGCCCTGTTCAGGGGAGGTGCATGTGGAAAGTAAAGCAGTGAGCACGCACAGGAGTAGCTAAGCTGGTGAAGCCGCTATTACAAGGGACAGAAACAAACCTTTTTTTAACCCCCACCATAACTTTAGCGCTGTGCAGAGCTGGTAGCAGCGCTTGGGGAGGCTGCTTTCCTCTGCCTGCTCCCGAATTGCGGGAAATTTGTCGTTGCACCCAGCGCTGCTTAGGTGGGGTGTGCTCAGCTGGAGCAGCGCTGCTGGCAGGGCTGGCGGCGTGCGAGTGCTGGCAGTGCTGCCCTGTGTTCAGAAGGGCTTTCCATGGGGCTGCCGTGGGGATTAGCTCGGCAAACAGGCAGCGTACCGTGTTACATGGCTCTGTTGAGAGAAGGAAGGAGCGGTGAGGAGATGGGAAGAGTGGGGCAAGGAAATCTGTAGTAATGCCAGGCAGGTTGCCGTGGTGGAAGAGGCAGGTTGGTTGGCTGTTGTGCCTTTTGGAAGAGACTGGTGATGGCTTCGTTCTCCAAAGCCCTGCGGAGCAGAGCCTGGCCCGCGTGTGGTGGCCTCCCTGGACGCATCCAGCTGGAGGAAGGCTCCAGCATGGGCAGAGCCGGCGGGATGCTCGGTGGCAGGCGAGGGGTGGGAGGGCAGCTGCTGCCAGCACCTGGTTCACGCCGTACAAAGCAGAACCGGGTGGTCTCCTGTGGCCGGGTGTCACCTGGGGGTGAGCCATGACTGGTGGGAAGACCGGTACAGACAACTCCTGCTTCTTCCCTTCTCCAGCTTCTGTCACCCCAAAGGCAGGAAGGTTATCTTCCCCAAGCAGGAACAAATATTGCTGTCCCCAAAGTGCAAAAGCTTCTTAGAAGCTGGGGAAGCACCAAAGGACCTGCTTTACTTCCTTTACCTACTCTTCAGAGTCAGGTTTGCATTGAACAGCGTTTTTATATGGCATGGAGGAATGGCGTTAGGAAGTTCAGCCAAGTAACAATCTTGTTTCTTCTGTTGAACTGAAATTATTCTGGCTCCGCTGGGAACGCCTCACCGCAGCCTAGATGTTGGCATCAGTGTGCAACCTCCCGACAGCGCCTGTGCTCCAGCGTGTTGCAGAGCCTTATTGAGTTTATACACACACTTCAGGACAAATCTTTGCTAATAGAGTTCCAATTTCTTCCTTCCTGCTTCCCAGATGCTTCTGCCTCTATATACAAATGACAGAAATGGTGAACAATGTTTTCAAGAAAATGTTTATTTGTTAGACTCAGAAAAGCAAGTGAGAGGTCCTACGAGGAGAGAGTTCTTGGCAACTGTTGCGCCTCTCAAACCTTCTGGGTTTGTTTTTTTCATAATGAAAAATGTGAAAAGGAAAACAAGTTTAAAGCTGGATGTGGTAGGGCACAATAAGGGGATTGTGAGTTTAATGGCAAACGTCACTTGCCTTTTCCTTGTTCCTTAGGAAAAGTCTGATATTGATGCAACTGAAACCTGCTTCATTTTTGCACTGCTGAATTTGTTTTATGTGCTCAGTTTCTCTGAACCCCGGTAGATTGCATCTCATCTTCCAGTTGCTCTTTCATTTAGTGTAACTACGGCTCTCGGGAAAAGGATGTGGCAAATAAGAGACCCCTGAGACAGAGCTGAGTTTGGTGCCCAGGCTTCCCCCAGACAAAGGCAGCCTTTGCACGGCTTTGCCTTGTTCACAAAATCAGCACTTGTTCCTTTTGCTCCGTTCCTGCATGGGCTCCCTTTGTGCGCGGTGTTGCCTCGGAGCTGAGGACCCATCCCTTGGGACGGGGCACGGTGCGGATGCGGTGCAGAGCACAGTTGGACTTGGGGGGCTGGCACCCAGGAGGAAGCGATGTGGGGTGCAAGGTGGTGCCTCTGCTCCCCGGACCTGGGGCCACACGGCTTCCCAAAGCAGTAGTGCCACCTCCAGATGTAGGGTGAGGTGGGCTGAGACCCTCAGAGAAGGACCTGGGCCATCAGTTGAAGTTATCTGCAGTGCCGAGTGGCCTTTTTAAGGTCTATCGCTGAAAGTGGGGTGCTTATTTGGAGTTTAGGGAAAAAATTAACCTTTAAGTACAGTGCTCTGATTGCACAGACTGCGAAAATACTGCCGGCAGCTTCAGATTAGCATGTGCTATAAGGGTTTGGTGGTTCAAGGGATGTGGATTTAGCTCTGGATACTCATGCTTGAAAGTCTGGGTAATAGCACGTTGGGATTAATTTTCCTGCGCCGTTCCCAGAAGGGTGACTTTGTCATTGACATGTGTGTGTGAGGGGAGGAAGATGTACGTGTCTTCTGGTCTGGCAAATGGAGGCTGTGGAGTTGCTGAAGAAAAGCAGATCTGTGGGAGGAAAATTGCCCACCTGTTCCCATCGGTACCATCTTCCATTTTTGGGCACATGCACTTTTCAGCTCAGATACCCGCAAATGCCAGATTCTCCCTCTTTTTATACACGGCGGTGACCTCAGAGTATGTGCAGCGAGTGACAATGAGCTCAAAGCGAACATAAGGGTTCCCAGCCCTCCTTTGACGTTCGTTCAACACTTTGCTTCTGCTTAGTTTTACTGAAATGCCTGGTCCAGTTGACGATATTCGATAGGGTTTAAAAATCTGCTACAGGTTTACTTAAAGAAACCTGCTTAGAGTCCTGGATGTCTTTCCTCATAAATCAGACCTAACAGCTTTCTATTTTTTAAGCTCTGGGTTCACGTGGTGCAAATGCCTTAACGTACCCCTGACACTGTCGCTGTCTTCTCTTTGCAGTTTGCTGCTTCGTCGTGCACAAGCGGTGCCATGAATTCGTTACCTTCTCCTGCCCTGGTGCTGATAAAGGCCCTGCCTCGGATGTAAGTACCTGCTCCAGCGCCTCGAGTGAAGGCACAGCGCGGTGTTCTGTGGATCACTCCGTTTCACAGCGATTTGGAGAAGATGTTCCTCCAGCTTTCTTGGCCGACGACACTTCTGTGCCGTTATTTCACGGGCATCTCTAATTCATTGTTATTCGTAGTTGTGTGGGCTCTCGTATATTTTTGAGACACTTAAAACACTTTCAAATCATCCAATAACTTTCTCAGCAGAGCAGGGAGAGCGTATGGGAATGCAGAGACGTTTCAGCTTGGGGCTGAGTCTGCAGCCTTGCCCCCTTTTGTCCCGTGAGTCGCAGCCTCAGTTTCCCCATGGGTAAAATGATGTTTCCAGGGTCTGCCACCTGAACAGAGGTTTTAGGTTTGGGGTTAATTAACATGCATGAAGCACTAAGTACTAAAAAGCTGCTTTAAGACTTTGGCCAGCGTGCCCTGAGCTGAAGAAGACTGTCTCTTCTGTCAGGGCTTGGTTCAATGTCTTGATCAATTCCTTTTGTCACAAGTGAAGTACCTGAAAGAATTAGCTGCCGTTTAACAGGTGCCTCCCCTGTTGCTAGACTAGAGTCAGCCCCGGGGAATGTGCTTGTCCTTGTTCCTCCTCAGCTCATTACTTTTTTCGAAGGCATCACTGCCCTCTGTCATTATTTCAGTGTCAGTCCTGTGTTGCCCCGCGGTTGTTCAGCGTTACCTGGGGTCGGGACCCTCAGCCGCTCGCCTGCAGCATCCCTGCTCCTCACCCCGGGGGCTTCTCACTAAAAGCAGGCAGTTTTTTTTCAAGTCTATTTCGTATCACCTTGCAGGTTTAATTAAACTGATATATATGTTTGGTCTTCTCAAGGAAGAAAAAAAACAAGCCTGCAGGCACATTTCATGCTTGCTTGTGATTTGCATGGTCAGTGTTGCTGTGTTTGCTCCGACTCCCTCAGAAAACACAGAACTGACCGGGCAGCATTATCAAGGACAACAAAATTACTGGGAAATATGAGTTTAGGTGTGACTTTTGGAAAACAATATTGCTGGTCTTTAAAAACAAAAAAAACCACCCAAATGCCGACTAAGTCTCTATCCTTATTTTCACAAAGACTTAATTTCCTGGTGAATCCCCCGGCTTTCGGGGGCGAGTGGGAGAGCTGGAGCAGCGGAGCGGAGCTGGCTTAGGCTCCTCAGCGCGGTTCTGCCAGTGCCTTTCAGGTCTGTCTGGCAGGTTTTGTGTTTTACCGTGGAAACTAGCTAATTTGGGGAACTGCTAGGAGAAAAGAGATCGAATTGGGGAAACGACAGTGCACCACAACTCTCACCCTTAAAAATAGAACCAGTGGGAGCAGGCAGTGTAACAGGCAGCTGAAGGTGGAGGCTAAACACATGTTGTCAGTCGCCCTGCCCGAAACGCGGCTGTGTGCCGTGATTGTGATAAATGGGAGCTTTTGGGGATGGGGGTGAGGCTCGCAGGGAAGGGCCGAGATGGCTCTGAATGGGGCAGAGCTGGGGCATCAGCCCCTTTTGGGTGTAGCATTGGGCAGGGGCTGCCTGTGCTCCCCGGGCAGATGCTGCAAGGAGAGGCTGTGCGGGTATGTGGAGGGGAAGGGCTGAGCGTGGGTCACGGTGGTCTGGGATCCTTCACCAAAACTGTGTTTCTTTTCCAGCCAAACCAGAGGGCAGGCTTGATCGCTTCCCTTTTTGTCTGGTTTCTCCTCCTGTATGAGTGTGCTGGGTTTGGGGCATTTCTGGGTTGGATCTAAGAAATCTGGCTGGGCTTTGGTCCCAAAGAACCGTTGGGCAGCTCCACCGCAGAGCTGCCGGGGACCCCAGGCAGGGGGACGGGGTGGGATGGTACCTGACAATCCCCCACGTCCCCAGAACTGCCTTTGAACCTGGTCCCTGCTCTGGCTCTAGCAAAGCGGTGGCTTTACCCCAGTGCCCAGCTTGTGGCTGATCGAGGGACCTGCCTGTGCAAAACCCCGTTTTGACCCTGAGCCCCTGATGTCGGATTTCTCGGGGTACGTGCGCTTGCAGCCCCCCCAGCCCCAGTTGCGCAGCATGGTGCCTCCGGCGTGCTGAAGCCTACTTGACAGCGTGCTCCTCCACCTCCAGAGAGGATGCCTGGCAGAGTGTTAATTGTAACGAGCTGGTAATGAAACCTTTGGCTGTTTCCCGCAGGCTGAGCTGCCTTGGTAGGTGTCTTCCAGCTCGCAGCCTGGATCCTGCTCCTGTGTGCTGCCAATGTGGCTGCTGGGGGTGCTGCAGGAGCAGCCCCGAAAAAGGCTGTTTTCAGACTTGGGCTTGTGCACAGTTTGATAAGCCCAGTTTTATTTCCACTTCCTACCAGACAATTAGTCAAGATATTACGTGGGTTTTTTTTTAACCCCCGCCCCAGGCACTTTGCATATGACTATCTCTTTCCTCACTGAAGGCTTTCTTCTCCGCAGGGGCTACTGCTAATTGCAGTGTATTGGTGGCTATTGAACCTTAAAAATTGGTTAGTGGAGGGGAAAAGGAGAGGCAGTAGAGATGCCAACCCAAGGGAGACTAATGCATCCACGAATACTCTCGTCCTGCAGACTGTTAATCCGTAACACGTCTTTATGAACCTGAAGGTCAGGAGAGGCTGCTGGGGTCCTGTGTGAACACCCTGACCCCAAAGCAGTCATCGGGGTTTGTTCCTGGGCCTGGGTGACGGCCGTACCTTCTGCCTGAACCGTGGCAGCAGATGTTCGCAGCTCCCTCCTGCACAGCCCCCGTGGCAGCAGCTGCGGCACCGATGGCCCTTTTTCTGGTGGTACAGCAAACCCGAGGGGAGGGTGGCAGGGTGGCACTGGTGTCGGGCTGCAGGACGCAAGGCCCCGGGGTCTTCGCTGTGCCTGGAGCAAGCAGGGTCTTCCAGCAGAGGCGTGGGCAGGAGCTGCTGCCTGCTCGCTGCGTCGCTTGCAGGGAGTGAGGCAGAAGCGGTCAAGGACAGGGCTCCATCGCTCTGCTCCTGGGACGGGGCTTGACTGGGATAAAAGCATCCCTCTGCCTCCATCTCTGGATGCTTTGGGCCTGTGCCAAAGGGGCACAGTCAGGATCCGTGCAGGGGAGCAGTGGTAAGGTCTGTGCGTGAGCGTGCATGTGTGCATGCACAGTGTGCCCACATGGCATTTGTCCCAGCGTGCTTGTCCAGAGCGGGTCACTCAAGGGTGTAGAGTTGCACGAGAGGGAAGCGATGCCTTTGCACCACTCGTCTTCATGTCTCTGTTTTTTTCTGGGTAGTTTCACTCATTGTCTCTGCTGCTGCTCCTCTGCAGTGGGTGCCTGCTGTAACAGGGCGAGGAGAACTGGGGAAGGCATGGGGAAATGAGGTAAGGGTGGTAGAAGGTGATCTACTTTCTGCCCTTCCTTTAGTGTTGAGTTTGGCCATCCAGGCAAGGTAAGAAGCTTGCATGCACGTGTCCAGGTCCCTCTGCACAGTGCCAATGCTCAGGGTGTGGGTAACGTGGCAGAGCCCCTGCTACCCGCACGGCCTGCCCTGTGCCTGCCAGGCAGCGAGGCATGTGTCAGGCTCCCTCCATCGTGCAGCCAGTGGTGCTGGAGGTTTTACAACGACCTTTGCTGCTAAGTAATGTCATGCTGTGAGATTCCTTCTGGCCGTGTGGATTTAGGTCTGACACTCACGCTTGCTCTCTATCCTCTGTCATCTAAAACACGTAAAGAAAATGGCAGCAAAACCCATGTGTGGGTCTAGCACCCTGCAGACCTGATTCAGGCTACAAGAGGTATATGTCATATATCCAAAAATATATTTGTTTAGATATGTATTTAGATACTTGTGCGTGCAGAGATGAAATCTTCTAAGGCTGCTTTAGGTGCAACGTAACCAGAGAAGGAGCTGCTGTCTGAGCAGAGCCCCCAGGCTCCCGTCCCCGGCTGGGCTGGTGGTGGGGCTGCGTGGCTGTGGGTCCCCAGAGAGGGTGATGGCAGTGGGCAAGGGGGCTGCTGGCCCCGCTGGCCCCACAGCTGCAGGTGGCCCCTTGCTGCTGTGGCCTTGCTGGTGTGGCAGCGGTGGGAGCGGCGGGGTGGGTTCTTCGGGGCGCTGCGGGTGCCTCTCGGGTGACAGAGCTGGAAACCCTCCCTGGTGTGGTGGAAAAACAGCAGAAAGGTGCCAGTGAAGGCGATCAGAGCAGAGGGAGATGGAAACGCTGAAACCACTTAACCTTGCTCAAGGAAAATGAGGTTGGCAGTGGGAAAGCAGGGACGGCTGTGATCCAGATGCCACCTCCGGAGCTCTGCTCAGGCGTTGGGCAGCCTGCCCGCCCAGTCGCCTCTTTGTCATCCTTGCTCATCATCTGGATAGCAGCTCGCAGCAGGCAGGAAAGGCAGCGGGTACCGAGGAGATGCTTCACCTGTTTCTGCACAGAGTTTTGGCTGAAGGTGGATGCGATGCTTTTCTTTTTCTCCCCACCAGCCCTGTCCAAGCTGGGGCAAGCAAGGAGGAGCGAGGAGCCCTCGGACGGTCTGGTCCCGCTCCCTGAGCACAGCCCCTTGGCCCCTGACCAGCAGGTCTCTCCCACACGTGTCTCTTCCCACCCTGCGGCTGTCCGGCCAGCTGTAGGTTACTGTGGGCAGCCTCTGCCTGAGAAGGGAAAGGTCTAAATTAAATCTAAGTTGTCACATTTTAAGAGGTGCCACTTGATACCAGGGCATGCGTAAAGGCCCTTGCTTGAATTCTCTATTGCTTGCTATTATTGCTGGGTGAGAGTTGCCACTGTGGCTCATCGAGCAGACAGGTAAAAGCTGCCCAGTTGGTGTTAGTTAATTTTTGATACATACATGAAAACGAAGAGGGGAATGTAGATGCTTGGGACTTAAAGCAGGGAGCAAAAATGGCCCTTTTGTAGCTGGGTTTTTTTGCCATTTAGCAAAGCCTGCTGGAAGACCCTCTGGTTTGTGCCCTGCCCAACTGTCAGCTGGGGTGTAACTGGGGGGTGCATGCAGGGCAAATTTTATTCCTTCTGCACTGGCAATCAAGCTTCTCACAGCAATATAATCCTTAAGGAGCTTTGAATCAGGAGTCGGAAAACGACTTCAGCAAACAGCAATGTCCTGTCTACTTGGGGAGTGAGCCGCGGACAGGGGTTTCATTTTGAACTGGTGCAAAGCTCGAGTTTTCCTCTGCTCTGTGGTTGCTAATAACCACGGCATGAATCCAGAGCGACCTATAATTATGTCAAATGCAGGTAGCATCTAGGTTGTAACGATTATAGCTGTGCATTTTTTCAGTCAGTGCAGCAATCTGGTAACTGTCTTTCCTTTCATAGGTATTAATATCCAATGAAATCTTGCAGAAAGAATGAGTTTAATTTATTGTATTTGTTTAAAGCTTGCAATGTGTTCGTCCTCACAGTGGGCCACGTGATTTTGCTGAGCTGGAGAGGGAAGAGATTGGTTCAGTGAGATGGCATCCCCGTCCTCAGCATCTGCAGGGGCAGTGCAGAGCGGCGGCTGGAAGAGGCTGCTCTGGCTGGGGCTGCAAACGAGATGCTGCGGTTCCAGTCAGATCCCAGCCTGGGCTGGAGCTTTTAACGCCAGCTGGCTGCTGGTTTTCATCCCCAGAGCTGCTCTATTCTAGTATGCTAGTCATGGAGCCCAGGGGGAAAAAAATATATTAAAAGAAAAAAATTTTCTAACTTTGCTCTTTGATCTCTGTATCTTGTAGGACTTCATAGTTACTTGAGAATCAAGGAGAAAAATGTTTTGTGTCCTGTAAAGTGCTTATGGTGTATATGGATGCTTAATTTTAAGCACCTGAGTAATGCTGGTTATTGGAATGAAACTCTTCTGTTTGAAGTTAAGTATGTGCTTAAGTGCTTTATGGGATGGTGGCTTGTGCGTGTATCAAGCAGATAATCCTGGGGGGAGGCTGACATTTTACATTTTTTGGAGCATAACAAAATAACTGGAGAGCAGGGAAATGTCAAAGTCTCTTTCTGTTACCGTTGACTTGTCTGTCTTTGGAGCAGTTTTCTGTTTGATCTAGTTGTGTTTGAACCTCCTTGAAGAGAGCAAGAGCGTGTGTGTGCTTAACCTTGCAAAGCCTACCAAATAGCAATCTTCTGTCTAGGAGAGGGGGACTAATTATACAGCGATGATAGGGCCTCTAAGTAAAATAAAAAAATTAATTGCTTCTTGCAATAGAGAATGAAGCTGTAGCTATAAATGCTGGTACTGAAGACACCGGGGCTGCTTTCATGCTAGATTGCTCTTAAGTCATGGCAGGATTTTTTTTTTTTTTGATAGCTGAAGATGTGATAGTGGGTCTATGTTTTGGGCAGCGGCATTGCTGTGGGGACAGTGTGTCTGTTACAGGGTGCTGGCTAGCTGAAGGCAATGGCATTTTTACCATTTACTTCTCTAACTTGGTCCAAATGTGTGCTGTGCTGAGCTTTGAAGCGCTGGTGGTGAGGGCTGCACGCTCTGCTCTACCTGCACTGCGCCGCTGGGCTGGGCTCCCACGGCTGCATTCCTCCGCAAGGTCTGAGCTTCACCGTAGCTTTCACGTTAACGTGCTGTCAGGTTGTGGTCTCTCCCCTGCATCCCCAAAGTCAAAACCGGTGAGCTGTTCTGGAGAGGCTGGCCAGCCCAAACCCACCAATTCCAGTGTTAAACTCTGCTATTTTTCCACTGCAAGCTCTGACGCTCCTGTGCTCCCCTCTTCGCAGGAGGCAGAGCTAGCATGACCGTTCGAGCTGAAGTTTTCTGAAATATAGCAAGGTCTTCAGGAGCTGAAGTCAGGCATGTGTAATGTAATGCAGGTGGCAAACCTAATTATAGCCGGAGCTATTAGTAGAATGCATAATTATTTAAATTATAGACAAAATAATCATTAAAATGACCTTCTTTGCATTATCCTGTTAAAGGTCATCAATCAGGGTGCATTAATAAATATCAGAGTTGCTCTAGGAAGGTAACAGGCCAACGTAGCTTCATTTTGATTTTGCATTTAATTTTTCCGCCATTTGCAGCTTTAGGAGAGGATTTCTGTAATGCTATCACCACGGCACCTTTGGTCTTTCCACGCTTTGTTTGCTGGAGGCAGAATAATTTCATCTTTGTCTTGGGCTCCTCCTTTCTCGAAAAGCTCCAGAGTTGAGTGTTTGTACTGACAAAAGTGTTGCTGCCACTCGCTTTTAGAACAAGAGAGAAACTCCACAGGGTGTGGGTCCTACAGGTGCTAGTAGAGTCAGCAGCTGTCTTCGCAGCGTCAGTACGTGGTCGTTATCCCTTCATGAACAGCATCACCAGATCCCCAGCTGACACTTGTAGCAGGGTGCAAAGAGGGTAACTCCACTTTCCCAAGTTTGGTTTATTCTCCAGAGCGTTTGGGCAAACGTGGGCTGGCAACAATTAGCAATGAGCCTTCAGCAGCAGAACTAATGAAGATGCCATTTGTACTACCTGAAAATTAGCAGCTGCTTCAAGTTTCTCCTTTCTGGGATTATCTCCCGTGGGAAGGGATGCCTGCTGCGGGGTAGTCCCTTTGCACAGGATAGCGTCACGGGGTTGTCAGCAGGTTCTGCCCGTCGGGGGGTGGAGGTGGGATGCGCAGCTGCCTTCCCTCCCTCCAGACGTGCCCGTTGAGCCAGGACCTTCCTGAAGGCACCAAGCACCCTCTTGCCCAGGTCCTGCCTAAGAGAGCAGGTCTCCGATCTCTCCTCGCATCTCGCATACCTCTGGGATGCCCCAGGTCTGGTGCATAAGCAGATCTTCACAGCCTTGCAGCAACTTGCTGCTTTCTTTTGTCTTGCTAATTAACTTCTCCAGCTCTCGTGGTATGCCATCTGCCCCTTGCGCGAGGGCACATGCTCGCAGCTCCTGCCGGCGCTGCCAGCGCAGGCAGCCGGTGACGGTTCCCATGGGATGAAGATGTATCTGCCTTGCTCCCTCCCAGCACCTTCTGGTGCTTCCCTGGCTCCGCCGGAGCCCAGCTCTTTCTCCTGCCAGCCTGCACATGTCTTCAGCCCTGTAATTGAAAAGCTCTTCTCTGGTTTTCTCGGGGTGTGTGTGTCTAGTTACTCCTGTTAAGATTGCAACCTCTCTTGTTAAAGGAGGGGATTGGAGAGGGTGGTTGGGTCCGTGCCCTGCCTGTGGCTCTGGAGATCTAGTGGTTGGGTCTGAGCTGGGTTTGTGCAGAGCCTATCGGGAGGGCAGTGAGGTGGGTGGTGCAGGCTGTGCCCACCCGGGTGGCACCAGTGAGGGGGGTCTAGAAACGAAGCGTCCTGCAGGCAGGAGGTGTTTCAGGGGGTCTCTGCGCTGTTTCAGGCAACCCGGAGGCTGCAGAGTGCAGGGAAAGCGCCGTGGGAGCCCTGACCTCATGGAGAGCTTACACTAGTAAAATGACTCTCAAGGCATGTGAAAGATAACAAACGTTTCTAAATGATGTTGAGATGCTAATACTGCTCAGGGAAAAAAGCTGAGTTTTGGCTTTTTTTTTTTTGCTGCTCAGTAAGAGAGTGTATTTTATTCAGTGTTGGCAGCAGCAAGAGAAGAATAACTGTCATCCATATCCCTCTGCAGTTGTCTGACTAGCAGATGAGATCTTTTGTCAATAAAAATTTATTAACTTGCTGGAAGCTGTCAAGGAAAGCTGTCAGGGGCAGGTTTTATCTGCAGCAGCATGTTTGACATGGAAACAGCCCAAGCCGCGATGCTCGTGCCCACAGACACGTTAGCTGCTGGTGTGTTGCTGGCCGTGCTCAGGGACCGCTTGCCCTTCCACAGGCGAGGTCTGGGCAGAGGGGCTGCCTGGATCCTGCTGCCTGCGCTGCCGTGCCCTCAGACCCTGCGCGGTGCAAGGTGTTCTGTGGCCGTAATACTGTAAATGATAGAAAAATAGTTTTGGTATCACTTACTGGTGCAGCAGTGTCAATCATCTTTAAAATGTGGCAGGCTGAAGCAGGCTTCCACAGAGCTACGATGTTGATAGAAAAGATAGCCCGAACCTTTGCTGTCTTGCCTTGAGCAGGACCTGTGTTTTCCTCTTGTGTGTAAGCTTCTTTCAGTGGAGTCTCTACACTTTATCGTGGCCCTTTTCATTGAAACAAAGACCCATCACTCTTGTTCACTTGTCCCTTAACTTCCTTGCTTGGTTTTTGCTGGGACTTGGAGTTATTTCTCACCAAAGGCGTTTTTCCAGCCCTGTGCAAGCAGGTGGGAAGATGCAGGAGGTGCATCCCCAGGGCAGCAGCTCCCGGCTGCAGGTCCTGAACAGGACAGGGCAGGTGAGTGCTGCCGAAAGCCTGGCCTCGCCAAAAGCAGGGGGTCGCCGTCGGGGGGGGCCGCAGTTGTCTTCCCCTGCAACCTCCTGGCTTCAGTAAGAAGAACTTGCACAGAAAGAGGCTGCTGCCCGGAGCTGTCTCATTCACGTCCCTGGCCCAGCCTCTTACAAACCGTTATTTCCCTGGAGGGAACGACAGGCTTTTCTCTCCAGTGTCACCTTTAGAGTCGCTGTTAGGCCACTTGTGTCTCTCTGCTGTGAGTTGTTCCTTATGTACCGGGGGGGATTTTGCCCAGGGGAAATGTGGGAACAAAACGCAAGGGTTTTGGTTTTATGTCCCCTGCCTGGGTTTCATTAGGTGCAGACAGTAAGCTGTTGCTGTGTTGTATTTGCTCTGCTATCGTGCTGCTTAAATTGCTATGAAATTCACTTTAAAATACTCTTCACATGAACTGTGTTTATTCTTCTTTGGAAGGGATAATTTAAAGCTTTCTCTGCAATGAGGTGGGGAAAGCAGGGGTGCATAATTTTGAATCAAACCTCTGTGGCTGTTCTGTAGAGTCCAGGAAATTTTGACACAAGTACAAAGGATTAAAATAACGTCAGCCCCACGGGTGCAGGTCTGGGCTGCCTGCTTCCCTGGGGAGAGCAGCGCGGCTGGACTCTGCTGAAGGACAAGCGGTGCCGTGCTCCGGGGGAGTGATGGGAGCTGGGGCCCGCAGAAGAAAACCGAAGTGCCTCTTCATATATGACGTATTTTAGAGGTGAACCCAAGTGAGCTGGACACGTTCTAAAAATGTTTTACGGCTCAGACTGCTGGGCCTGAGGAAGGGTCTGGTCCTCCCTCTGCCTCCCACCTCCTCCCTGCCCCAGGGAGAGGCGATGCCTGCGTTCCCTCTGAGCCAGGCAAAGCTGAATTTAGTGCAGAAGTAAATAAAAGCCCCGAGGGCATCCAGCGCAGTGTTTGCAACTCTGGGTACGACAGAGGGCTGCTGCCCTTGCCAGGACATGGACTTTGCATGAGAAATAGCTGAAGCAAAATGCCTTTGCTTGCCAGTCAGTGCTGTGCTGCCCTGCCGCTCTGCTCTCACGCCTTGGCTTGCTGCTGTCTGACGAGCCTCTGCCCAGTTCCATCCTGACAGGCTGCCGCAAAAGAGCAAACGGATTCCTGGCTACTAGGAGCAGTGAATAAATTGTCAATCTGATCAATGCCACCAGCTGCCTGCCTGCACGTAATTGATAAGCAGTGGCTCCTGCACCAGCATCTCCGTCAGGATTTTTTTTTAGGAAAGCATACGTTACATCGATGCAGTCATTCAGCGAGCTCGGTGGTGGGTATGACCCTGAAGAAAGGCACAGGTGACTGCTGAGCCTGCATAAGGGTCCGGCTGGGCTGCGCTCAGAGTGTCTTGAAGGCCACGACTTGATTACTCACTTATGAATCGAATTTCTTGCTTTCCTGGGAGAGCAGGATTGCTCGGGCTGCTGTCAGCCCCAGCCCACAGAGCCGCAGGCTGTGCACAGCCGCCTGTGCCTGCGGTGGGACGGCCGGGGCCAGCTCGGGTAGGAGCAACTAGAGGTGTGTGCGGTTCTGGGAAGCCAGGGGCTGCGAGGTTTGCTCTGCAAGTCGGGGATGCAATAAGTTGGGGATGCAATATTGCACTGGCTCGTTTCAGACCAGAAACCTGCTGTCAAGTTGAGAAGCAGAGGCCAGCCGCCTCTGGTGGGTCGGTGCTTGCAGGGTACAAGGTCAAAGTCAACAACTGCTCCTCTCCTTCCCTGGCTCACGCTTTGGCTCCCTCATTTGGGCTCACATCCTCAGAACACGCATGCATGCCTCTGCTCGGAGGATGACAGATCTGAGGCAGCGCTGATTAGAAAGGTCAGAGACTCTCGGTGCGGTAAAAAACTCTTAATAGCATTTTTCAGTTTTGTTCCAAAGAAACCTTTTTCTGCTCTGTTCTTCAGGGACGGCTCTGTGCTGGTAGGGTGGAGGAGGAGCGCCTTTTCTTTTCTTGGCAAACTTCTTTTTAACCATTCTTGTTTTAAGTCTCTCAGCATCTGCATACGCAGTGATCTCGTCATCCCTGTCTCTGTGGTACAAAAATAGTCTCTTTGTGAAACGACTTCAGCCTCGTTTGAAAATGATATCCAGAATTTCCAGTTTCTGGCACCTTCTAAAGCACTGGTCGAGGTGAAACGGGCCCCCAGCAGACAGAGAAGCGGCTCTGCCTCCCCACGCCTGGCTGCCTCCATCACCCTCGTGCCCTTTGGGCTCTGGCCCTCTGGGTGCCGGGTCTCCCAGAACAGCCCCTCTGGGGTGGGAGCAGAAGGTGGAACCTGAAACGCCCCCGTGAGGGATCCGGCTCCCCCCAAGCAGAGGGTGCCTGCTCGCAGGGCTGGGGTGCTGAGGGAGCAGTTTGGAAACCTGCGGCTGTTCCTGTGCCAGCACACTCTTGTTGCCGCCGCACTGCTCGGTGCATGCTTTGCTTTTCTAGCTCTGGCTTTTGTTGAACTCCCAGTGGGAATTTAAAATCCTTCGCATGAAGTGGAAATTGTCTCATTTTGCATTAAGCTTGTGTTTTTTATGAATGACTAAAGCTTTCATTTACCTAAACAGGAATATCTGTTTCTAGAAGGGAACACAGAAACTGGAGCACTCGGGGGCGATTCCTCCCTGTGTCACATGCTGGGGTTTGACTGGCACGTGGCTTCTGCTAGAGCTGCTCCCATGCCCTCCCGGCCCTCGTCCTGCCACCAACGGAGGGTTCAGCGATGGTGGGCCGATGCCCGAGCATCCCCGGGGTTGCCCTCCTCTGCAGCGTGGTGTGGTGGGGGTGGGCGCTGTGCCTGGGGGGCTCTGCAGGATGCGTGGGTCCGTGTCCGACCGGCCGGCCAGAGACCTCCTTTCTCCTGGGATGGTGGCAAAAGAAAGCTTTTCATTTTCTTGGGTGCCTCATCTCCAGGGAGGTAGCCCAAGCCATTCCTGCGTATGTACTGATGGGCTTGCGGGCGCTGCCCCCGTGCCCACCGGCATTCGGCTGCCAGGGCCGGTCCCTGGGAGATGCCGGGAGTTGGTTCACGCCGATTAAAGAGCTCCGTGTTGTACGGGCAAAGCTGCTTATGGAGATGGTCCTGAGCTGCTGTACAAACAGAGCTCAGGTTATAAAATCAAGCAGGGTAAGTTTTCAACACGTCCAGTGGAAGGATCTGACTAAACCTGTAAGTCTCTTTAAAAGGCGTATGTGTTGATCATGGTGTCCGTTTGCGCTTTGGGCAGCAGTGCTCGGTGTTACCCTGCCTGCAGCACCGTATGTGCCCTCGGCTGCCTGGCTCAAGCCACAGCTGCCTGCGGTCTGCCAGCCCAAAGCTTTCACGGGGGGAAATTCCCCACCCGCTTCTAGCCTAAAACCCAGGTTTAAGTTTTCTGTGCTCTCACATCTCTGGGGAATGCAAAAGGCTTTCAAATGCACAGGGTCGCTTCATGAACTATCTTTTTGGTAGCAGAAGACAGGTTCATCATGGACCTTCATGCTCTTAGGTTTCCTGCCACACAGCTGACACATGAGCTACCAGACAGAGGCATGTTGCACTCTGTATCTAGAAGTGGTTTGCTTAGGGTTAAATGTGAGATATTTTCAGTTTCAAGTACAATAAATTTGCTGAAGCATGTACCTAATCCCTTGCACTTAACAGATCGAATTAAATGAAGCTCCATTACTTTTCACCTTTCTGGTATCACTCAAGTTATCTGGGATGCTGTGAAATAATGCACAATGTTAGTGATTAATGCAACTGAAAGCTTCAATGCGATAGCGGTAAGAAAACTAATTTCAGGGGAAGGTAATGTATTGGCAGCTGTGTTATAGCTCGGTTCTGACCCCACTCTTTATTTATTTACTTAGCTTACAGTGCCCTGAAAAGGTGTCTTTCCTAATGCCTGGGCACTCTTCCAGGCCATTAAAAAGCCAGTCAGCTCAAATGACCGAGCCAGGAGCTATGCCTCATCCCTAACCCTTAAACAATTAACCTGAGATGAAATTAAGCCAGCTGCTACTTGCCATAGTCTTCCCCCTTGCTTGTGTGTGTGCTGCTACCGAGCGTGCTGAGCACGCGGGCAGGCTGCCCCAGCACCCTCCTCTGCAAAGCCGTGCTGCTTTGGGCTCTCCTCGCAGGAACAACACTGCCCACCCCAGCATCGGCCTTGGCTCTGCCCCAGTGTGCCCGTGGTCCCCGCACGGTCCCGGCGGTGACGTCCCTGCCCCTCCGCTGGGGTTTCTCCAGCTCCCGGGGCAGGGCAGTGAGTAGCAGGCCGCTGCTGGGGCTCTGGTTTGCTGCCCCAGCTTCTCCCATAACTACAGCAACTTAAACCAATGTTGTCTGTGCTGCTTTGGGGCTAGCAGGAGACATTCTGTTGCTTAGTCCTGTCTCCTGCGTAACTTTGTGTTGTCTTAAAAGTTGCTCTGCATTGGGCTGAATAACTGAGGTTTGATCGGGGCTTCCAGCGTTGTCTTGTCTTGCATGGAAGATACCAAGAAATACCAAATCCTTGGTCTGCCTCAGTCATTTGTTCCAGTGGTTGATCCTATCTCCCTGTTGAGAAGTTGTTTTTCATTTGAGTTTGTTTGGCTTTAACTTCTGCAGACCCTTGCTGGAGTCCAGGAGCCCTGTTTGCAAGGTGCCTGTGCAAGACTGCAGTGTCCAGGATAAACTGGGCTCTCCTGGTTTTGCCTGCTCGGCTGTTGCAGAAAAGTCTGCCGTTGGTTTTAAGAAAGCTCAAAATATTAAAGTATACCCTAAGCAGCTTGATTCCCTGGGAGCGTGCTGGGGAGGGGTTGTCACCAGAGCACAGAGATGTTTACTGGGTAGTCTTAATATAGATGGAAATCATGGGTGGTTTTTTTCTGCTTTACCCCACTGGGTTGACGCGGAAGCTGAGTAGTATCCAGCCCTTATGTTGGTTCTTACATACCAATTTCACCTGGTGTTTCCTATGCTAAGACCGAGTTATTTAAAAACAATAAATCCCTAGACAAGCCAATGCATTGC
The DNA here is from genome assembly GCF_000699105.1 of Pygoscelis adeliae. NCBI lineage: Eukaryota > Metazoa > Chordata > Aves > Sphenisciformes > Spheniscidae > Pygoscelis > Pygoscelis adeliae. The sequence continues at coordinate 176,239 of NW_008825292.1, read as the reverse complement.
TTTTTTATTGTTATGGCAACACATATAAAGAGTAATAAAGCTGGATCTTGGCGACTGTTGGAAAAGGTCCACATCAGTTGGTGGCAGTTGACTGAAGTCCATTAACAGCACCTCCGAAGCCAGCTGGCATGTGAAATGTGGAGAGCGGTGGTGCCTTGCCAATATTTGATGCAAGTTTATAATCTTTATCTTTTATTTTCCTCCCAGGATCCCCGGAGCAAACACAAATTTAAAATCCACACGTACTCCAGCCCCACCTTCTGTGACCACTGCGGGTCGTTGCTGTACGGGCTCATTCACCAGGGGATGAAATGTGACAGTAAGTGACGTAACCGGTGGCTGCGGTTGCAGCAGTGGGGGGCTCTGGCACCCTGTGGGGGGTTCTGGCAGCCCGAGGTCCTGGGCAGGGGCTCCCAGGGGAGCGCAGGGGCTGCAGCCTGAGCTGCGGCCGAGAGCCTGTCCCCTCTGCCACCGGGTGCGGAGCACGCTCAGGGCTGCCTGGCACCCGAGGGGCCGGGCACGAGTGGGCACCTTCTGACCTCTCATGGGGAGCCCCCGTGAGTCCTGCAGGGAGAGGGGAGGGAAAGGTATCTGGCCGGGGGGGGATCCTGCCCACATTCCCCCTGCAGCATCACCCGCATCCCCCCCTGCAGCATCATCTCCAGTTCTCGGTTCTCTGCAGCGCCGGCTCCGACTGACACCCTGTGGCCGTGGCAGTGCCTGCTGCGGTGACACAGCCTCTCCAGAGCACTTGGGTCTGCACAAGCCTGACCTTGGGCACAGGAGTACCCGGGGAATTATTGCACAGAGAGGAGAAAATGGGGGGATGAAAGAAGAGGGAGAGGATGGAGAGAGAGATCAGTTATTTTCCAAGTTAATCTTGTACATTCCTATTTAAAAGGACTGTGAATATACAGCGTCTGCTTACATGCTTACGCCGTCTGCGGGGAGCAGCATACTCTGCTGCTCGCCATGTGCTGGCTTTCTCATAAATATAGAAGCTTGCTGACTGTTGTGGGAACAGTGTATTCATTATCACCTTTAAAATGTTACCAAGTGGAAATGAATTTAAAATACAAATTTTTATATATATATTTATATATTTTAGATATATAAATTTTTATACATGTATATCTGTATACACATACGCAAGTAATTTTTAATGCCCCTTATCAGCTCCTGGTGGATCCAGCTGAATACCCAGCATTGCACCATGGCTGTGATGGAGGAGAAGTTTGATAAATCAGCAAAACTCGAGTAGTTAGAGTAAGGGCTAAAAGCCCTGTAATCTCTGTAGGCAAGACCCGGAACTGCTGGTGGTGGTGGGTCCCTGTGTCCGTGCAGGGCTCTTCCAGAATCTCCAGCTGCGTTTGAAGGTCCATTTGCTGCATGTTTATCCCGGAATCCCTCACAAACATCCCTATTTAAAAGGAGGACAGGTTCTTTCACCCCCATCCCCTCTGAACACCCCGTGAGCTTTGGCAGAGGTGACAGGGGTGCTGAGTGTCCCTTTCTTTCTCTCCACCCCGCAGCCTGTATGATGAACGTGCACAAGCGCTGCGTGATGAACGTCCCCAGTCTGTGTGGGACGGACCACACCGAGCGTAGGGGACGGATATACATCAGGGCTGACATCGAGAAGGATGTGCTCACCGTCGTAGGTAGGTGCGCGACCCAGGTACAAACCCTGCACGCAGGGTCGCCCGGTTGCCCCTCGCTGCTGGCGCGTGCCATGCTGACAGCAGTGCCAGCCACGGCGGGTCCGGGGAGTGCAGTGCCCAGCGTCTGACTGGTCAGGAGCAGGCGCCTGGCAAGGCAGGACGAGGCTTTGAGCCTTCTTTGGGCACGCTCCTGCCCTCTGGCAAGCACTGGCTGGGGCTCCAGGGGTTATCTGTACTAAACAGCTTTTCCAGCTACAGACTTTTCAAACTGCTTTTTGAATCATGTAAAATTTTCTGCATTTGCAGCATCCTGGGAAGGGGTGGCAGAAAGCTCCTCCGTTTAGCTATGCCGTGTGAAAAAGTGTGTTGTTTGTATTGTGCTGTCCATGTGATGAACATCCATCTCCTGCTGTTCTTTCTATGCCCTTAATGGTACCTGGGCCTGTACAGGTCTTGGTGGGAATCTTGGATGGTCCTTTTATCTGACTAGAGCTTTGCAACCTTCTTCCACCGATTTGGAGGCTCCACGGCCTCCCGCTCTGTCCAAGGCGTGTGCTGCCTTCCCGCTTGGTGCTCAGAGGCTGCTGGGGCAGGCTGTCCCTGCGGTGTGGTTGTACACTGGGGGGGCACAGAGGGACATCAGCCCCTCCGCACTGCCGTGGTGAAGATAACTGTTGTTCTTCACATTTCCTTGCTGTTTCCCAGCCCTGATGGAGAGCTGGAGCACGGCGTAGCGCTCGCAGGGCAGGCTGCTGCAGCTCTCTGCAGGACGCCCTGACCGGGGCTGGCGTGGATCCCCACCACCCCAGCGATGGGTGGCAGGCAGGAGCCATCCCGCATGGGTGCATCCCCAGGGGAGGCACAGAGTGGCAGTGCCATCTCGCGGTGTCTGCCTCCGGGGATGTGCCAGGCAGCGGGAGACGGGGCGGGAGGAGGCTGCAGGCAGCCAGGGAGTGACGGGCTCAGCAGAGGCTCCTACCCTGCCCTGAGTGTCCCAGGGACCCGATGGCCACCCATGGGGAAACCCCTTGTCCCCCATCCTGGTTTCCTCTGTCCTGGAACTCCTCTGTTCTCGGTTTGTGGCAGGAAACAGGATTATTCCATCTCTAAAGGCTTTTGCCACCTGGATTTTGGGTTCCCAGAAGATACCGCTTCCCCCGTGACCTGTAAGCATCTCATGAAACATAAGCTGTATTCTTGTAAAGCCTCTTGTGCCCTGCATGGAGAGATCAGACCGAAGATGTGACTCTCTCTGTCGGGTGCTGGTGACGGTGTCTCGTGGTGCGGGTGACGGCAGGGGGTAGGAGGCAGGGAGAGCTCTCTGTGGGCAAGGCAGGCAGCTTGCAGAAGAGCTGGGGTTTCTCGAAGAGAAACGGTTTTCACTCGTCTCAGGAAGGCCGAGACCAGTGCTGCGCTGGGGAAGGAGGTTTCTGCACGCGCTGGGTAACCAGGCAGCTCCGGGCGGTTACGGTCTCTACGGGGGGCTGCTGAGCTGTTCATGGTTGTTCACAGGATGATTTAAGACCGTGGGGTGTAAAATGGCACCTACCTGCCCACGCTGCAAAGGTCAGCCGCCTCTCTGAGTGGGCCCCGGGGGGTACCAGGCTGATGACACCGATAACGAGGACCGGATCCTTCTCCGTCATCCCACCAGCTTTGGCTGGCTCCTCCTGGAGAGCTCTGGTTTCCAGCATCCTGCAGGGCTGCTGGGCTGGCAGCAGGAGATGCCGCGACATCCACGGGGGTTCGCTTCAGTGGGATGAGATCATCTCTGAGGCGTCCCGCTGTGCTCATCGATGCTCTAACGGGCGCTTTATCCCCCAGGGAGAGTGCGAGGCTGTGGGGCTGTCAAGGTCTCGCTACTCTGGGCTGACACCTTCTTGCTTCAGAGGGCAGGCTCGGCAGAGCAGATCTGAACAGAGACAGCTACAACGCGTGTGATCCCGGCGGGGGGGCTCCAGCCCTCCCAAACCAGCCCCACTTGCCCCTTCCCTGCTTCGTCGAGGGGTGGCCCGAGCCAGTCCCCCCAGGGTGATGGGAGACCGAGAGGAGCGTTGGTCCGTGCTGGGCGCAGCAGCTCCCACGCCTTGTGGAGGTGCCCGAGGGTGGGCAGGCGGTGGCACGGGTGACCCCAGCCTCGTATAAGGAAATGCTCAGGTGTGATCCGGGAGTGTGGAGAAGAGCCAAGATCCTTTCTGGCCTAGAGAGCCATCAGAAATGTTTTCAAGAAAAATACCAAGTTATTGAAAATATTAATGAAAAATGGAAAAGTTGTGTTTCTTTTTTTCCCCCATTTTGTTTTTTATTTTATTTGTCCTTAAAGGAGAGCTTCAGTGAACTAGACACAACTTTCACAGAAGTCCTGCTTCCCAGGCGCCTTCCCTGCAGAGGATGAGGCAGGACTGGTACCCAGCCTCCCATCAGAGGCCGATGGGGCGCAGAGCTTGCCCTCACGCTGGCACCAAGGGCTCCCTGACAGCGGAGCCGTGTTCCCATAGCTCCAAAGGCAGGGGAGAAACTCCCCCGGCCCCTTTCTGTGCAGCTGGATTTTCTTTTCTTCATCTGGGTTTGAAAGACTGTTTTATTTCTGGCCCTTTATGGAGGTGTTGGTGAAAACATGTCATCTGTTGGCTTTTCCAAAAAGGCAGGGAAACGTACTGTGCTCTCCAGCTCTGCCGCATAGCTAATGAAGGAGTGGGAGCACTTTGAGAGAGGAGAGACTGTGCGCTGGCTGCCGGGGGGGGGAGCCCTGCCTTCCCTCCTGCCCCTCCAGGCAGGTGAGGGGCTCGGGATTTTCGCTCCAGAACTTGGAGGGGAGGTGGAAAGGTCTGCTCGGACCCAAAGCAAACGTGGGCACTCAGCCCTCGTTTGGGAGATGTGGGAGTCGTGTGCTGTGCACACCGCAGGCTGGGTGCTGTGGTTGCTGGCTTTGGCTCCTCTCCAGCGGGTCAACAGAGATTTCCATTCCCCCAGCGACTGTTTGCTTCAAAAAGGCAAAGCCCTCAAATAATCACTGGGTTTGTATTGCCAGTTTTTTGGCAGGGAGAGGCCAGGTGCTGAAAAATTGGTCCTCAAGTTGTGGCCAGGGCTCGTTGCAGAGGTGGCAGAAAGCGTGGTGGAGGGGTGGTCTGGGTTTGAGCGGCCGGGGGGCTTCGTGTGCAGAGCGGCGCGGGGGTCCGGCTGGGCTGGAAGAGCCACGGCGTGGCATGGCGTGGCTGGCAGCTGCGCGTGGAGGCAGCTACTCTGCAGACATGGCCATGGCCAGGACGTTGGGCTGCTCAGAGGGGTTTGTGCTGCTGACTGCGTGTGCCAAAAAAGCCACCAGTGTCTCTTCCTGCGGGACCTGCCTTGGCCACCCTGGGGTGGCTGCCTTGGCCCCCCTGGGGTGGGATGGGGGGGGGAGGGCACGCTGGAGAGTGGCTCCCATGGGGACCCAGTCCAGCACGGGGAAGCAGCGGGCTGAGCTGGTGGGCAGGCTTCTGCTGGAACAGATTTCTGGTGGAAAATGCCCTTTACACATTTTCTGCAGAAATTTCAGTTTGGGGCGGGCAGGGGGTGGATTTCTGTCAAGGATGGGAGCATCGGAGCGGCAATGGATGGGTGGGCGGCAGAGCACCCTGAGCCTGGCAGGGGTGGGGGGGCGAGCCCCACTGCCGGGGGGCTTGGGTTGGGGGTTTTAGGGTTGCAGGTGGGAGCCCGGCTGCTCACCCACCCACCTGCCCTTCCAGCGGGTGCCATGGGGCTGGAAGCAGTTCAGGATGGAGAAGACATATGGCAACTAATTGTTGAAGTACAAATGAGCGCAGAGGTTAGGAGGAAAGGAGGAGGAGGTTCCTACAAAGCAAGGAGATCAGGTCTGAGCAGTGGAATCAGAAACCAACTTGAAGATGGACCTTTGTCCTGCTTGTGGACAGGGTTTCATGGCTTGTCGGCCAGCTGCACTAAGGGACAGATGAGCCACTGTTCCCACCACCCCCCCGGTCAATCCCAAATATTTGTCAGCATTTTCACACACATGCTCTGCCCGTGCCAGGTCTGTCCCCATCTCAGCATGGAGCAGGCAGAGGCTCAACTCCAGGCACCGATGCAGCCAAGTGCAGGCAGCATTGCCCATCATGGCAGGCTGAGCTCAGTCACGCCAGACATAAGGGATTTGGGTGCTGGGATCCCTGCTTTTCCTAAATACACCTCTCTGCTGGTTTAAGCAGGCAGTGCAGGCTGCTGTAGCCGGCTGAAGCTATTGGGGTAGTGGAGGGCAGGGGTCTGTTTCGAGGGGCTTTCCGTGGTGCCTGGGCACCTTTGGTCCCAGCTGCATGGTAAACTGCAGGTTCTGGTGTTGGGGCAAGATCTCTTCTCCATCCCACCAGGTGTGGAGACCCTTGCTCAGAAATCTAGTAAGCTTTCCCACGGCAAAGAGCATCACAACTGTAGTATTAAAAGGTGATGGGTCCCTGAGTGCTTGGCTGTTGGAACGAGCAGGCAGCGTTTGGCTGGGCAGGGGCAAGTGCCTGCAGATGGCAGCACAGGCATGGCCAAGGGAGACGATGAACCAAATGCTTTTATTTTTTCATCGACTTGACGAATTTGACAGGGATTTGCCATATGCTTTTCAGCAGTGTGGTTTTCTTTTCTCTCTCTTTCTCTGATTTTTACAAATTTTTTTTTCTTTGTAAAGATAATCTTTTACTCCCAATGGAAAACACAACTTTTTGGTTAAACAAAGTGTTGTTTGACTTAGAACGACTTGTTTGGTTAGCTAGCAACCTGAAAAATTGCATCGCTTTGCATCCCCCTTTTTGAAGATGACTGTGACCTGCCCCACCAGCGTTTCTCCCCACTTGCCCTCTGTTACCTGAGACCTCCTCTGCGGGACGGCAGCAGGTAGGAGACGCTGGTGCTACCAGTGCAGCGAACGCTCACCGTCTTCAGCTCACAAAATGAAAATCAATGGAGAAGGAAGCGTGTTTAAACGTAACACAAACTCGCGCTGTGAACCTCACTGCCGCGAGGTGCGGTTTTGACCCCAAACCGTACCGCGGTGAAGGGAAGGAGCGGCGGGTGTTGTGCGGGGACGGAGAAGTCCGCGGCCGTAGGCTGTGCTTTCCTTCAGCAAGGGCTGTGCTCGCGCTTTGCTTTTTTTACAGCACTTGGCACAGCGCAGGCCTGCCTACAGCATGGTCTGCCAGACACTAAGATTGTAAAAATTATAACATGAGAGAGATCCAAATTTCAATATTTTTAACCCATTCTTATTTCTGAAGAACCAGGGTAAACCTCAGAGCTGTAGGGTAGGAGACTGGTGAGGGCATCTGTATCGGTTCCTGGGGGGTTGGTGAGGCTTCGGGCAGTGACCCCTGTAGAGGCAGGGGATTGAAATTCAGTAGCCAAACCCCCAGATTTCTCAAAATCCACAGAATGTGCACAGGATGGCCCTGGCTGGCTCTCAATGAGGTTGACTTCCATCAGCTGCATGCGATTTAATAAGCCAGCAGCGTTGTCCCTGGCTGATGCCTGCTTGGAGGGCAGGGGGGAGAAGCCCGGCGGCAGGGACCAGCCCCGGTGCACCTCTGTGAGGCTGAGCACGGCCGCCCCGCTGCTGGCTGGGGCCGGGGGGCTGGACCGAGGGCAACCGGGGCTGGGGTCCGGCGCAGCTGGTCTGCAGGCTGTGCCTAGAGCAGCAGCAGCAACGGGAACCTGCAGAGCTGCCCCTCCTAATTAGCTTCCCAGCTCTTGGGTCTGTGGTGTTAATCACTCCTTTACGTTGAGCGAGTGGCTCTGTTACAGCTCCTTTCAGACTATACATTGAATGTAATTGTATAATGGGCGCACCTGGGAGTGCAGCTTTGCACGCTGCAATCAGAGCCCTGCATTGCCATTGTCTGCTGCTGCTCGGGGGTTCCTGAAGCACCGGGATTTACTGGTGTTCCCAGTGATTAAAAATGTGTGGCTTTGTCTAATAATAGGGCACCTGCACAAATAAATGGCGCCTTCCTAATGCCTGTGGCTTTTGCGCCCTTGGCTCAGCGAGGGGAGGCTGTGGAGTATGTCCCCTCAGCTCCGTGCTGGGGACAGGGCTCGCAGCTCCACCAGCCAAAGGCGGTTTCCAAAATACGGGAGGTTTCTGAGGGCCTTGTTAATTAGGGCACAAAACAATCTGCATCTCATCCAGCAAAGCACTTAGATACGTGCTCTTGGCAAGCACTTCTCCTTTGAAGCATCAACGCGAGCTGCTTGGGGACTGTGTGATCGTCGAAAGCCCAGGGGCGTAAGCGAGGCCCCCCGGATGGAGCTGGCTGGGACGGTCCCAACCCACATGCTGCCTCCCCTCACAGGGACGCGCTCTCCGTGTCGGGACACTCGGGGTTTTGCTTTGTGCGAAGGGGAACCAGCTGCAGGTGACGTCCCTGGCTCGGGCACGCTCCTTCTGTGGGGTTGGTTTGGCTGTTGGTCCCCGGCACAGACCGGTTCCGCTGTGCTTGGCATCCTGCGTCGCCTCCTGGCGGGAGGCAGGCTTTGGCTCAGAGCCTAATTAGATGAGATGGATTTGAGCAGCAGGAGGAATGCGTTTGGATGTCCGGCATTTCTGTGTGTTTGGGCTGGCTGGAGTTAAAAAGCGCTTACTTTCGGACCGGACCCAGGGAACGAGTGCATGAGACTGGAAAACCCCAAGCAGCTGGCTGGAAATGGCTGATTGTGTTAGCAGCTCCACTTGCTAAATGTGTTGTTTTAAATCACGATAAAGCATCCTAGTGATCGGTGCTGTGCACGGCACCACCAGGAGAGGGTCCCATGAGTGTGACCTGAGCCGCCGTGGGCTCAGCCTCCTGGGAGGCCATTTGGGGAGAAGTCTCTCCAGCTCTTTGCCTTCCTTACATCAATACCATGTTTTTCATAATACAATATTTGGAGTCTCTTTCACTTTTGGAAAGGTGGATGCAAGTTTCGTGGCGTTTTCTAGCTTTGGAGGCTGTCAGAGCTGAGCATCACTGCACAGCCGCTGGAGAGTCGGACGGTGCTGGACATGGTGGTGGGCTGGGGAGCGAGGGCAGCCCAGCCCGGGGACGGCTCTGTCACTTCTCCTCGAGTGGCGAAATGAGATCTCTGCTTCTCTGACCCACCACGTAAGCCACAGCAAACTCCCGCTTGCAGCTTTGTCATACTGAGTAGGTAGCGTGGGCTGGGTTATTTAGCTTGAGCTGCTTGACAAAAGAGAAGACATCTTTTGGGCCTGGTAAACAAAATTTGGGTACCTAGCAGTGCCCTGAGACATGCCAATCGCCACAGCAAGTTAATTCCCTTCAGATGTCACTTACAGACGCTTAATTGACTTGGGCAGTTTTTACCCCAGTCGCTCAGGGAATCTGGTCCTTTACACCCAGCGAGTTTGCAGATAGTTGTCATTATTATTCCCTGCTCCAAGATTGTTACAACTCTTGGCTTTGCCTTAAATATAAAGAGAGGATTCCCTGGAGCTGGTCTGTGTCGGTTTGTGTCCACAAGTTGGATCCTTCCGGCTCCAAGGGCAGCAATGCAGCGAGGATGCGGCTGCTCTCCCCTGACCCTGGCGTTGACAGTAACACATGGTTTCTTCTGAAGGAAACAAGAAAAAAAGAGACTTGTGAACCTAACAGCAATCCCAGCACACGGGGACAGCACATCCGCACCCGCCGGTGCGTGAGGTCTGGCGTCAGGATGCTGTGGAGTGGGACCGACGTGGGGTACGTGTCTGAACCGCCTCGTATGGGAGGCAGACGTGATGGAGTGTGGCAGGGCATCGTTTGGCTGATGTTGGACAGGAGCAAATGTATATTCACAGTCTGTGTTCTGGTCTGGGCTTTGATCAAGTATCTTATTAGCGGGAAAAGACTGCTGAATAAAGTGGGAAATTGTAGCAAATTAAAATGTCATCAAGGCGTTGCACATTTTTGCTTCCATAATAGAAAAGCTTCCCAATGCAGATTATTCTGAGCCTTTCGTATTAAGAGATGTGAATATCCAAGTTTGGGAAATGGAGGAGTGAGAGAATATGAAGGCTGGGCTTGGAGGCCATGAAATCTGTTGCTTCTCCCAGATGGTGAGACAGTAAGTTGCATGGAGGGCTCTGCTTGTGCATTGCTCCTCTCCTGCGGCTGAGAGCTGGCTGTTCCTGCCACTCTGTCCAGGTGGGAGTTGCAGCCCGTCGTGTGTCGGTGTGTCTGTCCCGGCGGGGAGCTCCCTGTGCCAAGCTGGGGGTCGGGCAGTTCATCACTTATCGCAGGGAAGCAGTGGCCTACAGGGACTAAAATGCAGAAAAAACAATAGGGTTCTGCTGCAGGTTCTGGGGTATATACGGGAGACGGAGAACATTCGGCATGTTTAGGTGACTTTGACCTGTGTGCGTGTGAAAGCAGAGTGTGCCCTGTCCTCGTGCAAGGGCTGCTGGAGCGTGGGGATGATGTCGGGTTCCCTCTTCTCTCTTGGGAGTCTCAGCAATGTGCTGACGTCCCTGGTGGCTTCTGCAAAGCTGAGACCCTTGTTAGGACCTGTGGGAACATGGTGTTGGCTTGGGGTTACAGCCGATACCCCTGCTGCGCCTGTAGCGTTGGCAGAGGCTGCCGGGACCAGAGCCTTGCTATTTACTGAGCTGATGAAGTAAAACATTGACCAAAACTGAAACCAATTACGCTGTGATTAGATAAACGACCTGGAAGTGCGTTAATTAATAATCACCGGCCCAGGAAGATGCAGCCGTAATGAGTCCTGTGCCTTTTCTATTGTATAAGCATGTGCAAATATATTCTTCTGCAGAGCATTAATTAAATGTTTTAATGCACGAGGGTGTTAATCCGAGCGCCGGGTGCTCGCTGGAATGCGGCTGCTCCCAGCCAGGGATGGTGTGTGCTGCGGAGGGAGGAAGATGAGTGCTGCAGGTCAGCCCGAGAGCTTTCCCCTCTCCAAAATCCTGTCCAAGAGGTGTGAAATAGGGGGTGCCACTGGCACGGCGTGGCGTTTTGCTGGCCAAGGCTATGGTGAGGTGATTGCGCTGGGTTGAGGTAGTTGAGCTCTGACCTCTCCTTGCAATGAGCAGGGTTTTCAGAAGGGTTTTTTTTCTTTGGTGGGCAATGGGAAGCAGAATTATCTGCACTGAATATGTCATAATGGCCTTGCTTACTCAGAGATGAAGGTAAAGGATTTGGCAGCCAGTGTAAGCTGTCTTTAAGAGTGAGGTAGGAGTGGGTTTTGTTGTAGGCTTTTTTTTTAACATGAAAGTGAACCCCCATATGGCACTGCATATTTAGCAAAGAACTTTCTGGTATTTATTTATCCAGCGTATTAATCTTGCTTTCCCATGGAAACCTGGGTACCAGCCGTGAACAGACACACGACCCCAGGCAGGTGATTCGTGTAGG
>NW_008825292.1:163825-164843 GCF_000699105.1 Pygoscelis adeliae | reverse complement strand
GGGAGGCCAGCCCAGCCTTTTTGGGCAGGGAGGGCTGCTCTGGGGTGCAGGGGAGCAGAGTCCCTTTGGAACCACCCCGGAGGTGGGGAGCAGACCTGGAACTGGGCTGCGGTCTGCCTCAGCCGCTGCCTTCCCCAGGGGAGCTGCTGATGGGGCACTGTCACCCTTTGCTTGATGTGGGGCTGGTTTTACAGCAGGTGAAACACAATCCTGGGAGCAGAGAGTCAGAAACCATCCTCTTGTGCCTGCCACCCCTTTGGCCGGCGGCGGAGCTCAGCAGGGCCATGCCGCGTGGTGGTGGGGCTGGTGGTGGTGGCCTCCAGGGGGGCTTTGCCAGTGGAGACCTGCGGGAGTCCTCCCCGTCACTGGGAGGGGGACGTGATGCACCCCTGAGCACTGCATCCCTCCCCGACCCTGTGGCATTTGGCCACTGCTGCCTGGCCCACTTCTCCAGGGTACAGCTCTTGCTGGAGCTGGAGGAAGGGCTTTGCCCTGCTCTCGCAGCCGCCGTGACCTCCACAGCCAGAACAAGCTGCCTGAAAAGGCTGTGTTACCTCCTGCTTTGGGCATTCGTTATAGTGATTTTTCTCCCCATGTTTTCTAGTGGAGATGTGGGTGTCTGAAATGTGTCTCTTCCTAAGCCTGTTCCTGCAGTTACAGCTGGCTGAGTAATTAAAAGATGTTGTCTGAATAATTTATTTGGAAACTATTGCAAATTTTGCAGAATAAATTATTCAAATATTGTTCAGCCAGCTCTACCTGCCCTGGCCCTACAAGGCAGAGCGGGTGATATCTCATTCCCATGGCAATGGAGCGGTGTCCCCAGGCCAGCACTACACCTCCCTGCAGTGCCCCCCGGGCAGGGGAGAGGCTCTTCCTCGCAGAAATCCTCCCCGAGCATCGTCGCTGCCCCTGCAGAGCCTCGGCCGAGCAGCCGGCACTGCGGAGCTGTGGCTGCTGGTCTTGGTCTGCCGAGGCTTAACCATGGCGCTGGGGTGGGATGTTCTGCAAATGCATC
>NW_008825292.1:162682-163723 GCF_000699105.1 Pygoscelis adeliae | reverse complement strand
GGCGGTGCAGTGATGCTCCGCGCACCCGTGGTGCCGTGGGCGCCCGGGAAGGGCCCCGCCGGGTGCTGCTGAGCCACCGGTGGAAACCGCAGCCTGCGCCAAGCACACCCGCACCCACGTGTCCCCTCTGAGCGTAAGCGTGCGTGGGCACCTGCGGTGTGCGGAGGAGGATGTGGGCGCTGCCAGCACTGCCCCCACCCCAAATCCCCCCCCAAATCCCGTGAAGTCCAAGACTTACCGATGCCTCTTCCCGACCGTAGCCTGAACCAGGGCGGCTTCTCCTCAGCCATAGCTGGGCTTGGTACCCAAAGTGATTTAAGACCGGCTGCTTTAAATGGGATCGTAATATTCTTACTCATCACTATTAATAATGAAGTTACTACTTCTTAATGATGCACAAAACTGTCAGAACATGACAGATGTAAAACGATTTTACATCAAATTTAACTGTCAAAGAAATGCCGTAAACGGTTGGAGAGGAGCACGTTTCTCCCGACACGAGGTATCACTACTACACCTCTTGAGGTTTTTATTTTTCTTTCACTTAATTGTTGATTTCTGCTTGAAAAGTCAGAAAGTTACTTAAGGTCAAGCAGAAGCATTTTGGTTTTTTAAATGAATAGATAAAATTATTCCCATTAATGAAATTTTTTAGGTCTGCATGTTGAGATAATAACATGAGGTAAGCAAATCTCATGCTTCAGAGCATAAACTGATTGACTATGAGGGTCAGGAATTATTTTTCCTGTTCCTTAAAGAAGTGAACAATGGCCTGATAAATGACGAAGGCTTATTCATTTGTCTCCAGAGGACGTTATGCTGGCCGTTCGGACGGTGAAACGTGAGGCAAAGTCAGAGCGTTGATTCAGCGTGACGTAATTCTGCATCTTCTCTCTGTAAGGCGGCATCGTCTGGTTTGAGTCCTGAGAGCGAGCGGCTTCTTCCAGCTCCTGGGTTGGTTCTGCTGCTCGCACAGCGGCTGTTGCCGTCTGTTGCAGGGGGGTGAGGAGTCCCTGGGGATTTCTGCTGACCCCCGGGACA
>NW_008825292.1:160994-162156 GCF_000699105.1 Pygoscelis adeliae | reverse complement strand
TAAGGATGGAGCTGTGTTCCCCCCACCCTGGGAAGGGTGGGGGAAAGTCTGGCAGGGCTCTGGGCTGGGGGGCAGGGGTGCCGGGCTCCCCATACAAGGCACTTCCCACACCTGCAAACAGCAAAAGCAGTTCCCGCTGTTTGTTTGCAAACCCTATGAGACTGCTTCCCCTGCGGGCTCGCTGCCAGTCAGGTAGGGCCTTGGCAGGACCTGTTGTGGGACTTTTCTCTAATACACTTTAATGTTTTATAATTCAAGAACGTAGTTATACGGATTGCCTTTTTTCCTATCAAAAAGGCACAGATAAAAGCTTATAACAGTGATGAGAAAATATGTATTCTTCCCCTCTGATAAGGGGTGAGGGAAAGGAAGGCATTCCGGCTGTATCGGTGCAGAGCCTTGGCGGGGCCCTTGGAAATTAAACTCGTTACTTAGAGATTTCACACAGCAGATTGCAAGCCTTTCTGCTTGGATGGTACAAAGCTTTCCACAGAAGATTTTGACTGAGAGTCCAAATTAGGCCACAGAATAAACTGCTGTGCATCCTCTGAAGTGCAGAGCTGGTATTTATGTCCAAACTTTAACCAAAAAAAGATTCATTTATTAAATGGCACATGAAAATAATTGTCAGGACATTATAGAAATGAAGTCATGCTGCTTGTGTCACAGCAAGCAGTTACAGGCGGAAGAAGGCGCGACTGTTGGGCTGCTCTCACAAGATGCGGGGCTGTGCAGGTTCGTTACGCGGAGATGAGGTTGTTGCAGAGCAGGTAATGCACATCGGGCACTGTTGCTTCACCAGCCCTGGCACTGCTGCGGATTTCTACCCGTATGGGGCCCGTGGAGGGGTGGCCCAGTGCTTCTGCAAAGCTGGCCCTAACTCGGAGAGCAGCCTGTGCAATACATAACGAATCAGCAATAACCGGAGAAGCTTGAAAGCCGCTCGGGTCTGATATTTCACTGTCCTCCGGAGATGCCTGTTGTCTGTTTGAAGAAATTTCGAGCCTCGGTCCTCTCCGGTACAAGAAGGGTGAATCCTCCTCCTTGGGCATCTTTTCACAAGCTCTTTTTGGATGCTACAGTGTCCCCAACCCCGCTCAGCACCCTCCCTGGGGTCGATGGCAGATTTCGGAGTGGTGCAGTGCGCAGGGTCCCTGGGTCC
>NW_008825292.1:158299-160800 GCF_000699105.1 Pygoscelis adeliae | reverse complement strand
AGACCGCTGCTACCCAAACAACCTGCGGGAGGGGACTGCCCCAGGGACCGGAGCCTCGCCACGTGTCCTTCCCCTGTTCCAGGCAGCAAAGCCGCTTCTTGCACATGAGCAGAGAAAGCTCTTTGTAAATGCTGATGCTGAGCAGCTGCTGCATCTGCATCGCTGACCCCACTTGACCGCTGGTGGGCCTCAACCTCGCAGCAAAGAGATCTGAGCTGTCCTGGGCACGACAGCGTCCACAGCAAAGTCACTGTGTATCGCTTCTTCTGGGGCTGTTAGTGATGAAGTCATTCCTTCCCCTTCTGCTGAGGGGCAGGAGGCGGCTCTGGCTCCCGTGGCTGCCTCGTCTCAGGAGTCTGAAGAATATCTAGTGCTGCCGAATCGATAGGGCTGCCTGGGCACCCGTAATTGGGTAGCAGGCGATTCCCGGCAGGCTTGCCTCTCTCTGTCTCGCGAGCTGCTGTCAAGGGTGTCGTGTTTGATAAATGAGCTAGTTTATAAATGCAGATTTGAATTTTGGCTACAAGTTTTTTTCCATGGAGCCAGAAATTGGGCGATGCTTCAGGAGGACAGCAGTAGATTGCAGATTTTGGAGCATTAATTTGCTTTTCAAAACTATCTGGCTCCCAACCTTGCATCAGGAACGCCTTACTGTTGATTTGGAAACTGAGCAATTGTTTTACTCTTGCTGACTCTGATAGTATCTTCTAATGTCCTGCAGCACCGCACACGCGGCTGGAGTCCTCTCCTCCTCGGGATTATGGGGTGTATGGGGTAAAGCTGTGCCCGCAGGGAGCCTCCCAGCAGAGCTGCTGGTGTGATCTGGTGGGATTTCAGGCAGCGCCGAGCTCCCCTGTTCCTGACACGGCATGACCCTTTGTGCCCGATCCCTGAGGTGTGCACTGGACCTGGGGAGGTGACGGCATGCCGTGCCGAGGGGCTGCCGGTGGGCACCGTGCCAGCTGCCAAGGAGGGGGTGGCTTGGCAACACTTGGGCAGGAGGGAAGCCCCCACCGCTGCTCGGGCAGCGCTGCCTGCTCAGGCCTGGGTGGTTTGGGCGGGGGAGCCTGTGGAAACACCCAGCAGAGCTGTGTCTGCTGCCTGCAGTGCAGGGGAGGGGAGTTTCTGCTCTGGACTTTCTCGCAAGCAGCTTTCCCCCTGGTTACAGCTGTGCTCCATCGTGTCCCATCGGACTTTCCATCTGCAATATCTTTGCTCAGACTAAAGGGAAGATAAGACTCTTCTCCCAGAAGACAGACCCTTTTTGACTTAATCTAAGGAAAGATCAGCCTGATTGAATTTAATTTGTCAAAGCTGCAATCCGATCACAAGCAGTCGAGGTTGCCTGCAGGTTTGCTCACCCTTCTTCTGCTCCTGCTCCCCGAGGAGATGCTCCGGCTCCCGGAGCCGGGGTGATGCTGCCGAGTCTGGCGGCTGCACCGCTCCCTGCGGGCATCCCCCCTGGTCCCTCGGGGCCGCAGCAGCTGAGCCCAAGGGGACCCAAAAGGAGAGCTCGGCGCTGGATCTGGCTGCTGTGCTGGTGCTTTCTGGTGCCTGCTCTCCCCTGTTCGCGGCTGTTTCGTTGCTATTTCCACTCTCCGTGGAAAGGACCGTCCCCGTGCTCCCACCTCTCCCAAAAGAAGGATGCAGATCAGTGCAATTCTGCTTACCAAGGTGCAAGAGGAAACAAAGCAGCTTTAAACTGTTTAAAACTGAGGGCAAACAACAAATCATCCTATCAGAAAGTGAAAATAATCTTGAGTTGATCCTTCAGCCTGCCTTGTCCATTAGAGCTGTATTTGCTTTGCATTGATAACTCTATGTCATTTCTCATGTAATGTCCATGTCTGCACGTATTCAGTTTTAATTCTGTTTTTAATCACTATTTTCACACTTACTCGTGGCACACAGGGAAGTTGTCAATTGTTGGGTATTTTTATAGTTTCAATACTGAATTTAATCCTTTTTCTCTTCCCCAGTAAGAGATGCTAAAAACCTAGTTCCTATGGATCCTAATGGCTTGTCAGATCCCTATGTGAAGCTTAAACTAATCCCTGACCCCAAAAATGAAAGCAAACAGAAGACCAAAACTATCAAGTGCTCCCTGAATCCTGAGTGGAATGAGACATTTAAATTGTAAGTACAAGGAAAATGTTTAAACTTGTAAACTAATTTTTCTCACCCCTAAGAATTAATGTGATTGTATTTGCTCTGATTTAATTATTCAGAGACATTAAGCTGATTAAACCTCTGCCCTCACCCCTGATCAAAGCCGAGTGTTTCAGGGCAGGAACTCTGCATTCTCCGTTTGAAACGGATGTGGTCGGGAAATTAAATATTAAGAGAGCTGAACGGTCATTGAAGACCATCCCTTCATTTTGCATCCGTGTTCTTATGGAGTGTGGAGGGGCATGGTGGTGTAGCAATGGCTTCCAGAATAAAACCATCCCTTTTTCTTTTCCTCTCTTCCAGCCACTGAAAGGAGGCGGACAAAGACAGGC
>NW_008825292.1:146581-158241 GCF_000699105.1 Pygoscelis adeliae | reverse complement strand
CAGGAATGATTTCATGGGCTCCTTGTCCTTCGGGATTTCTGAGCTGCAGAAGTCGGGAGTCGATGGATGGTAAGAGTTGCAATTGTTTTAAAAATACTACTGGCAAAAAGCAGTCCTGATGTTTTTGTACGCGATGGAAGATGTGGCAGCCCGTCGTACTTCACCAGCATCCTTCTGTTCAAGGACCACCAGTCGTTTTGGCTCCCGTGTAAGGTGCCACTCCACCTCTGACTGGTGAGAATCGCTGGTGCTGTGGTGGGCCGTGGGGTGTCCCAGGGGACGGCCAGAGGCGCCAGGACAGCATCTGAGTGCCCCGCATGGGCTGGCTTTGTGTCACCTCCTCTGTCTCCTCCTGCTCTCCTGCGGGGTCGCTCGGGGGGCTTTTCCCTCCCAGGGGCACGCACAGACAGGGGCGGCTCTGCCTGGTGTTCATGGCCAGGAGGGCTGGTGCTCCCCGCGGGCTCTTGCTACATAGGCTTCACGGCATCACCTGCCAAGTGTTTGCTGAGCAAGCATTTTCCAGCATTTTCTGGTTGGATTCCCTTAGTTTCTGTACTGGGGAGGCAACGTGGCTTCGTCAGGCGCGCAGGAGAGCAAGCCTGTGAGCGGGTGAAGGACTGGGGGGACACGCTTGGAATTGTGATTTGTGGCAGGGGCAGCCGTTTTGTACCACGCAGACTAGCAGAACCAGTGCTGAGGGGCACTGTTCAATAAAAGGAGGAGTGCTACCAAAGTGTGTAATTACTGTTGCTCGTTACCATATGAGAAATGAACACAGTGGGTCTGTAACACCCCCACTGAATGGGTCTCTTCATTTCCATTTTATCTCCCCCAGCAGGACACATGCCGCCTTATTTCCCTTTTTTTTCCCCAGCCACCAATGCCTGAGAGCCGTGTTACCTTTCCATGTCAAGTGTAATAATTGAAAATAGATATTATATGTCTTTTGGAAACCAAAACCTGCCTGCTATTAACTTGCATTCCACGAGTTGAGCAAACACCCCGGACTCGTCTTCTCCACCGTGGAAGCTGTATGTGTCTCACTTAAAGCAGAGAATGGAGAGGAGGAGGAATTAGCAGACGGGCTAGCCTGCCTGCACCGCGCCGGGTCGTGCATCTCTTGCACGCAGAGGTGGGCTTGGAGGGCTGGCACCATGCGGGGCACCCACCGCCTCCCCTGGCTCAGCCAGGGCAGGGGGGGCAGAGCTGGGGATGCTCCTGCTGTCTCGTCCTGCCCGGTGGGAGCCCGCAGTAAGGCAGGTCTTCCCTCAGGGAACACCGACCCATCGTGGGGCTGCAGGCAGGGTCTGGCCATGTTGCCCCGCGGCAGGGCTCAGCCTGTGAGCCTCGCTTGTCACACACCAGACCCTGATTGAGACACGGCTTCTCTTCTGGAAAACAGAAGAAAACTGTCACTTCCCCCCAAATTTCCAGTCACCTGTAAGGATGCGTGTGTGTTGGCTGGGGTTGGTGCGCTGCTGGCTTCTGACGCAGCCCAAAGTCTGATTGTTTTCCCAGTCTTTTAAAAAATCACGTAAGTGGAGATCTAAGTAATTTTCCTTGACACAGTATTTGGCTAGAATAAACTCTAGAAGGAGCTCTGGTGTATGTTTCATATCTAAACAACTGCAGTTAATGGAGGAAACAAGCTCAAAGGAAGAGTCTGTCCCTATATTATGCAAATAGCACTTTGGTGGTTCAGTGCAGCCTCTGTAGGTAACCCCCAGCCGATAACCGTCCTCCGGCTGCCGGGAGGGGTTTGCTGATGGAGCCAAGGCTTTGCCTGCGGCTGTGTGAAACGCCTCAGATCTGAATGACGTTTCCGTGATTTCTGATAATTGCCGCTTAAACTTTTTTCCTTTTTTTGGTGAGCAACTCGGCTTTGTGCTCAGGGTTGTCAGTGCCAGCGCGGCACTGGCGGGTTCTATGTGCTGTCCCCGTGGAGCCCGGCTTGCCTTGGCACCTGGGGCAGCTGATGGGGAAGGAGCTTGCCCAGGCGTGTGCCCGTGGCTGTCACGAGAAAGACGTGCTTTGTCTGTGGGTTTTTGGGTCAGACTTGTGTTTTGGAAGAAGCATCAGTGCTTTGTGGTGTCCACCGCAGCAGGTAGTGGATGTGCTTCCCGGGCTGTGGTAGCTGCGGGGAGGGACCCCAGAAACAACCCTCCGCTCGGGTGCGTGTCTGGGAGCTTGCTGAGTGGGACAGTTTGGGGGTGTGAGGTTTGGGGGGGTCTTCTAACCTTGGGGAAGGGTCACCCGGGTGCTGGTACAGCAGAGGCAGAGCTGTGCTCGGAGCGGGAGGTGCGGTCCTGCCTGCCTGCGGTCCTGTCTGCCATCCTGACCTGATGTTCTCGCTGTGTCCCTCCAGGTTTAAGCTTCTGAGCCAGGAGGAGGGGGAATATTTCAACGTCCCGGTGCCTCCTGAGGGAGAAGAAGGAAATGAGGAACTGAGGCAGAAATTTGAGGTGAATTGATTTTTCTTGGGAACTCAGGGGTTTTCCTTGCTGCCTGCCTGCCTGCCATGCCCTCGGCAAGGGGCTTTCCCTGCCAGCTCTTTCCCCGGCAGCACAGGGAGCGCGGAGCAGGGTACGGCCCATCGCTCCTCCCTTGCCCTGCTTTGCACCCGTTCTTGGGGACCCATGCCCTTGGCTGGTCCTTCCCAAGGCTCTCCGTGGCACGCCTGGCGCTGGGGCACAAGCTTCAAATGGTGTTTCCAGAAGGTAAGTTGTTCAGTTACATTTAACAAAAAAAAGTCACTGAAGATTTGAAGCTTTCCAGCAATGGTTTGGCTATGTTAAACAGTAAAAAAGGACCTTGCTGGATCCATTTGGGAATGGCAAGTTTGTGATGCATCCGCAAGCGGTTGCTGCCTCGCTGGTGCAGCGCTGGGTCATGCCACCACGCCAGGCTGGTGCTTCCAGGGCAGGGGAGACCGGAGGGACGGCGGGTGCTTCGAGCAGGGATCTGGTCACTCCTCGGATCGCTGCAGCTGCGCGGCTCCTCCAGCATGAGGCACACGGGGGCCCAGGAGCAACTGCGCAGCGGTCCGAGGAATGATGGGGAGCTGGGACAGATGAACCAAATGGGGTCATTTTGTAGAGGTTTGCAACAAAGCAAGTTAAGGTGAACGGATTCCGATACACCAGGAGCTGGAAGTGTGGGGTTCATTCGCGTGCAATTTTCTGACGGGATTGGCAGGATGGTTTTTAATCGTAGCACACTGAATGAGCCATCCATCTCGCCCTTCTGGAATACTCTCTTCTAATTTGAAAATACAGTGATCTCCCTGCACATGTGTGTGTCTGACTTCATCTGCGATAGAAGCAGGCAGTGGATTAGCTGGGAAAGGGAACAGTCGTTTCTGGTGGATGAGGAGATGAGAGACAGGAAAATGATTCTTTGGCACTTAGGTCGAAAATACAAGAGATAATATTGCACAATGCGCAGTTTTGTGTGATGTTTGTGTGGTGCCTTGTGCTCCACTAAGAGTGTGCTTGATCCCCTGTCTCTGCTTCCTGCGGGTAGGAAGGAGTCTGAAGTCCCATCATTTTTAAGAAGTTATTTCTTCTTACTGCAAAGAAAGCAGCATTGCAAACATCCCCCTTTCATTTGTGTTGTTTCAGACCGTGTCTGTCTTTCTGTTAGGGTTACAGAATTCACAATTTGTGTTTGCCAAAATGAGTACAGCGTAGCTAAATAAGGAGATACTTCATTTAATGTATTTCCAACGCTGTATTCCAATTAAAGAAGGACGAAGATCCTGGGTGTCCCAGGATGACCTGATGTAACTGTGCTGATGTCTGCACGTGTTGTCGGTACAGCAGTTCTACCCTCGTTCTGAGGTGCCGTATAATAGGATTTGTTCGTCCGTTTTTTCTGTCATGCTGCTGATTATGAATTAATATAATTAAGATAAATTAAGATATTAGTATAATTGGATTTGGAGCTAATCTCAGAAAGAAACCCTTTCTTAGCCGTTAAATGTCGTGGCAGCCTCTGTACCCTGCCTTGTGCACTGAGACCGGGCTGGGGTTTTAAGAGGGTGATGGTTGGGTGAGCTGGCACGTGGTATCAGTGATCCCTGACGGCGCTTTGCACCAAGGTGTTACCGACAGAAACGCTGCTGGAGGTGTAAGCCTGGAACACTAGGAACACGTACGAGCCGGTGATTTAGTTTTCAATAACCTAAGTAATGCATGCCTCCCGCGGTGTGTAGCACTGCTCTCTCAGCCCGGATAGTGGGTTAACCTGAGGAACCAAGAGTGGAGTCTATGCTAATTGAACTACGGGCTAATTGATGTGGCCAGGTGACAGTGAAGGTCAGACGGGTGACAGTGAAGGTCAGACGGGTGACAGTGAAGGTCAGACGGGTGACAGCGCCTTGTCCGAAGCGAGGCCGTAACTTTGAGGTGAAAGCCAGCAGCACCAGCCAGAGTGCTCAAAGGGAGCGGCGGGGTGCGAGGGCTTGGTGCTGCTGCCAGCTTGGGCCCGGGCAGATGGAAGTGCAGAACAGTCACGCGGGGAAAGCGCTGGTGGTGCCTGTGGAAAGCAAAGGACATAAAAGCAAAGGGCTTTTCTGAGTGAATGCAGATATGGGACTTCAGGGAGCCGGAAAGGCTCTGCAGAGCGTTATCACCCCTGGGGTTCCCCGAGGAGCTGGCCCAGCTAAGCTGCTGTCAGCATCAGAGAGCATCAGGGCTTTGCACTGGCAGCGCCAAGGACCTGCACGGAGGTGAACTGAAGCTGGTGAGATTTCCATGCCAGTCTCTGAAAGGTTTCAGTGATGCTTGGGTCCAACTCACCAAGAGGCTTCAAGGAGAAATGTCTATTTGCTACTCAATAAGCCATGGAAGATCTTGCTGGAATGATTGATCCAGACATTCCTGAATTAATAGGTCTTTGCTGCTTTCCAGTACAACTAACGTCTTCCCAGAACCCTGAGAATGAATGTGGTACATCTGGAGACTTACATGAGCCATACACAAAATAAAATAGTTGCCCTTATGTTTGTCAGTGTGAACTCCATTAATTGTAGCATGGGACTGGAGAGTTGGTTCATTTTTCTCCTTTTTTTTTAATTCACATTTATCTCATTTATGTATAACTTTCCTGAATATCCAAGAAAATAAGACAGTTCTAATACAACAGTTGGCATACAACCAATGGTTGTCAGCTCTATAAAGAACTAACTACCTGCTTTTACTGCATTTCTTGACATTCCAGTGGTGTTAAAACTGTATGTATGTTGGAAGTCAGATGATGAGTTGTCTACAGATCAGAAAATACATTGTCCAGAGGTGTCATTCCACTCTGCCAGTCTACATCTGTACCCTCACCTTGCTGCGTCTTCCTCTGTTGCGTCCTCCTTTGTGAGCAAGTCAGTGTTACAAGGAAAGAAATCCCTGGCCAGCTGAGCGATGGCTCGTGCTGGCGTCCCGAGGGGCGAGGAGCGCCCTGGAGCCTGGTTGTGATGCAGCAGCCAAGGGTGCTGCCACGGCATTTCAGACGATAAGGACTAAAAAGAATCCTTCAATCGATCTGCATTAGTGCTGCTTGATCCTGCCTGCTCCTGCCAGCGCGAATCAATAGGACAAAGTTGAGACGCGTATGACAGGTTTATATTTTGAGTGGACCTACCATTGCAAAAGCACCCAGCTGAAAGGACTTGAGGTGTCAGCCTGGACGACGCAGAAGACGCACGGATGCTCGCAGGGCTGCCAGCTGGAAAAATGCCCCTTTCTGGCAGCCTGCGGTGCCGTTCCTGGCCAAGGTGCTGCTGCTGCGCTTCCTGCAGCCTTCTGTCTGCAGCGGGCACCTCCCGGGCTTGACAAGGAAGCGTCCTGAGACAAAAGCACAGCGTGAAGCCTTGCACTACATCGCCTGCCAATTCTGCTTGGTCTTTATCAGCCGCTTGCTGGGACAGCTTGATAGATGTGAATGTCAGCTGCTATTGCATAAATTCAGATGTAGTAAATTAAGTATGACAAATGGAGTTGGATAACGAAGGTCAAGTGCTTTTTAAAAAAAATTTTGTAAACAATGTTTAGCACGCTTCAGTTGTAAACCTTAAAGAGGTCTCGAGATTGCATGAGCATCAGGAGTGTATTAAAAACAGGTTAAAGGACTTTTGTACTCAGAGATAGACATTAGAGACACTCGATAGCAGAAGTAAAACACTTCACTCAGGGATGATGTTCTTTACATCTCCCCAACTCTCATGTTGGGCTCTTTTCTGGAAAGACCTTTCCCCCTCCTGGCCAAGCTACACGCTGAGCCTGTTTTATCAGGGAAGTCACGTTGTGTTCATATCCTCATCTTGTCTCCTGTGCACATACCGTGATGCTGCGAATTCTGGTCAAGTGCAAGACTGACTGTGGCTGAAGCAGGCCCTCGTTAAACGCAGACTTGGGAGCAGCTGTGGGCAGCAGGAGGGACCTGAAGTCACTCTCATGCTTGGGTGCCCGGTGCTCGCCCGGGTGTCTGCCGGTGCTGCTGGTAACGCTGTGCCTGAAGCTGGCCAGTTTGCTGGGCTGAAGCAAATGAAAATCCTCTTCCTTCCCCCCCTCTTCGTGTTGCTCCTTTCTGCTCTGCTCAGGACTGAAAGCCTCCCCCTGCTTTGGTCAGTGCTTCACGGAGTCCCGTGGCCAACCCCGGTGCTGCTGGGCTGCAGACGTGCGGGGGAATACGGGCTCGTCTGAAACAGCGGTGTGCTTTTGGGTGTCATTTAATGGAAACATAATATTGCCCTTGAATTTTACTACAGCTTGTTTTCACAGAGGTTAATTTAGTGTCAAATCTGATCTGACAAGATTGTTTTTCAGCTGTGATAGAGCATTTAGGAAGCTTTCACAGACTATGACTATTTTGCCTGCTGATAAGTACACCTTTCTTTTGGAGTTAGCTTTGAAATACAATAGGGTGAGGATTGCTGAAGGCAAAGTTACACAACACAGGGCTGGCTTCGTGGAGGCGCAGAGGCCGCTCTTGTTCCCTTTGCCCACGTTTGGATCCCTCTTCGGCCAAGTTCAATGAGCAGCTTTTGGTCGGTGCCAGAGCTGCTGTTTGTCACCTGAGCTGATTCGAAGTAAAATGCTCTGGCTGGGTATCCCCTTCTTTTGGGGACGTTGTGAAAGCCTAAAGATTACAATGAGGGAAAATCCGGGCGGTTCGGGAGAGGTGACTTTGTTTCCTTTGCAACGTATGCACTTTTTCCCACTGGAAAGCAGGCGTGCCGCGTGTGCGGCTCCGCTCGCGGCAGTAGCAGGTACGGGGCTGTTGAATGATTTCAGCCTCCTCCCCGGGGCAGAGCTGCGTTAGCAGTTACGATATTGGCAAATTCTGGAGACCATTCCTTTAGTTTTCAGTGCAGGAGTTTTTCAGATGTTTGTAGGTGCTGCAGGTGACCTTGAATGGAGAATTTTACAGCACGGAGAACCTTGCAAGAACCAATTAGCAGCAGCAACGGCTTGGAGATTACTTGTGAGGCTCCTATCTGGAGGAGCTGCGAGTAGCAGCCAAATTGAACTGCTGGGATCGGGTTAATGGAATTTCATGCTAGACTGAGCTCAGTGCAAGCCTTATACTGTCGCATATTTCTAAAAATTAAAACTGAATAAATTGTGAGATAGCTTTTACAAACTGTGGTTCAGCAAATTAGATAGCCCCTGGACCAATGACGAGGTGCCAAGCAACTGATGAGTTTTTGTGTTTTAAAATGTGGGGGTTTTGTGAGGCTCCTTAATAAGCAATTGTGATTGCAGCAGCTCGCACGATTGCTTGGGGATGCAGGAGGAGTGCTTTCTATTCTGGTTTGTTCACAATGGATCTGTAGCTTCCTGCGTTCAGCCTGAACTGGCGCGGGAGTGCAGTTCTCTACAATATCAGATAGTAACGGAGGTGGAGCTGGATAAAAAGCCCTGTGTTTTACCTTAATGTATTTATATTCACCTGTCCTTTTCTGGTGAGGTGAGCGACAGAAGTCAGCTTTGAGAATAAATAGCTTATTTAAGCCTCTGTTCTGTACTTTGGATGACCTACAACATGTTACGGGGTAGCTCCCCGGCGCGCAGGCTGCCGTGTCCCGCTGGCTGCGGGGCGAGGGGTCGCGGGGCAGTGGGCAGACGCGGTTCCTGGTTGCTCTCACAGGGATTAACTGGGCACCAGCTGAACAGTGCAGTGTGTTGGGGCTGACAATGTCCCCAGCGCCCTTCTTGGTGCTGTCCCCGTCACGCTTACAGAAGGGGTTCCCGTAGCTCAGGGTAGCGTTTGACCTGGAAAAGAGTTGATTAACGTGGGATTTCAGGAGCACTCACTGGTTTTATAATGACCTTTGTCCACACTGTTTTCAGTAGTTTTTTCTCTTTTCTCCCCATTCCATCTCCATCTTTGCAGAGAGCCAAGATTGGAACGGGGTCCAAGGCTGCGGATGAGAAGACAACAAATGCCATTTCTAAATTTGACAACAACGGGAGCAGAGATCGGATGAAACTTTCGGATTTCAATTTCCTGATGGTGCTGGGAAAAGGAAGCTTTGGGAAGGTGTGGTACCACATACGCCTTTGCGCTTTCTGTATTTAACGCACGTTTGTAGTATTTCTGAGCTGTGGCCGTGTGGCTACTCCAGCGTGATGTGTCCTTGCTCTGCCTGGGAGCACTGGTGTCACGGTGATGGGAGCCCAGTTTGTTGGCTCCCTTCTGGGCTGTGAGACTCCTGTGTCACAGTGATGTAGATCTGAGATGTCTGATCAGGCCATCACAAAAATCAGATGCTTTCTTTTGGGAAGCAGGGTGTGTACTGTGTCTTTAAAACTCTTCTTTATTTGACCATTTTTTTCTCTAATAATTACCAATATATGTGAACATTTTAATTAACTTTCCAGACCGGTTATGAGCAGTAACAGAATTTCAGTCGTCAAGTAATTATGTGACTTGGAGCCTTCGTTTTTCTTGGGGTCTTGCCAACTTTGTCATGATTTCCATTAGAAATTCCAGTCCTCAGGTGGCTTCTCGAGCTTCACAGCCCGGAGCGCGCAGGAAGGTGGGCTGCTGTTGCTGTGCACCAGCGCGGTGTTTGCCGGTGTGATGGATGGCCTGCTGCTGCTCCGATTAGTGAATTGCCTTAATTGCAGGGAATATTGCTCTGCCTTTGGGCACATCTCTTGGGCGGGCAGCGGAGGCAAGGAGAGAATGCCAGGGGAGTGATGCTCACCCGTCGCCTGCTGAGCACAAGGGGTGAACCCACCTTTCACAGCTGGCACCCGTTCCCTCCCCCAGCCTTTTGCCGCTGGCGTTTGAGCTCTGGGAGGTCCCAGCCTCTCTAGATGGGTGTTTGCTCCCTTTCTGGAGGTGGAGAGCTTAGAGATCCACTGAAACGTCTGTGGCAGGAGGAGAACGGGGAGTTCCTGATGGTCCCCAGCATCCAGAGCATCAGCCTGCGGTTCCCCCTGCCAGCGATGCCGCCGAGGAGGAGGAGGCTGCCGTTACTCTGTGTTTTACACCTTTGTTGCGGGTTGGCACCGTAGGGGAGCAGGAAAGCCCTGTGCGTTGTGCCCGTGCTGCTGTCACTCAGTAATGTATGCATATCTCTGTTTCCGCGTCGCTTTTGCCCCCTTTTCTCTCCCTCCCAACACCTAATCCCTTTTAAAGTCTGTGCTTGGCATCTGGAAACTCTGTAGTTGTGGGTTTTCCCCCCCCTCTTCTTTCTTTTAATTTGAGAAACATTAGCAAACTCTTCAGTCGGCATCATGGCTTATATAAGGGAATGTGTGACAGAAACTGTTCCCTGGAACAGAATGTTATAAATATGCTAATTAGTGCTTATTAAAACAGCACGTTGGTTTCTACGGTTAGATGCAGCCTCACCCTCACGTGTGCCTGCGCCTCGCTGGGGAGCACTCCCCCGTGGCCTCCCTCCTGCCTACCCGGCATCCCGCTGCCCGTCCCCCCAGCACGGGGACACCGAGGTGGCACGGCGCAGGGTGCCCGGCGGCAGGGCCTTGCTGCAGAGGACGCTTTGCTACCTGCTTGGTTTGCGCTTGCACGGAGGTGCCAGATGTTTCGGAAGGAGCCGGGCAGAGGTGTGCAGATCCACGCCGTGCCGGCGCTCGGCTGGCAGGGAGAGGAGCCCGCCTCCCCGGTCTTGGCTCCCGGCAGGTTCCCAGCCCTTGGTGTGCCGGAGCAGCCGGTCGTGTCCGTGGCAGCAGCGTCCTTCTCCAGGGCTGGCACCGCCTGCTCCTGTGCTTGGCTGTGTGCTGCCAGCCTCCCTCCTCCCGGTCCCTGCTGCTGCAGTTCAAGCAGGCTGTGAGAGCTCTTTGGGTATAATCGCGCTGTTTTAGTGAGTCTTTGTCTCAGGCATAAGCTTATTAACCCTTTGGCATCAGTAGCTCAGATTTACTGCTTAGTGTTTTTCTCTCTCCACCACTACGGCTGTCCAGGGTCAGGAGTACCTACATGTTGGCCTCGGTGGAGTTTAATAAACTTGCTTTCTCTACTTTCAGCATCAGAATATCTCCATTTACTATGCTGGAGCATTCCCAAACAAATTATATTACAGGAATAAATCAAGTTAAATATCAGCTTTTCTGCACAAAAAAAAAAAAAAAAAAAAAAGCAGTCTACTTTCCAGAGAGTGAGCTGGCAGATGGAGGTCCCCGTGGAGCCAGGCATCAAGGTTTAGAGGATGGAAAATAGCTCTGGTTGGAAAATAGCTCAGGGACAGCGGCTCGGGCGTGTGTGGTCCTGGGTCTGCGTGTGGCCCTCAGTGCTCCTTGGTGTTCTCGGGTCTTCTTGGTGGTCTCGGGTCTTCTTGGTGGTCTCGGTTCTTCTTGGGCTGCCCCCCGCTGCTGCTGGCCCTGGCCATGGGGTCCGTCGGAGCCCCCGGGAGCTGTAGCTGGTGGCAGTCCTCGCTGGGCTGGCAAGGGGAAGGGAGATGTTCCTGACTGAAGAAGGCAGCACTTGGCACAGCCCACCCTGGGTTTGCTTTGCGGTAATATAAATAGAGGAAAGTTAAATTTGTGGCTTGCTCATATTTTTGCAGCTAATCAATCTGTCGTGCTATCAAGCTGTCAGTCTATTCTTGGGGTTTTATGGTGTTTTTCTGAGCGGGGCTGATTCTTTTGCCTCTGTAGTTATGGATTAGAGTGCAACGGGAGACAATTTTCATGTCCTGTGATAATCTTCAAGCTGTAAAATGCTTTCCTCTCCTTCCTTGGTATGAAACGTGGCAGAAGGGCTGGTGGTTGGTGCACTCAGGCAGGGACTCGGTTTCTGACTTGCGGAGTTGTGCTCTGGCCCCTGGGCACGTGGTGAGGTTTGGGTGCACGCTCCCTCCTTTACCAACGTGCATCTTGTGCACAGCTCTGTTCAGGGCGTTATCAGACTGCGCTGGGTGCATTCGGTTGTTTGAATCTTTTTGTATTTACGGTGCAACGGGTCCCAATCTTTTTCTTTACTCGCTGTGTCATTATCAGCCGTTGCTGAAGCCCGCTGCTCATCAGTGGCTGTCCCTCTCCTGAGATCTTAGCTGTACCCGAGCTGCAGTCACCATAGGAACTGCGATGCCAGCGTGCTGGAGCCAGCTTTGAGCCAGCCCTTGGCGCGCCGAGCTCGGAGCAGGCTCCCCTGCGCAGCTGGACGGGCTGCGGCTCTGCGCTGCAAGCGGTCGC
>NW_008825292.1:138685-146544 GCF_000699105.1 Pygoscelis adeliae | reverse complement strand
TGCCGCGCTGGCACTGCACCGCCGAGCTGCCGCGGGCAGGGCCGGAGCGAGACGGTTGCGTAAGCCCCACAGGCTGCGAGCAGCCCTGTCTCCTGCTCAGAGAACAGGCCAAGTCTGCTCATGCTTGCGCAGACTTCGTGCCTGTCACTCAGGGTGCAGAAGGTGTTTTCTCGATTGGCCGTAGACCAGAGCCTGCAGTCTCTTCTGCATATGCGAATTCGCAGTGATTACAGCATCCTGACCGGCATTAGTCTCGATGTGCACTTCTGGAGCTGCTCGCTCTGCCAGCCCAGATGTGAGAGAGAAATGTAGTAACGTGTGGCTTTCGGCATCCCTCTGCACTCCCCCAGCCACACGCTCTCACACTTGGCCTCTTCGCTGTGGGTGTAGTGCAGCTGATTTTTAGGCAGCTGCAAATTCCTTTTGCCTTTCACATTTCAGTAAAGCAGGGCTGGTTGGCTCAGCTGTGGCTCAGGATTGCCATGTCATTGGGAAGCTACCGCATGAAACATTCACAGTCTATATAAGCCCTAGAGCAGTTTTTTGCATTTAGTGTGGTACACCAGCCAACCTCTGCCTCTCGCTGCGCTGCAGAGACTGAGCACGCAGGGGTGGTGGTAGCCACATCCCCGGTCGGGTGGGAATCGCGCACTGACGTCTTGGTGGCACCCACCGCTCTCTCTGGGTTTTTCTGCTGTGCAGGACAGGCTCCGATCACCCCGGCAGAGTTCAGCTCCCCTACGGTGTTATTTACTACAGCTGAACCCTGTTTGCCATCAGCTGATTTTTACCTTTGCATTTGATCTGTGTGTACCCCCAGGGAAGTCTCCTGGTGCGTTTATCCCCAAACACGCTCCATTACCAACAACAGCACGCTCTCCCCTGGGAGTCTCCAAGGAAAATGTCTGGAGCAGCACCAGGACACTTTCCGAGCCCTGCCTGGGACTGCAATCTCTGCTTCCAAAGGGGACTCCTGCTGCCACCCCCTGCCCCAGCGCGGTCCCTTCGGGGCAGCAGCAGGTGCCAGGTTCAGAGGTTCCCTGGTTTAGTTACTTTTTCTCTGAAGAAGGGGTTATGGATAGCAAGGTAGGTCTGCCTATAATTGATATTGCATATAAACCACTTACTCCCAAGTAACAGGCTTCATCTTCCCACAAACTGTGTTCTTGGAGCGGTCGCTTCTCTTTTCCACCAACTTTGAGCTGCTGAAGCCCATCTGCTTTTATCACTTAAAAATCAGCCCCATTTTTTAGCACCTGTGCACGGTGGCTTGTAAATCTCAACTCGTATGAAACTGGTGAAGATAAACGGAGGCAATGAACTGAAATGGTTCAGTTTGTGCAGAATTGCAGGGGAGGGCAGAGGTGCAGAATCCATGTGAAGCCGCTGTGTCTGCTGCCCCGGCACCCTGTCCCGCAGCTGCAGGCAGCTCATGGGCACTCCTGCCAGGAGAGCTCCTCGATTTGGTGCAAAGCGCTGTTGCAAGACACCTCAGGGAGCTGGTACCAGGGAAGGATGAAGCAGAAATCCGGTCCCAGTGCCTGTGCCTTGCTGGGCTGCATCACAGCAGCACACCAAGCTGCTGCGGGGTTCTCAACTTTCTTCAAACATCAGCGAGTAAATAAATCAGTTACTGAAGTCACTGACACGCTGTCAGTCTGCTTTTTAGCGCTGCCAACGGATGAGTGCGGCGTACGGTCGCTGCAATCCCGTCCCCGCTGATGAAAATGTAAATGTCAGTGGCTTCTCCAAAGCACTTGGCGCTGAGGAGCCCCGATGCCTTTCCCAGCTAAGCCTGACAAGCAGCGTGTGAAGGACAGCCAGCCTCTCCAGCGCCGCAGCCAAGCGCCTGAAATGAGCCAGAGCCACATGCTTTCAAAAAGTAGTCTTCCCAATTGTGCTGTTATTTTCACTCTAACAAGTGGGTGGGCACTGAAGACCTCAGTCCTCGGGCTGTGTCCCCTGCCTTGTCCCAGTCCTCGGGCTGTGTCCCCTGCCTTGTCCCAGTCCTCGGGCTGTGTCCCCTGCCTTGCCGCCCCAGGGCTGGCGCACTGCTGCCTTTTCCCCAAACCCCAAAGGGGGCTGCTCTGCCCAGGAAAGAGCCCCGGGACAGGCTCTGCCCCAGCTCCAGCTCCCGGGGTGGCTCAGGGCTCTGCGGGGGAGCCGGGCACGTTGCGGTGGGGAGCACAGGGCTCCAGCCCCGTGTCGTCTGCCTCGGGCCAACAAGAGGGTTAATTCTGCTGTCCTTAGTGTCTCAAAAGTTATCTGTGAGACCCACTTGTGTTTCCTCTGCCAGTCTGCTACAGTCTGAAATGCTTTTCAGTTCCACCCTATTGATGTTGACTTCTCCTAATTTATTTTCAAAACATCCAAACTCCTGTTCTTGATGTGACTGGAGGATTTCTGCAGACTCTTTCAAATGGAAAGCAATTCATTTCCACTGAGCACTCGCATCTAACATGATGAGAGAGTGCAAGGAGGGAAAATGGGAAGCAAAGCGTGGTTTCAGAGTCCGTTTGTTTTGCCGACAGACCGAGGAGCAGCTTACATTGATGGAGCGTGGTGGATCGGTCTGAGGATCCTCACTGGGGCTGATGTGATTAATGAGGGAAACTTGCACCAGCAGAAGCAGTGCATCCCACTTATTGTAATAAATAAACCTGCAAATGGGTGAAACTGGTTTAAATGGGAGGTTGAATGGATTCTTCTGCATGAGAGGGGCTTTGGCTGGGTGATAGACCGGCACGTAATTGGGTTTTGATCACTGCGCACGTTGTGGAGGGGGTGTGCGAGGCAGAGAAAACCTTGCTGGCTTTTTCTTCCTATTGGCTATATACTGACTCTTTTCCACTTTTAAGTTTTTACCACTTCATAACTTGATGGGCTCTGTGTTCAAGCTCTTGATGCCCTCCCCCGATGCTGCTTGCACCCTGAGGGTGCCGAACCAGGGCCCGACTCAGGGGTGAAAGGTGATGAAGGGAGGTCTGTGACTCGGACATCAGCAAACCCCCTGGACTGGGTTCCTCGAGGTGATTAGGTGGCAAGGAAGTAGATGTGTCGCTTGTTAGACTTGGGGTTCCTGAATAATTTTGGAAATACCACTGGTAGCTTTCTGTATCATTTGGCACCTGAATCTCTTTTCAGGACTATAATGGGAGCCACAGGATAATAAGTTCTTATTTTTAAGTATTGGCTGTGGCAAGCTAGAAGCATTGCAGATCCACGTTTTCCTTTATCCTGCCTGTGCCCTCTCCCTCGTGCAGGTGATGCTGGCGGAGAGGAAGGGCACCGATGAGCTCTACGCCGTTAAGATCTTGAAGAAGGACGTCGTTATCCAGGACGATGACGTAGAGTGCACAATGGTTGAAAAACGCGTCCTGGCTCTCTCCGGGAAGCCTCCGTTCCTGACCCAGCTCCACTCCTGCTTTCAGACGATGGTAAGTGCTGTGCCGCCGCAGAGTGGACTGAGGACCATGCTGGACCCTGAACATTGAGCGGGGGGAGTCTGAGCTTTGCAAAATGGATTTTGGTCACTTGGCTCAGTGGTGAGTTTGTGAGCAGAAACCCTTTTCTAGAGACCGAGTGTCACCAGTTATCCAGGCGCAGTGCCTTTCTGGGTGGCTGCAGGGCGCCCGGGAGCTGTGTGGATGGAGCTGTAGGGACTTCTGCCCTGGTCACCCATTTTAGCTTCTTGAAAACGTACCTTTGCTTTTATTCGTGTTTCTTTTCTGGATATACATCACTACACTTGCAAAAGCAGCCATGTATTTTCTGCCTTGGCAACCTCACAGCTTGTCAAATTTGCTTGCAAAAATGCCTCCGTGAACAAAATGTGTGTGTGTTAAACTAGAGGCTGTAATGGAGAATGTCTGCACCCCTGAGATTTTTTCATCAGGGAGCTGTTGATGGCGCTATATGTGATTTCTCAGCCCCTCAGGTGCCCCCCCCCCGTGATGTCCGTTACGATTCGATAGCAAAGTGTTGCACTTTTTCTCAGGATTCATTCTTGTGATCAAAAATTGGAGCAGAGAGTGAAACCTAATACCAACCTCAGGAAATTCAGTTTGAAATGGGCGTGTGACTGAGTTTGTACAAATCAGGAGTGGGGAGGGGGAGTGGGGAAGGGGACAGGGGACCCTAAAGCAATCTCTGGCCAGCCATAGAGCAACCTGTGAATTAAAATGTCCAGGTACTTGTCAGCAGGAGCAGGAAGAGGGAATCAGCAGAGTCCTTTAGAATGATGACAATGCTATCCAGGAGGATTACATTTTAATATTATCCCAGAAATTTCATTTACCAAACACATTCAGTGTATTTAAAGCCTGCGGACCGGCTTTGCAGCACAGTAATCAAAATGTGGCAGGAGAAGCTATTTCACACAGCTATTTCTCTGGCATCTGAAGTGAGTCAGTGCAGGATTATTCCTGGCAGACCTATAGTAGTTTAATAGTAATCGTATTTGTAATGTAATCAAAATGTATAGCAGGGTGTATTATCAAATGCTGGCACAAAGCACTCTGAGTTCTGGGAGCACAGTCCGGAGCGCGGTTCTCAGCTGGGACTGTTAGTTCATCAACCGGTGGGATATAGAAGAGCCCTAAATCTGCATTTTAAAGAGTAAGTGAAGATGAGCAATGAGAGCGCTCCTGCCTGGTCTGAAGGGACGAGAGAAGCCCCGTGCTGGTCTGGCTGAGGGAGCTTGGGGTGCTCTGCCCTGAAAAGGTCCTGGTTCTGAGCCAGGGCTCCCGGGAGCGGGGGTGAGCCATGCCTTTGCTGATGACCTCCCTTCCCGCTGGATCTCAGCAGCGAAGGGCACAGCAGCAGCAGCGACACTGAGCAATGATAAATAACGGGCGGATGGGGAACTCGGCTGTTGTCCTGGCTCCGACTCTTGTTCACAGTGGGGAGTCAGGCAGGAGGAGGACCCAACGAGTGGTTAATTACAAGGAGGGCATTAGAAGGAGCCCTGGGAGTTGCGCCTTGGCTGCCCAAGGAAGGGGCCTGCGTGTTTTACCAGCTCCATGCAAGTCTCTGCAGGGGATATTTACGTATCTGTAACTTGCTGTCGCGCAGTGAGTTCGGATTCTCCAGACTTGGACAGACCCCATCCTTTTCTGCCATAGACAAGAGCCAGGACAGCTTTCCGTATCCAACCCTCTCTTCCAGCCTGTAGGCTGGCCAGCCATCTGGCTGCTTTATTCATGACATTTTTTTTCTCTGAAGCACCAGCATTCTCTTCTCCACCCAAATGAGGAAAGCTCAAATCCTGCTTTTAGAGCTCAGCTGGCTGTTTCAAGAGACCATCTTTTTAATATTCTTCCTTCTTGAAGTTGATCGATATATTTAGGAAACAGCTGCAAATGAGCACAATATTGCTTTCCTTTCCAGTTACTGTCACAGGATGACTAGCGTGACAGTGGCTGCTGAAGGTGACTTTGCCTGGCCCGTGCCTTACTGCTGAACTGGATTGATGCCTTGGCAGAGGCAGTCATTTACAGAGGGGTACGCGCCAAAATTCCCAGTCATCTGATAAGCCAAAATCTCTTTTCTATCCCGTCAGTGCCACATGTTTTACATAGCCTGATTGCCCCTTCGGTATCATATTTAATTACCTGTGAGGCCGCCCCGCTGTCAGGGTGGGCTGTGCATCGCCAGGCTGTGCTGCGCCTGGGGTGGAGGAGCTGATTACCCGAGTTACTCCGTAGCTTTTATGGTGATGCTCACATTTGCATATCTTCTGGGCTCCTTGTCCTTACTGTGTTAAAAGCAGGGCAAGGTTTATTTAAGGAGGAATGAAGAATGGGAAATATTGTGAATTATTTTGTAATACTGCGAACCTGAAGCTCTCGCAGTGCTCCAGCCTTTGTGTCTTTCCCTCCATGGTGCGGGGCTGGGGTGAGCCCGGTGATGTCTTTGGGCTCCTGTGCGTCGAGGCCCCACGACTGGTTTTTGGAGGCTGTAGAAAGTTGCTTGTTGTAAGAAGGGTGGCTGATGTTACGCAGCGCGTTGCTGTTCTCATCCATAACTGACGCGCGCACAGGTCAGAGCATAGATGTCTGCTGGCAGGGAAGATCCGCTCGGGCGGCAGTCCGTGCCCCAATCCTGCATGCACTCCGGTGGTCTGGAGCTGTCGCTTTTCCCTCCCTGAGGAATGTCCTGCGCTCTTGGCAGGTTTAGGTTGGTGGTTTTGGCAGTCTTGTATGGTTTTCTTCTCAGCCATTTCCCATTACAAAAAAGAGCTGTGGTACGTCAGAGGAAAGTGGTGTTTCAAGGGCATGGATTCCCCAGGGTAAAGGTGTCGCTGGTGTGGAGCTCCCACTTGCCCAAATCTCTTCCCCCTCAAGACTTGCAGTGCTCGTGCTAGAGCTCTGTTCGGGGTGTGGCATGATAAGATCCAGCCGCTTTTGTTTTATTAATCCATGGTTCTGAGCTTTGTGGGAATGCTCGGGTCTTGTTGCTCTCCTCGGGGTTGATCATGGCCCACCCTTTCTCAAATTTCTAGCAATGTTTAAAGGACTGGGCTTACATCCAGCAAAACTAACGCTGGCAATGAATGCAGGAGCCGTGCTGTGTACACAACACCCTCACCAGCTCACCGCAGTCTCCATGGCTCCAGGGCAGTGCACGCTGCAAGCCTGAGCCTGCCCCTGCACATGGCTTGACTTTTCCTGGGGACGGTGCACATCACTTCAGAAGCTTACCTGGGAATTCCTTAGGTCTGCACCTATGTGGCTGCCACAGCGTGGAAGAGGAGGGGTGCTTTAATCTGGAGAGTCTTAATGAAAGTAAAGTGCGTATTACACATTAGAGGCAAAGTCAATGTATGCTTATAGGTGGCTGTGATTGCACCTACTAGCAAGTATTTTAATTGATTCAAAGTCACCGATTGACCTGTTTGTTCTACTCTTAACAATTAATTAATTAATTAACCATGTGTGAACATTAAGTGCACCCTCAGACCAGGCTGGGAGGAGCGAGGAGAGGGGATGTGCCAGGAGAGGGGGGCTCTGCAGCCTCCTCCTGCCTCCCCATCTTGACCGGGGGCTGCTGGGTCCCCCGCAGGCACGTGCGTCCCCGTCACTGCCGCAGGCTGCTCCCGGGGAGAGGGCGAGACTGGTGAGCTGGGGATGTCACACATCCCTCCTGGTGCGTGGCCAAATCGTCCTGGTCGTTGCCTGCGCGCGGAGGCTGGTCCCCGTAGGAACTGCTCACGTCTCTTGTGCGTCTCTTAATTGAAGCCGTGCAGCGCCTGGGGAAATACCAGCAAGGAGCTGTCTGAACAAACACCCTGCAAAATGGACTCAGTGAAGAATGACAGCAAATTTATTAATGGGAAGTGAAAAACCTCTGTTTTAGGAATTCCTCCACTTGCCTTCTCCATCAGATCTATCTGCGAAGGTGCAGAGCTTAGGTCCAGAGTGTTGGAAAGGAATTAGTACATCTGTCTTACGGGCTCCATATGAACACGAGCTCCACCTGCACCCCTCGGGGAGGGCAATGGTGATAATTGTATTGCCATGAAAAATACAGACTGCAGCTGTCAGTTGCCATGGTCCTTAACTTCTGACCCCTGTGGATTCCCTGCTCTAATAATTCTCCTGCTAATTGTTTGCTTTTTTTCTTTAGGATCGCTTGTATTTTGTGATGGAATACGTGAATGGTGGGGACTTAATGTACCAGATCCAGCAGGTTGGGAGGTTTAAAGAGCCACATGCTGTGTAAGTTCCGTAGCCCTAGTTTGGCACCTTCAGGGTAGGTATTTGGTGTACCTTTGTCATATAGCTGGAAATACAGTCCAAGGCACAGGCTTTTGTGGTGCGAGTCCTGGGCAGAAAGGGAGGGGAAAGGAAGGACAGCAG
>NW_008825292.1:132456-138637 GCF_000699105.1 Pygoscelis adeliae | reverse complement strand
TTTGCCTGGTGCCAAGGATGCTGGTGCCTCCAGATCATCTTTGGGATATGTTGCACTTGTTGATAGGTAAATAATTGACCTTCATAAAAGCACCAGGCAGGGAGGTTTGGAGGCTTCTTGGGAGACCCCGGCAGCAGCTGGTGAGCTCCCAGCCCGCTGTGCTGCCAGCACGCCTCTGTTCTGCCCTGTGCCCTTCCCCAGGATATAAGAGGGACATTGGGTCTTTGGCTCCTCTACTGGGGTTGCCAGCCAGAGTGTTAACTGGTGGCTTTTGGCTCCTGCTCCCTGTAATCTGGACAGAGCAGAATGTGCTCGTGAAAGCTTTCGTCAGCTTAAATAAAGAACACTAACAGTGAGCAGAGCCCGGGTGGGTTTGAACCAGTGTTTTGCACTCTGTCAGAGTCCTCTGAGACCCCGAATATTCTTTAAAGAAAGCGGTGGCAGTGCATGTTATCTCCTTGGCCTCCCCGAGATGACAGATAACTTTTCAAGCCGCATTGCCAGCACACAGTAACGAACAGCCGTAGATCCCAGCTCTCGCTTAATGAGAATTTGTATAACAAGAAGTGACAGCCCCCTGCTAGCCCACAGCAACCTGGTCACATCCCTACACAATACGAGCAGAGGGTGGGTTGTGTCATTCTTGTGTGATACTTGTCTGGTATTTTTATGTTGTGGCTGTCTTTATCCTTTGGTCATGTATGCCCAATGCATTTTGTTTAGTGTGATTGGATTTGAAAGCTTTTCATTTTGATTCATCTCCTTTAATTATCAGTCTTCCTTTTAAATCTTTAATTTTAGATTCTACGCAGCAGAAATAGCCATCGGCCTCTTCTTCCTGCAGAGCAAAGGCATCATTTATCGGTAGGTGAGCAAGTTCCTCCTTCCTCTCTTCCCCAGAGAACTCCAGCCACAGCCAGAGCGCTGTAACGACCGCGATGCTCTGCAGGGCTCCTGCAGCCCCGTTCTGCAGAGCAGCGACCGGCCACGGGGCTCTCCTCCCTTCTAATGCCACGGATGGGGTCTGGCAGCTGCCCGTCGGTTATGCACGCCCAAAATGGAGCTGGGAGCCTCATAGCGTCACTGGTTTTTGAGAAGGTGCTTGTCTTTGTCCCCATTTTATAGGAAAGAGAGCTCATGAAGGCAGCTTTGGTTCCTCTCTTGCCTCTATTTCATGCGTTTCTCTCCATATGACACAAATGCTCACTGGCAGCATGGGCTGATTCTGAGCCACGTACTTTGCTGCAGGGCACTATTTTCTTACCGTTAACATGACAGCAAGTTCTTATGAATGGTTTTTCCTGAGATCTGCAGTGCAAGTCTGTCACTTCTGGTTTAGACCCTAAAACTTCCTTTCCATTCACAATATGATTTACAGCATCCAGAGTTAGCTAGGTTACTGCTAAGTGCCGGACGGGGCTCTGAGGCTGCTGGTTAAGCACTGAAACTAGCGTACCGCTGCTCTTCCCGGCTCGGGAGTATTCCCAGAGCCCAAGGTAGAGCAGAGCATCCTAATGAGTGTCAGATACCATTAACTGCTTTGCAAAAAGAAATGCCAGCTGTGCTACTGAAGTTATGAGATGCTGAAGACTGTTCTGAAGATGAAAGAAGTGGAGCAAACCTGATGTGAGGGATGTTTTGCCATCAGCTGCTGCAGAGAGATTCTAGGTCTGCCGGTCCCCAGTGCCCCTTCTTCCTTCCTTCCTTCCTCCGAATCTGAATCCAGGCTTGTGTCCGTCTGCCTTTGGCCCGTCAGTGTTCTAGGCACTGACACAGTAACTGGAAAAACAGTCTTAAAAAACAGCAAGAAGTTGTAAATTATGCTGTTCCTTTTATTGGGCTCTTAACAAAGTTAAGCCTCATGCACCGTGCAGCCCCACGGCTCTGCTGAGCAGGCTGTTCCCAATGGGGTATTTCAGCCGGGGGTCTCTAAGAAGGGGGCTCACGCAGACACGGTGTGCCCTTCACACCAGCTCCGGGACGTGCGATGTGCATTTGCTCTTCACCTGCAGACGGGGTGTGCAGCTGGGCAGAGCTGCAGAGCCCTGGCCAGCCGAGCCGCTGGGCAGGCAGGGCACAGCTTGTACCTGTACTGATGTGCCGCTCTGTCACCTGCCTTGTCACTTAATGTAGCCCTCGGGCAAGGGAAATCTTGCCGACGTGCTCCAATATTGAAATGGAGACCTTTGAGTAATGCCTTACTGTACAGAACATAAGCCAGGAATGGCACGGATCACAGAACTGCGTGGTAATTACATGGCTGGTAATGTATAAATAGCACCTGAAATACTGTTTGCTACAAAACTGTCCTTCAGGCTGGAGCACCCACCTGTGGAGAGGCTGGTCAGGGCTTGGGAGTCGGATCAGGAGCTCTACAGCTGAAACTGTCTCTACAATTTGTGCTAAAGAGCAAAGCTCCTGCAGGGTTGGATATAACTGACAGATACTCTGTGGGCACGGATCAGAGAGAAACACGGTTGATTTGTATTTTCATGGGGGAGCATAGCATAGGTGATGCAGCGACTTCTGCTGAGTAGGTACTTCTTCATTGCTGGTGAGCTTTAAGTGCACTTTGATTTTCATAGGCGCAAAAAAAATTAAACTATTAAACCTGTCTCCCT
Source organism: Pygoscelis adeliae (assembly GCF_000699105.1). Classification (NCBI taxonomy): domain Eukaryota; kingdom Metazoa; phylum Chordata; class Aves; order Sphenisciformes; family Spheniscidae; genus Pygoscelis; species Pygoscelis adeliae. The sequence continues at coordinate 136,016 of NW_008825292.1, read as the reverse complement.
GCTATATGAGAGTGTTTTCCATCATACACTTAAAAGCGATTTGCCCAGCATGGTGTTCCTGTGGGTTAAAAGTGAACTAAACACTTCATCCTGACAGATCTCTGACTTGTTTTTACTCATTTCCCCAAACTTTTTCCTACAAAGAGTCTGGGTGTGAGACAAAGCCAGACCTCACTCATCAGAGAGCACTTGGGCTCAGGAAACTTGTTTCTTTGCTGGGTGGCTTCATGAGTGGTCTTTTGTATAATTCTTTTGCTTTCACTTTGTAGAGACCTAAAGCTGGACAATGTGATGCTGGATAGCGAGGGGCACATAAAGATCGCAGACTTTGGCATGTGCAAGGAGAACATCTGGGACGGGGTGACTACCAAGACCTTCTGCGGCACTCCAGACTACATTGCACCTGAGGTAGGAGATGCAGAAAGGCAGTAGATGCTCGGTACGTGCTTCAGCAGCCTGTCTGATGCTCTTTTCCGTGGGATGACTTTGCTTTGGGCAGCTTTCTGATTGAAACAGGGACATTGGTGAATTCACCGTCAGCCTGGAAAGTTCATCCCCTTCAGCACTGTCCATCCCCCCAAAGGCTACAGCTGCCTTTAAGGAAGCAGCGATGCTGGATCTGCCTCTCCGTTTGGCTGCATGCCCTGCTTCTGCCTCAAAGTACAGAAAAACCTCCGTGCTGGTCTCCCTGCAGTGTTTTCCCTCTCTGGGTGTTTTTCCCGTGTCTGTGCCACTGGCATCCCCGTGCCTGTCTGATCCTCGGCACGCTCAAACCCACCAAGGGCTTCTCCTCGCACGCTTCCGTGCTCCTGGAAAAGATGAGCCCAGGAGCTCGGCTTTGCCCCTCGCCGCATGTGACAGCCGCTTCCAGCACAACGTGACCAGTGGGGAAAAATGGAATTATCGGTGCATAGTATTTCCACGTGAAGTGGAAATCTTTAGATCTCTCCAGCTTGCTGCTTGCAGCAAAGGGCTGTGTGCCTCATGAGGAGAGGCTCCCTATATACAGCTCTAGATCACTGCAAAATTATTTTGCATTTGGTTATTACGTATGTGATGGAGTCACATATGACAGTTACATGAAGTGCAGTATGGGTGCAATTTAATGTCAGACTTGTGAAATTCAGGTAGGTAATTATCCCCAAATGCCTGTTCCCTTAACATAAAAATATCCTTCTAAAATCTTCTCACTCTGCTGAATTTTCAATGATGAGATTAATATTTATTCATTTAAATATTTTAGAGAAAGAGATTCTCTTTGCTAGGACATAGTTAGATGCGCTTGTGTGCTAATCTACATTGTGTTTTGCTGCAGCCAGAGAGGTTTTTACTTACTCATTCAAATGTGTATTACATATCCTCATCCTACCAACATTAATATTGGTGTCCTGTTGGTGCATAGCTCAGTTGCTGTGTGTGATAACACTCTTTTTGGCCAGTTCTCTTGGTATTTGCCTGATCATTATCACTTAAACTCTTATTTTCTTCTGCTTGCTCTAATTTTTTTTCCCCCCAAAATAAAAACAGAAGATGGGAAATTAGGGTGCAAATCACTATGGTATCCCAGAATGGTGTTAAAGCCTGCTGCCCCTGGGTCTCAAAAGAGTGAATATACACATCCCCTACTTTCTAAATAGAAATAGGGGGTATACAGTTCTGGCGTGGTCTCCTGCTGGGTGGCCAAGCCTGTGGCAGAGCCGGGGTCCCTGCGTGTAGCTCCACTCCACGGCCCTTCTGCTGGACCGTGCTTCCTCCTGTTAGGAAGCTGCAGTGTTCTCAAGCCAACATGTCTTCAGGGTAAAAATGTCCTGTGATTTGCATGACCCATTTTTAGGGCTTTTTCTGTTCTAAGATAGAGCTCTGCATGCCAAGGTGACAGGTACTGAGTGCAAATGACCCCACGTGTATAATCTCCTCTGAACAAAACATGTTTTTCAACTGTTGGGTTTTGACCTTCCCTAACGTGCAGTCGGCGACTTCAATTTACAGAGACTGCTTTTCTGCAAGGATTTCTTCTAAGTACTATTTTCTTTTAAAGGCCTTTATGGTGTGAACAGTTCACACCTGAATTTCCCAGAGCACTCTTAAATCATCTAAAGAACAAGTGGGATGAACTTCAAGTGCGCTCAGTCGAGGGATTTCAGAGGTGAAACTCGACATCTGATCTCAGTGGGAAGGGTCAGGCCTGATGGCAGGACGCCGTCAAGGCACTCAGAGTTGTGTCACCGTGTTTGGATGTGTGGCTGGACCAGGACCAGGACAGAAGAGAGGATTGGCATCAGTCTTGTCCTCTGATCGTGCCTCCGTGCTGATGCTTTCGCAGGATGGAACTCATCTCTTCTTAGGTGGGGTGGCAGCACCTGACCTCATCTTCACGTACCTCCCGGTCGGATCCCGTTGGATGCTGCGGAGGTCTTTTGCAAGGACAGGGGCGGCTGAACGTGAGGTCTCTCGCGGTTGCAGGCATTGCCCGCAGCCACGGAGCCGCAGGGCTGGAGCCTTGCTCTGGAGCAGGGGTAGCAACGGCAGGAGCAAGACCTCTGGGGCCGGATTGCTGTGTACATTCTCCTGTGATTAGCATACGATTTGCATTTGTACTCAAGTGTAGGAATCTTTGCAGAATAGAATTCTGTAGTTGGGATGAATAAATTGCGTAATTGTTTTGCATTAAGTAACAGATGGCAAAGCCCAAGGCCTGTCAAACCCCAAACGCTGAAATGATGCCCAGCAGCAGCAATCCAGCAAATAAACGGGAGCTTGAAAGACCCTTCAAAGCAGAAAGGTGCCTGTGGGAGCCCGGCTCCTTCTGCAGTCCCTGGGTTGGACCTGTCAGTGCTCCCCTTCAGGTGTGTCTGCAGCCTCCTGCTGCAGCCCGGGTGTGCTGGAGGGTGGAGGGACCCCCCCGTGCTGAAGGGAAGGAAGGAGGGGGCTGGCTTCTGGCAGCAGCCCACGGCCAAGGGCGCGGACCCGGCCTCTTGCTGCGTGCCTGAGCCGAGGGACACGGAGAGCTGAGCAGCAGAGGTGCCCTGGGAAGGTGCCGCGGGGCTCGCCCAGGGCTGGGTCCGTTTCTCCAGCAGCCGCTTGTCTTGTTTGTGTGTGGGGTCTTGCTAGTGAGGGACTGACCCCCTTGCTGGGCTCAGCTGTAGGTACCCCAAACCACCGACGCGCACGGGTGAGGTCACCTGCTCTACGGGGGCAGGTTAGCTGGGTGGCTTTGCTGCAGGGGCGTATGATTATGAAATTTAGGGTATTTCAGATTTTGCAGAGTAAATCATGGAAAAACACAAAAATTCATGTTTTGGTGCCTTATCCAAAATAAATGTTGATATTTTTAAATTAAAAAAAAAAAAAAACCCGAAGTTATATCCTAACTCCAAAACAACCACATTGCTCAGGTAAGGGTAGGGACGTTGGTTATTAGGTTATTTTGTGAGAGATGTTCTGCAATAAATAACAGAAAGCAAACTGGCAGCCTGGAATGCAGAGGGTTTTAACTACCCATAAGCTGCAAGTCTGTTTTAAAGGCTGACGTACCATCCACAGAGGGCCAAACTCTGTGT
>NW_008825292.1:111578-132400 GCF_000699105.1 Pygoscelis adeliae | reverse complement strand
AGTGCATCAAGGGTAAGCAAGAACGGCTGCTGCTCCTGCTCCAACGCGCCTGGCTCTGATGAGTCTGCAAGAGCACAACAAATATGCTAAATTTTGGTCTGAATCAGAATGAATCTGTCTGAAATCACAGTGAATATTCTGTTTTTTCTAATATTTAGTGCACATTTGAAGGCTGATGATTTTTTTAAAGTTACTGAACCCTTTGCCTATGGTGTGTTCTGTTTATAATTGCAGTTTCCCACCATTCAGGGACTGGTGTCTCAGTAAATAACCTTGTCCTTTCGACCTGGACTACAGCTTGAAAATAGTTTGCATTGTGCCAACAGGTTAAAAATGGGAGTGTAATCCTGCTGTTTGTGTTGTTTTCAGATAATTGCTTATCAGCCCTATGGGAAGTCTGTGGATTGGTGGGCATTTGGAGTCCTGCTCTATGAAATGTTAGCTGGCCAGGTAATTGAATTTTAATTGATTCCTATGGGATTGTGTTAAATTCTGTTGTGAGCATATGCTGACGTGTAATTTGTTTTGTTGCTGGCACACGGCGGGAGGCCATCTCCTCGGTCCTGGAGATGAAGCTGCGGATGCAGCCCCGGGGACTGCGAGGCTGAGACACGAGTCACCGCGCGGCACAGCCGGAAGGGCAGCCGGGGCTGGTTTCATGGCCGAGGATCACAGCAGCAAATGGAAGCTCAAAGATGAAGAAATGCCGCTGAACCTCTCTTTGCTTTGCTCTAGGCTCCCTTTGAGGGAGAAGATGAAGATGAGCTCTTCCAGTCCATCATGGAGCACAACGTAGCCTACCCCAAGTCCATGTCCAAGGAGGCAGTGGCAATCTGCAAAGGGGTAAGGGCTGGCCTTTGATTTCTGGGAGAAGTGCAGCCGGTGGGCACGGTGCTGTCTGTGCACCTCCAGCAGTCCTACACTCGTGGGGTACCCCAGCCTCTCCTTGCCCTCTGTCGTGGTTTAACCCCAGCCGGCAACTAAACCCCACCCAGCCGCTCGCTCGCTCCCCCCCGGTGGGATGGGGGAGAGAATTGGAAGGGTAAAAGTGAGAAAACTCGTGGGTTGAGATAAAGACAGTTTAATAGGTAAAGCAAAAGCCGTGTGCGCAAGCAAAGCAAAACAAGGCATTCCTTCACTCCTTCCCATGGGCAGGCAGGTGTTCAGCCATCCCCAGGAAAGCAGGGCTCCATCTTGGGAAGACAAATGCCATCACTCCGAACATCCCCCCCTTCCTCCTCCTTCTCCCAGCTGTATATGCTGAGCATGACGTCCTGTGGTGTGGAATATCCCTTGGGTCAGTTGGGGCCAGCTGTCCCGGCCGTGTCCCCTCCCAACCTCTTGTGCCCCCCCAGCCTGCTCGCTGGTGGGGTGGGGTGAGAGGCAGAAAAGGCCTTGACTCTGTGTCAGCACTGCTCAGCAGTAATGAAAACATCCCTGTGTTATCAACACTGTTTTCAGCACAAATCCAAAACGTAGCCCCATACTAGCTACTGTGAAGAAAATTAACTCTACCCCAGCCAAAACCAGCACACCCTCCTTGCCCTCCTCGCCCTCGTCCGGGCTCCAGGCTCCCAGCGCAAGGGGAATCTGACAAAACTTGATCGTGTCCTGGTGCCCCTGCTCTCTGCTCCTAGAACCACAACTTGTGCTGCTTCATGTGTATGTACTAAAACCAATTAAAAATAACACGTAGATCCTTTCTGTGCCGTTACGCTACGCTGAGCAGAAACACAGGTAGGACCTGAGGGCTGGTCTGTCTTTGCGCAGGTGAAGGTCAGGAGAAAATTGGAGTGTTGGATGGGATGTGGGAGTTGAGGGCATCTGCCCAGAGACCCTCCCCCACTAGGTGACAACAGGGAAGCTTTATGCATCTTTGCCTGAAAAGAAAAATGATGCCTAGAGAAAATGAATGTCGTTTCTAAACAGCTTTCCTAAGATCAAATACAAAGCCTTCATCCCGCAGAGGTTTCCATTTAGCTACGATGAGTCACCCTTTTTAGGGGCACCTGAAGTTGGGTCTGGTGTGGGTCTCTGTTGGGTCAGAGCAGTATTTTCATTATCGTATCTCTTAAATTGCAGTGAAGCTCTGCATTGTCCAGTGTCCGGAGCTCTCTAGGGACTGGGCCTAGGCAAGACTTAAATGCAGTCTGAATTAATTTGGATTGTGATGAATAAAGGCTGGCTGGGTCCTGATGCTATGCATATGGTTATTGCTTGGGACTGAGCCTCGTCTCAGCCAGCCAGTGTCAAACAGCGCTATAAATATGTGTTTGTGTAGGAACTTAAAAAGTGTTTGCTTTTAATAGTTAATATTTAAAATATCTGAATGTTCTATATCTCAAAATAGTGTTTCTATCTACAAATGACACATCTTGTGCTTAACGCTCCCACTGCGGCATTTCAAAGCCTCTTTCCAGTGTTGCCAGGATTCAGAGCTGGTGTTAAAAGAGCAGTATTCGCTTGTCCCGTGGGGAAAAGCTGCTGCAGGTGTTCCCCACCCGCAGCGGGGCACAGGGAGGGGATGCTGTCCGGGCCACCTGGCACCCACCTTCAGCAGAACGTAGTAAAATTGAGTCCTTAATTCAGAAACCACACCGGTGATCGAAGCGGGAGTTTCCACCAACTTTCTCACCCTCTCTCATTCCTCTTGCTGTTGTTGGTTGGGGCATAAGGGGAAAGTCCACTGTGTGCCTGGCCGGGCAGGAGGGAGGGAAGATGCTTTGTGATGCTGAACACCGTTATCCCCACGGGTGCCCGAGGGAACGGCACTTGCGAGGGAGCGGAGGCTGGAACAGGGACGAAATCTCGCTGTTGGCTTTGTCTGCTGTTGCATCAGTCAAAATGTGAATGCTGTAAATAGACGAGAAGAGACCATGACTGAAACGTCTGCTGGGTGTAGCTGTAATGGCTTTTCTCACTTTTGGAAATGTGAGGCTGCATGGGAGGACATTTAGCCATGCATGGAGAGCTTGGTTCTTTATAAATTCTTGTATATTTTTTGCACCAAAGTGGTGGTTCCCTTTGTACAGCTGTTGTTTCAGAGAAGTGCACAAAAGCTCCTGATATTCTTTGCTGCCACCAAACTGCTAGACCAGAAAGTTTAATTAAAAATATGTGTGGTATTTACGAACCGTCAGTAAGCTGGAAACAAAGTATTTACATTTTCCCCTGGAATACAGTAAAATACGTCTCAATTAACCATGGAGGCATTGGAGCCATGCTCTTTGTGTTGGTGCGTGGTAGGTCTTCCAGGAGGGCACAAAACCAGCCTTACATCAGTCCAGAGAACAAGCAGTTGGAGAAGCCTCTACTCCTAAACGTGAAGGGTTTGGTATTTCACTGCCATGCTCTCCAAAACAATTTTGTTGTTCCCACGCCGTTTCACTCCGGCATGCCGGTGCCAGTCATCACCTACTGTTGCACAGCTCGGAGATGAAAAGCATTTGATCCTGAAAGCCTTGTATCGGCCCGAGCCAAGAAACAAGCGTTAATCAGAGATAGTTGGCTGGGAAGCAAAATGGAGAGTTAACCAGAACACAGCTCCTTGACTCAACAGTCAGCATCAATTAGCAGATCAAATGGAGCATTTCCCTCCTCTGCTGTCAACTTGGATTTTTTTCGAAGGATGATGTCGGAGCTGCTGTTTCCGTCGTGCAGGTAGCTTAGCTTTGCTCTCTTGAGCTCTGGTTTGGTTATCGGGAGCCAGGCTCCCGTTTCAGTCCCGTGGAGCGGCGTGCGTGTGCGTGCACACGGCCACTGGCACAAACCATCAGCCATCTTCCGTCCCATATGGAGGGGTTTGACTGTGCCTGAGCAAAGCAGCCCTTTCCAGGTGAACAGATTGCCTGCGAATATAAGCTCCCTCTTTAATCTCTGCCTGGTAGCAAAGGCGTAAAATGGCATGTTTTCCACAGTAAAGTTTGCAGGTATTTTGAGTGGTATTTCCACTGGTGGTGCTGCCTGGGAAAAGCACATAATAGCTGCTTGGTGCCGCGCTGCAGCCCTCTCGGAGGTGCGGGTGTGCCCCTGTCTTGGTGGCCGTGGGTATGCAAAGGGCAGCTGGAAGGTGGGAGCGTTTTGGGGCGGCGCATGGCGAGCACTCCTGGCTGCAGAGGGGTTTGCTGCCTCTGACTCCGGCTGAAGTGCCGGCCTGCGGTTGGGATGGGGCCGGGATGTGCTGCGGTGGCACGGCTGTGCCGCACAGAAGCGTACCCGGGCTGTGTGCCGGGACGGCGGAGGGATCCGTGCCCTGATGGGAAGGTCCTGGCGGTGGCTGCTGCCTGTAAGCCGTGGACAAAGATCTGTCAAACGTGGACAAAGATCATCTGGATCAGATTTGCCTCTTGGTGCAAAATGTGCCGCTGTTAAATGAAGTCCACGAACACGCAGCATCCTCTTGCCTTCCAGGGACGAAAAACAAAGCTGCAGCTTAGCAAAGCAGTTGAGTCCAGGCTTGGACTTTGCTGTATCTGAGCTCCAAACATCAGATGTGCCATTACAGGTGATTTGGTCTAAAGCATCCTTCCTTATCTGCAGAAGGCTGAAGGGTTTTCACTGCATTAGTATGGGGATTAAATCAACTTGTTCCTGTTTAATACAAACAAAGCTAAATGATTATCCTATGTAAGCCAGGAGAATCAATCTGCATGTTTATGGGGTCCTATATATCAATAACAGATGGTGCCTTCATGCTACATGCATAAAAGCACAATAGGAAAACAAGGAAATTTAATTTCTGGATGCATACATTGAAAATACTGAATAACTGCACTGTAGTACAACTCTGTTCAGCTTTACAGGCAGGTACATGAAGCAGAAAATCTTTTATGATTCATTAGTCGGTTGAGCTGCTCTGAATTTGGTGTGGATTTGTGTTACGCTGAGGAAGCGGAGGGTTTAACCACGACACTTCAATTTGTGGGGCGGGTGTGTGTAAAACAGTTTCCAGCAGGTACGAACCTGGGCTCTGGCTGGAAAAGCTAATTAGTAAAAGAGCATAGACTGGATGTAGTGGGGTGTGTGTAGGAAGTGTCTGCAGGGCAGCGTGGTGGCTGGGGGTCAGCAGATGCGAGCAGTGTTTCAGATGTTTTCACTGGGTGCACGTGAGGGAATCGGACTCTCCCGCAGGGGAGGGTCTGCGCGGGGGGAGCCCCGGCACGGCGCAGCCTCGGCAGCGTTGCTGGCCTCCGGGAGGGAGCCGGAGCCAGGAAGGGAACTGGGGCACGTTGGGGACGGGGCAGCGAGCTGCCTGCTCACCGGCACCGCCGGCCTTCAAAGCCTCCACGGGGCTGCAGCCTACCCCCTTGCTAAGACCTCCTTTGCAGATGAGTGACCACACATCGGTCCAGCTCTCAGTCAGATGCTTTCACAGCTGAATTTTATGCACAGGCATCTGTGAGCTTTAGTGTCAACGGAGGCACAGATCCTGCAGACACAGACCTGCTTTCCCTCCTTGCCCCAAGTGATCTCTGGCAGTAAAAGCTAGAGGTGTGTCAGTGTGTTCAGGATCAGCACTTAACAGAAAAGGCTCACGAACAGATTTCTTTTCATGTTTGCTGAAAGCAAACTAAGCTATTTGATGCGACAGCCAAATCACTAAATCAGTTTATTAGCACATTTCAGGCTCTCACATTGTTGTCGGGGACTTGCTTTAGGAAAACCTTATTGAGTCACAGGATGCTTTTTATTCTCCTGCTTTAGCACAGCTTAAGCGGGACCTGATTGAATTGTCAGGATGCTGTCCGGAGCCTGCCAAGGAGATGCAGAGATCCTCTTGTTTAGCTGAACCCAAGTCAGCTTGAAGTGGACGTAGTGAAAGCCCTGGGACGGTGAGGTTCAATGGGGCACAGCTTCGCCCTGCCTGCTGCCGGGGCGGACGGACCACAGCCGGAGCGGACAGATGCCTGTCCGTGTGCCGAGGGTGATGTGAAAGCCGCCCAGCGGCACCAAGGGGCTGGCAGGTCGCCCGCCTCGCCGTGCTGCCTTGGCAGCGGGAGGACCATAAGCCTGCGGTGGGGCTCCCTGCCTGACAGGGCCATCTGCCCCAGGGGACAGCGGTGCTGGATCCAGCCCCACCTGCTTGTCTGTGCTGCTGCCGCGCTCATTCAAGAGACCAAGACATGTAACGTCTTCCACCTTGCCAGGCTTCTTACACTGGAATTTGTGGGGGTTTTGGGTTGGTTTTTTTTTTAATAGAGGTCTGCATGCTGCAATACCAAGGGAAACTGTATTATTTACAAAAAAAAGTAAAACGACTTAGAAAAAAAATCTTGCTTTTGTTTTTGCTGCCACCTCGCACCCCCATGGTCCTCCCTCTCCAGCCCACCAGCAGGGGCTCCAGCATGTCTCCTCGTGTGGGGACAGGCTCTGCAAGACTGATGCTGATGCCAGTCACATCCTTGCCTGGAGGAGAGGCAGGCCTCACCATCTGGAAAATCACTTGTCCAGCTTGCGAAGCCTGGTGGGCCCTTGCTGTTTGCAGATGGACTTTCCAGGGGGTGATGCTGGTTCAAGGAAGCCCCGCTCCATCAGTCTTTCAGCTGCAGGTTGCCTTCGCAGCTGGCTGGGCGTGGATGTAGTGCCATTTGCTAGCAGAGTGGTTAGCAGCTCCGCTCTTACTTCACATTCGTTGGGTTTTTTTTTCTCTTTTAGGGTTTGGGGGTTTTTTGCAGGCTTTTCCTTGCTTTCAGCTCCCTGTTGTAGCATTACTTTTAAAGATCAGCTTCTCTGAGCAAGTTTGTTTTGTGCAATCATGGATGGCAGGGCTGACTTGTGTCAAAACACTTACACCTTGGGCGAGAGGAGCTCTGCCTGGATGCGGGACCTGGCAGGGGCTAATTAGCTCCCTGTGGCACGGCGGGCTGCCTGCCACCCAGGGTGCTTGGGCTGATGTGTTTCTTTTTGTCAGAAGATGCTTGCTTATAAAAACCTTTTCTTTCGGGGGTGGGTCAGTCTCAACAGAAACCACGACAGGAGGTTTCTCGGCTCTCCGGGAGCATGAGTGCCTCCCTGCAGAGCTGCGGGTGCCCTGTCCCTCCCGGGGGCTCGCGGGAGGGCAGCGGGGGTCTTTTGCAGACCCACGGCCTCAAGAGCTGGAGTCAGGCTTGCTGCAACCTCTGCACAGCTCTGGGATCAGTTTTAACTGTCCTGCTTTTAATAAAGTAGTCCTTTTGTTGCAGGTGTACGGCTCATATTCTCCGTGCTTATCAACGTCTTACAAATCTCTGGAATCTCCATCAGATCTCTGAACACAGCTCAAACAATGCCCCCAGGATATTAATGTTTGTACAGCCGCCCTTAATTCCCGTGGCCCATTTCACTTTTCTTATTGAGCCAGTGAAGGGGAGAAGTTTAGATGATAAACAACATAAATGGACTGTTTGCGTTTTTTTTCTCCGAACTGACTCTTTCATTGGAAATGTGCCTCTTGTCTGTGCTGCTGTGGCTCCAGAGAAGTGGGGGTTCTGCTTCTAGAGCTAATGAAAGTTTCTGAGGGTAGATTGTTCATCTTAAATGGGCAGCGGCCTTTAAAATTAGTTAGGCAGATGCTGAGAAGTTTGCTACCAAGCAAAAGGACTGCTAAGCAGTTTTGCACACATCCTGCTCCCCCCATTGTAGCAGGCTGGTGAGACTGCAGTGGTGTGGGGAGCTCTACCAGCACCCTGACATTATTTCTTAGTGACCCAATTTCATTCCCAGAGGAAAAGGGGATGTGCTTATCCCACCCAGTGTTCATGTACCTGTGATCTGCTTAGTCTGCTGTCGTAAGCCATTGTCAACCTTCCCCATCCCTGGAGCTGCTCCTGCTTCTCCCTCTGTCCTTTGCTTCAAGCACCAAAAGCTGGGAGAGGAGGTGGGAGCCCCTCTTGGGGTCCAGGCACAGATGTGGGGCATCCTGGGGCAGCGGCCGCATGGTGCAGGCTGCCCAGCTGGGCATCGCAGCACCCTGGGGACTTCTCAAAGTGGACATTTTGTGAAGCAGTTGGCCACCCTGTGACTGTTTCTTCTCTTCCTCTCCCCAAGCTGATGACCAAGCACCCTGCCAAGCGACTGGGATGTGGCCCAGAAGGGGAGCGGGACATCAAGGAGCACGCGTTCTTCCGCTACATCGACTGGGACAAGCTGGAGCGCAAGGAGATCCAGCCTCCCTTCAAGCCAAAGGCTGTAAGTGTGGCTGCGTTAAGCGTGTTTCTCCCCTCCCGCTCTCCCACACGCCGGTTCTCTCTTGCACAGTCTCTCCCGCTTGTGCTCGTGGGTGCACACGCACACGTGCGGGCGCTGCTCGTCCTGCCCGCAGCGCGGAGGTACCATTTCTCTGTCTGCTTAGAGGATGGCGTCTCCTCAGATTTGGCACGTGTCAAACCACTGCTGTGAAAGGATAACTCTCAGACGGCTTGTCTCGCTCTGACTTGCAGGGGTAGAAACACCACGCATCTAGCTCACGGATTTAACTGCGTTGCAATACTGTCTGTTTGTTATCCCAGGGGTCAGTCTTTCTGTTGGTTTTTTCCCTCCCTTCTTAAGCTGAACAGATCGCTTTTTTTTTTTAATCTAAACTTTATTTCAACATCTAGCTCAGCACCATAGTCTGTCTGAATTGGCAATGGAGCTGTATTTCAGTCAACAGTTTCTCTCCAAGGTAAAGCGGTGGAAGGCTGGAGCCTGGCTCGCGTGCGGCCGCTGACGTGGGTGGAGAGGAGTTCTGCAAGGAGGAGAACCTGGCTGCTCTCTCTCGTCTCTGCCTTGCTTTAAGATGGGTTCTGCTAGTGAGAGAGATGCTGTGTGTGCTGGGAGCACGAGGCTGTAGGGGGAGATAAGCTGCCAGCAGTGAAACTGAGGTGGAGGCATGAGTAATCTGAAAGCTATTTGTCAAAAAAGACAGACTACTTGACTACTTCTTGGTCCAGTCATCTTTGTGGTGACATCTGTCCATGTAATGCCTGTGCCAGTGCTGGGGTGCGGTCTGAGCCACAGAGTGGGTTTCGTTGCCTGCTGCATACAGGGTTCCTGGTGAAGCAGCGTGAGGGCACGAGCCTGCAGGTTGTGGTGCTCGGGCTTCTCTGTATGACCCCGAGCACGTTGGTTTGCTGCATCTCTCTGTCTGTGGTCTCTCTGCCCTTCCCAAAAGAGGATGCACAGGCAGCAGTGACCATGTAGACTCGGGGACAGGGACGTATCTCCCTGGATTTCTCTATCTCTCTTTGCCACTGTTGGGACTGGCAGGGTCACAGCTATGTCTGAGTCTCTCTGCGGTGGTTCAGGTCCTTAAGGCATGGGCTTATTCATATGTTTCCACCTCCTGCGTGCCTGTTAGCTGCTGTGCCCTAGTTGGGCACTGGTGTTTTACAGAAAACTGTGAATCCGATGTTAAATCTGATTTACATGGCTGATACGGACTGATATTTATACCCAGTGATGAAGGTGGGGACATTGCATGCTCTTTTAATCCATCATCCTGGATCACAACTCAGAGTCCAGAGATGCTCCATGTATTTAACTGAGCCTTCCTCTGCCCCACTGCCCTTAATAACCTTGGACACATCTGCTTTTCCTCTGCTTTACAGTAAACCTGTTCTTTTGAAGGAACCCCTTCAGTGCTTGGAAAAACTCCGCTTTCAGGGAAAACATGGAGTGGAAGTCCCTTTGGTGCAGGGTGCTCAGCTCCTTTAGCTCTCCTCCCTCTAAATGCCTCTCTGCTCTAGCAGCCTTTTCCCTTCTACAGCTCCTTGCTTGACTGATCAAATACGAATAAACCACCTATTAGCTGGGCCTGGCAGGAGCCTCTGCAGCCTCGTCTCCCTGCTGGCATGCAGTATTGATGGGGGAGCGGCTGCCGACTGGGAGGTCTGCTCCTTGCCCCAGGTCTGCCAGCGACGTCCTGCGTGCGCTTGGCGCCACGTATTTTAATTTCAGGCAAATAATTTTACAAAGTCAACTCCTGTGGTCTCCGTGCTGGCATCCAGTATTGATGGGGGAGCGGCTGCCGACTGGGAGGTCTGCTCCTTGCCCCAGGTCTGCCAGCGACGTCCTGCGTGCGCTTGGCGCCACGTATTTTAATTTCAGGCAAATAATTTTACAAAGTCAACTCCTGTGCAGCGCTGCCTTTGCAGGAAACTATATGGGGTACTGTCCTCAGAGCCTTTTGCTTCCACGGCTGAGAGCTGCTTCTGTGCAGTGCAGTCTTGGGCTGCCCTCTGCATCAGCAAAGAGAAAAATGTCCCATTCTCCTTGCCTGTCTCAGAAACGTGGAGACCCAGGTTGCTGGTAAGCCGCTGGTGATGGTTAGCACAGAGGTCTGAATTGCTGCCTGCTTTCCTTTCCCTCGGAAGGAATGGCATCTTCAAGCCATTAGACCGTGTAGGAGAGGCGTTACTGGGAAGTAATGGTATAAATGATATTAAAGTATAATAGCGCGAAAGTGTTTGGGGCTGTTTGTGTACACCATGATTTGTTGGCTTAGGGTGGGATCCGACCTTTGTGCAAAGGATGCTGAGGGACGAGGTGGGCGGCCTGTGAGCTCCAGCCGTGGGGGGGGGACACTGCTCCGTACCCGGAGCCCGTCGGGAGGGCTGAGCCGGCACCGGGGCTTTGAGGGTCTTATTCTGCAAGAGCCCTTTCAGCGTCCCTCCTCTACATCTGCCCTTTCTTCCTGAGCAGATCCCCCGTGATGCTCTTTGCCATGGGTTGTGGTGTAGCGTTATTGTTTGGTGATTTACAGTTAAAAACAATTGAATTCTGTCAAAAGTGCTTTCTTACTGTTTTAAAACGTGCAATTTTTGACCTGCTTTAAATGTCTTATTCCTTTGAAAATCCTTTTGATGCTGAACCTTGGAGGGGGGATGGTAAGCTGCCGTCTGTCGCGTCTCACCTAATGGCTGGTGCTGGGGGGAAAATTCACCATCTGATAGGACAGGAAGATTAATAGAAAGGTAGGCCCAGTTGATTTAGGATTTAGGTAGGATTAAGACAACTCAGGTACCTGCTGCTAGCTGATATTTCAACAGCAGTCCATCTGTGCTGGAAAATGCTACTCTTTTCATGCCAGCTGTGAGCGCAGATCAGAGCAGCACAGAAGTGAAAATCCGGGTTTGGGCACCTTCACAATGTATTTGTGGGGGTCACGAGGAAAGACGTTACTTATTGCTTCTGACCTTCAGCCATTCATGCAGGGCTCGAGCGCCTGCTGGAGCAGGGGATTCGTGCTAGCCTGGCTCTTTACCTTGGCTTAAGTCTATTTTTTCAATTTATTTTTTTTTTTTAAATTAGCTTCTATAAAGATAAGGTTACAGAGATTGTGTGCAAGACGAAGTTTCAAAATACGTAATAATACGCAGATGTGGGCTTGGTATCTGCCCACAAACGCCCACAGCCTTCCTGTGCTCCAGCACCACGTAGTGCCCGAGCGCTTCAGCCCTGTGAACACAAGTCCGGGGTGAGCAGAGCCCGGTCCAAATTGTCTTTAGCATCATGTCAACAAATTCTGCTTATCAGAAGGTATCATTAATTCATGTTTGCTCATTGCTCAAGCAGCACAAAACCTCCTCTTGCGTATGTGAGTGCTGTGGCCAGACGGTGCAGGAGGTGAAATGGAGGCACCGGGGAAGGTCCTGTTCCAGAGCAGCTGGGTGGGCAGCTCGCGTGCTGCCTCCGCACCTCTCCCCGCTGGGGTGGTCCCCTCTCTGCACCCGGTCTCCGCAGAAGCATCTTTGCTAGTTATCTCTTCTGCACCTGCTTTTTTTTTTTTTTTTGGCCACATTTTTATGATTTTGTAACGTCTCTACAGGTCGTGAGCATGGGTACGAGTGAGGGCTCTCCTGGCCTTCCCAGCGCCTGCTTGCCGGGAGGGGCTTCACATCACTTCCCAGAAACCCGCATCGTTTTACACCAACAGGAAAATGGACACCAGCCCTCTGCCTGGCTTGGGTGTTACGCACCCGGAGCTGAAAACGAATTCCCAAAAGCTCATGTGTTGCTTTGTGCTTGATTAACCTTTATCACAGAGACGGTAACGAGACAGATCAGGGTCTGGGCTGTCTTTGGTGTGCAGAAACTCAGCGGTTTTGACATGGAGCTGTGCTTGGCTGCCCCGTGGTTTGGCTTGTGCATAACAATTCCTTTCGTGGGTCTGCATTTACCCTGGGAAGTGTATTTACACTTGCCTGCTTTCTCTGTCTCTCATTGAGATAATTATTGTTTTTGGTATCTAATTACTCCTTTACTTTACATAAAGCCTAGTGATTTGAAAAGTCTCCTCATTTTGAAAGCATTGAAATCACACAGCAGAGCACAGGATTACTCACAACAGGACAGCGGTTTTAAAAAATGGCTTTTAATCTATTAATTTTTAATTGCATAAATTAATTTTCCTCTGACTGCATTGAATTAATTAATATTGAAATGCTATTTATAGACCCAGATTTGTAAAAACTCCGGTTCCCCTGCATGTGTATTTTTGTAGCCTTATTTTCAGTCTTTACAAGGTGAGTTCAGATGTTTCCATAAGTAATTTTCTAATTAGATGAGATCTAAGGATTGAGGGGGCCAAGAGTGGGCAGGAGCATGCCGTGGGGAGGCGGCCGTATGCGTAAAGGTTAAACATCGCCTCTCGTAATCGAGAGAAGGTTTGCTCTGGTAGCCTCAGGGTCCTGTAAAGGCTTTCTCTGAGATTTCCCTCTGATTATTCAGCCAATATTTTCAGTATATTAGGCAGAAACTTGGCTTTGTTCACAGGGGAGAGATGAAAGCCAGGGTCCTACATCAGAAAACGCTCGCAGCGAATGTTCCCAGCCTTTGCCTGGAGCAAGGATGAACGCGCGTCGGAGCATCCTGAGCTGGGGTCCGGGATCGTTAGCCAGACACTTACGAACGAAAAGCACCGTCGTTCCCCCTGACCAGCGCAAAGGGGCCCTTGGCGTGGCCCCAGGTTCCTGCTGTCACCCAAATTCCCCCAAACATGATGCATCTATTGCCAGAAGTGTCTGAGAGCCCTGATCCTCCTTCGGGTGGCAAGGAGCCAGGTTTCTAACCCGGAGCAGCATCAGGAAGGTCAGACTTGCCCAAGAGATGCCTGCAAGGCCGGCGGGATTGGGGCTGTACCACTGGTTTGGGCCAAAAAACTGGGAAATCGAGGGTGTGTTCAGCCCACTGCTTCTCCTTGGCACTGGGAGTGAGGGCTTCGTCACAGCAGGAGAACAGCCATCCTTGGCTTTTTATGATCTTTGATTGCATCTCGGGGATCAATGGAAAATATTTTATTATGCCTTTTGTCTCTATTTCAAATCAAGCTAGAAACTGGTAAAATAAAAAGGCTGTCTTCCAAACTGACAGTTTTATTTCTGCAGCTTGGAAAAAAAGTCATTCTGTGCTGGCTATAAATATTAGACAGGACACATTGGGGATTTATGTAAGATCAATTCCCACCCTCCCCCTTTCTCCATTCAGGATGGAGTGATGCCTGTACATTAATATAGTACTAAAATGAGGCGCATTTTTCACAGCGTGGTTTTAGATAAATGTACAAATTCATACAGCATGTCTCCCGTCCCTTAAAGAGGAACTTCATTTCGGAAACTTTAAAGATGGTGCTCCCGCAGATGGCGATTGATTGCTGTCTGGAGCAGCATGGATCCTTCTTGCTCTCTCTTATCAGGCATGTGGGCCAGGCCTTGCGTCTGAAACTCCAGCAGTGCTGGGCCTTGGCCGCTGCAATAAAACCTGCCACGTTCCCAAGAGCCAAGTGGCCGTCTGTGGCATCGTGGGGGTGGCTCAGGACGTGGCGTGCAGGACAGCACGGGTGCATGGTCACAGCCTTTAGACCTTGGGTTTGGGCTTGGATCTGGCTTCTGTAAACCCAAAGGCAACTTCCAGCCTTAAAGTATGTATTTTATCCATGTGAAAGCTCCCAAAGAGAAGGATATGCGGTTTGGTTTGCTGACCAGGCCAAGTTCTTATGCATCTGAACAGAAAGTCCACAGGAATAAAAGTGAACTTCACAGAGCTGGACATGGAATACTATGGACAGATGCAGCTTTTAAAATTTTCCATCCACATATTCTTGCCTTATTGCATTACAGTGATAATTATTGCTTGCCAATATACATATTAAAAATATATTTGTACCTTCTATCCCAATAACTGGAAGCATTTTACAAGGATTAGTTTTTAAATCTTAATGATGGGGTTGCTTTTGTTTGATTTTTTTTTTTTTAAGACAGCACATTTCTTTATAGCAAAAAGAAGGCTAGTGCTGTCAGACATTTCACATGAAGTGCCTTGCATGTCTCTACCAAGATCTCATGAAGCTAATAGGCAATGACAGCTATATTTTCAAAGCACTGTAAAGCTTTCACTGAGTACTGGGAGTTGATAGAATCTGCAGGTGAGCAGCTTATTAGCAGGTAAACCCTACTACGTTATGTGTTACTGCATTGATAACCTTAAGCACTGCAGACTTTCCCCGTAATCTTGCTCATAGTTCGTTTTATCTCGGTGCTGAGGGAGAAGACTAGTGACAACGTGGCCTAGAAAAGCCCCTGTCTCTTTGTTTCATGACTTTAGCTTCCAGGCTTTGTGGAACTGGCAACTTCAATTTTGGGAATTCATTTTCTATTTTGATGTTAATATGATGGCTTTCAGGAAGGCATTTGGCTGACGCTACCGTGTCGAACATCTAAAACATACTTTTGCAAGACTTTAAAGCTGTACTTGATTGCATGGTCTGGAGCAGCAACCAGCTCTTCCCAAAAAACTGGAGCCGTGACAGCTCTTCTTGAAATTCCTTACGGTGGGAATTGTCAGCTCGTGAGCAGATAACCTCGCTACTCGTTTCTGGACATCTGTGAACCTCGCTGCTGTCCTGCTGCTCTAGAGAGGGTATTTGTCAGCCTTTGAGCCCCCTGGCCGTACAGTGCCTGGTCTAAGCAGCCCCCGGGAGCGCTTCCCCAGGGGAGGCTCTCGGGGCTTGTGCTGCCCTCGCCTCTGTCCCCGAGCACGGCTGAGGTGCTGCTTTCCAACTGCGCCCGGCCTCAGCAGGGACAACGGGCTGGGATCAGACGTGAGCTGCAGAGGGGAGCACGGGTATAGCTGGAGTAACCAAGAGGGGAAGGTAACCAGAAGGTCCCTGTTTGGCCGCTTCATGTGATGCAGAGGCTCCACCTGCCCAGGAGATGGGCACATCCCCGTTAGTTTGCACCCGCCTGCTGCTCTCAGGAATAAGGTGCTCGGAGAGAAGAAAAGCTGCGGAGAATTGCCTCGGGATGAGGTCCGTACAGCAGTCAGGGATTGGCAAGGTACAAGAACTTGGGCTTTCTATAAAGAACAGCTAACGAGCCCTGTGTCTGCCAGTCTGCTCGCTGTGCTTGTGTCTTCATTCTCCATCTCCTTACTGGGTTTCTGTTGTTAATTTGTCCTGGGCTCTATGTTTTCTGGTGCAGGGACCCTTACCCTTTCTTTGGAGAGGTCGTTTTCCATTTGGGTCTCTGTGCTTTAAATCAGGGATTTCCAAAAAGTTGTTCCTGGAGGGCCATGATGCGGACGGCATCGTGCTGGAACCACGACGGCTGGGGCAGGTTCTCCCCCACCAACGCAGTGCTCTTCCCAGGCTGCACGAAAAGGCTTCTCAAGCTCATTTTGGGAAGCCCTCATCTTCAGTACCCTTCTGGTGAACTGGTTTGCACTGTGTTTGCATGTTTGGTTTGGGGGGATTTTGCTTGTCTTCGTTTGGATTTTTTTTTTTTTTCGTTTGTTTGGGGTGCTTTTTGCCTAACTCCTCCTCTGGGCAGCACCAACTCATTTTTCCATCCAAATACTTGAAAAAGAGCAAACCACATTGCCGCTGCCACACCAAGAGCAGCATCTGCTGTTGCCTGGGCTCAACCGTGGGGACAGAGGCAAGAGCTGTGTTTACCGTGGCTGATGCTGCAGCGCCTGTGACCACGGCAGCCCAGAAGAGATGCAGGAGGGAAAAAGTGCCTCCAAAGTCTCTGAGTAAGTTTGAGTGTCGAGTTAGAAACCATGCCGAGCTCACGGCCATGGACAGGAGGTGTGTTTGGGAGCAGAAGCTTAACAAATCTCGACTAGAAATGTGCTGTAGGTTAAGACATGGCCTTACAAAATACGAGTGGTGTGGAAGGATGGGCTCAGAGGCTGGATGGGCTGGCGTTCAGCACGGCTGTAGCTAGAGTTAAATCAACTCAAACGTTGCCCATTGAACTTTTTGTAGAGACTTGGGGATAAGAAGTGTCTCACTTGGCGCTCTAAGAACATGTAAGAGCTGCCAAGGGAACGTGCCATTGGAGGCTGATGAATGTTCACGTTGTCTTCCCTGAAACCTTTGTGGCAGAGGAAGGAACTGGCAAATGTTGAAGTTTACATGTATTTGTCTTTAATATTTTATTATATTTAGTCTGACGTTTATTAAAAATGTAAATCTTTCCTTAGCAAATGAAAGTTAAATGCCAGAAAAAATTGTCCCAGCACTTGAAGCGTATGTTCTCCACGGGGAAATGGAAGGAGGGAACGAAGGGACTGAGAGGCGCTGGCTTCTGCATCTCTTCTGAGAAAACAGGGCCAGGAGAGCATCGGTTGTGTGACGGCTGCGATCGGGGGGAGAGTTCACCAACCATTAGAGCAAAGTCATTAAGTGCAGTTCATAGGGATGCGACATGCATGTGATAGGTAGTAATTGAGCACAATTTGTAGCTGCTGCAGTGACCCGGTATCCACCTGTTATTAGCTATTGCTATTATTATTATATTAAATCATGACTTGCAGCACGGGAAGTTACAGGACCCTTGTTTTGATTGCTAAGAAAATTAAATAAGGCATTTGGCATGTCTCCCTGCTCCCGACCTCCCCCTTTCGCTGCAGAGACTGCAGCGCAGCCAGCCAGATCCTCAGCTGCTGCCCAGGGCTCCTGCTCCGCGGCAGCCCCGGAGCGATGGATGCTGACCGACCCCCGGTGAGGGTCTGGCGCTCTTGGGTGCTTTCCAGGTCCCGTGTTTTCCTGCCCTGCAGTGCCGTGCCAGCCAGGGCGGTGGTCACCCGGACTCCAGAGCTTTTGGTTTCTTCTTTTGTCTGGCTTTATTGGCTGCAGAGAGTTCACCGGTGCTCTTGGACTCCTGCCCTGCCTGAAGTAGGGATTGTCATTAGCTGCCTTCAGGGCAAAAGAGAAAAACGTCGCTGTGAGCAGGGTTTTAGGGATAGCCAGCCTTGCCCCGTTGCAGTGGAGAGCTGTAGGGAAGCCGTGCGGAGAGGCCAGCTGCCGTGCGGCAGAAAGCTGGTGGCCAGGAGCACCCCAGTGCCCCAGCTCCCGCCTGCCTCAGCCGAGCGGCACCCTGTACACCGGCATGGACCGTCAGGGGCTGACGGGCACGTCAGGAAGGGACGGAGCAGCCCTGGAGATTCCCAGGCACAACGGCCTGCATTAAGCGTTCGGCCAGCAGCAGTTTACAAGAGCTCTGCAGAAGGTGAAAAGCCCTTTCCTTGGGCAGGAGCAAGGAGAATCCTCTAAGCAGTCCAGGCATGATGAAAACTTCCCGCTGCTGGGGAAGGAGGGATGGCCGAGTGGGTAAAGCCGCAGGGGTCTTTCAGAAGAAGCTGCCGTGTGCGTGGTGTAGCCGGAGAGAAGGTACAGTGCTGCGTGTAGGCAGGGAATGACAGCAAGTAATTGCACTCCCATCTCATTCCTCTCCTGCAATTACTTGCCATGGCGCAGCCGGAGGGTTTTGCCCGTCTCTGGCTGTGCCATGAGATAACATCGCCTTGTGACTAACAAAGCTCATACGTATTTTGCACCTTTTTCTTTTCTGCCATTGCTGCACTGAGATGAGTGGCGGCGCGCGGCAAGGCTGGGCGGGTGGCTGCAGCCGCATCCCGCACGCTTCTTTCTCCACCCACCATACGTTCTTTTCTTCCCCTCTCATAGTGTGGACGCAATGCTGAAAACTTCGACCGGTTTTTCACTCGCCATCCACCCGTCTTAACACCTCCTGACCAGGAAGTCATCAGGAACATTGACCAGTCAGAATTCGAAGGATTTTCCTTTGTTAACTCTGAGTTTTTTAAACCTGAAGCCAAGAGCTAAGTAGCTGTGTAGATCTCATTCCTGCATCTCTATCATCCAGTCCCAACTGCTGTTGTGGTGACATTTTCCATTGCAAAACTTGCATTCATGGTTTTTCTTTAGTACTACTACTAGAGTGACCATATTTCAAAGCCAGAAGTGTCTTCACGTGATTTGGGGCGTGCCTGAAGGGTGGGTGATGTGCACTAAGCGCTGCAAATGTGCTTTTATGACATTTTATTTGTAGAAAATGAAAACTGCTCATTGGCTAATGGAGGTAAAATGGAGAGCTGG
Source organism: Pygoscelis adeliae (assembly GCF_000699105.1). NCBI lineage: Eukaryota > Metazoa > Chordata > Aves > Sphenisciformes > Spheniscidae > Pygoscelis > Pygoscelis adeliae. Next base: position 114,042 of record NW_008825292.1, on the reverse strand, counting down.
AGGCCGTAACAATTAGGAGAAATCTCTTCAGCACGTGCTTTGATTCCTGCTCTTCCCTTTTCCTAATCTTTTAACATAATCATGAAAATTTAATATTTAGCCTTCTTAGCCTTAGTGGCAAGTAAGTGTTTTTAACGCAACCTTTCCCCGGTGTGAACGCGCACCCCGCAGCGCGGGTGCTGCTGGCTGAGCCTCTCCGCTCCTCCCAAAACCGAGCAGTTCCTCCGGAGAGCTGAAGTGCCAGTTCTGGCTTCTTTTCCAGTTCTGTCCTGCTGTTTGTTGACACCCACCGCAGCACGCCTTGCCTCCGTAGACTCGTACGTACGCGGATTTGGGCAGGCATGGTTCTCTGCGCTGGGTCTTCAGCAGCGGTGGTAAATTATTAGGGAAGCCAGGTCTGCTGTTTGCAAAGATTTCTCCTGACTGTGCAGTTTCTAAGTAGCTTTTTTTAATGAAAAGAAACATACCCAGTTGTAAATGGGAAATTTGAAAGAGCTGTTGCAGATGCTTTTGAATCCATGGTCACCCTAGTAAATACCACACAACATCGATTCTCATAGCAAAACCTTTTCTTTTTTTCAAATGCCAAAGCAATTGATTGAGTTTGTTATCTGCGCTTTAAATGTGTCAAAAAATGGTATTAACACAAATGGGATGCTATTTAACTTTGAACAGTATTGTGAATTCTGATATGAAGCTTGTAAAGAAACTTATTTCAACTAATAGTCCTACTTTTAAAAAATGCCGCTAGATATTTAAATGGCCTAAGTTTTGTTTCTGGCATCAAAGAAGAAGTTTCAGGAAGGCTGAATTTCTCTTGAAACAGTAACAATCACGCAGCTTCCTTTTATACTATTCTGCAGATGTTCGTGGGCTGTCACTGTATCAATCTGCTTTAAGTTGTAATGTGCCAATTTTTTTTTTCCAATACTGATTATAAAATAAAAAGTGAGAAATAATGTCAAAGAAACCTGCATGTGTTTGGCAATAATGAGTTTCTACAGTTCTGGGCTCAGAGATGCCAGGAGCGCCGAGAGTCGGGGCTGCGCCGTGCCGAAGGCTGGAAGCTGCCCCGGCCGCTCGGGGATGCCGGCGCGGGGGCACGGCAGGGCCCCAGAGCTGCCTGGGAGAGCAGCGCAGGCAGCAGCCCACATCACAACGCAGCCTCCTGCACTGCCGGCAGAGCCCTGGCCCGTTCGTCCTCTGCGGCGTTTGTCCCCAAACCGAGGTGCGACGTACTGGAAGCATCTTCCAAGCGGAGATTAAATGCCTGCATGTCCTCTGCACCAGCTCTTGCTGCGCAGCACCTGACCCTGCTCGCTCGTGCTGCTCAAACATGGACAGGGAAAGGAGTTTCCGATGTCCCTTGGAGGAAGGATGATTTGGGGTGTCGGGACAGCCCTCATGCGGGGCGCTGTCGAGGCAATCAGAGCTCTGCCACTTGGGGATCTCTTTAAATGCCTTGAACAGAGACAACTGCGGCATGCACTTCGGATTTCTGGAGACTGCAGAGGCAAGGCTCTCGGCAAGGCAGCGCCGTGTGTCGGTGACTCATCGCCCTGCCCGTGCGCTCTCAGAGGAGCAGTTGTTAAAAGCAATTGGCAGTTTCAGCTAAAGAGGGATTACACGTTCCTGTTAACCTTCCTTCTCCTGAGCGCATGCAGAATTTCCCTTCTGTCTTTGGAAATCCGCTCTGCTGAATTGCTGCAGTTCTGAACTCTGCAGGATTGTTCCGAAAGGCACCGAACAGCAGCACCGAAGGCGCCAGCAGGAGCTGTTCCCCGCCTTCCTCCGCCCGTGCAGCCCCGGAGCTCTGTCGCAGGGAAGGGGCTTGGAGGCGGCAGCGGTGGTCGGGGAGGATTCCCGTTCCCTGTGGTCCAGGCACAAATGCTGTTCTAGGCCAGACGTGCCCTGCAGGCACGTGCCCTGGGCAAGCGGGAGCCCGGGACGCCTCTGCCACACCATCCCTCCCATGCTCCTTGTCACCTCCCAGAGTCAATTAGCCCTTTGCTGGAGGCATTTACAGCCTTGAATTTCCCCTGCCTTCCCCTCTCTCTGTTTACCAGGAGTTTCCGATGGTTCCCTACCTACTCCCAGGCTATTCATCATCTTTGACAGAGGCCAAATCGCCACCAATTTCAGACAAAATTCAAGGTAAGAAATCAGCAAACCCCACTTTGCTGCGCTCCCAGCTGGGCCCTCCTGGTGCTGCGCTTTCCTGCCGAGCCCCTGGAGGAGTGGGGGGGGGAAGCTGCCGGAGGATGCTGTGCGGGGGGAGATGGGCTGCCCTGAGCCCCCTCCCAGGCACATCGCAGCCTTTACCAGAGTTTTCTGCCGCTGAAAAGCAGCAGGAGGTTTTGCTCACCCGAGGGCTCCCGGGCTGAGCGCTCGCCCTCTCTGGTGCCATCAGCAGAGGCCGCTCTGAAGGGCTGGGGACTGCAGTGGTAATTTGCACCAGCGGCAG
>NW_008825292.1:103278-111514 GCF_000699105.1 Pygoscelis adeliae | reverse complement strand
ACGGTGTTGTCTTGGCACACGTTGGTTCGGGTGGATGTGGCCTTCAGGAACCATATGGTCGGCTCAGCATCCCTCCAGGAGCGGGGCAGGAGCCTGGTGCCACCGTCAGCTCCTTCCTTCTGCACGTGCTGGGGCTGCAAGAGAGAGCCCCTGTGCAACCGCTTCAAAACAGACTCTTCGCGGCGAAGGGCAGTGCCTCTGCTCCACGCCGGCCCCTCTCATCCGAGGGGGGATGCTGCCTTCCATCAAGGTGGGCTTACACTTGCATTTCAACCGCTTCACCCTTTGCCTGGCAGAACTCTGCACCTGAAGTCAGCTCCTTCGCCCCATCTGCCCTTCCCCGCTCCTGCTCTGTGCCCCCAAATCTGCCTCTTCTTCCTTCTCTGTGGTGGGGAGAGGAGCCCTGCAGGGACTGCCGGCTTCTGAGCGTCACTTGTCCAAAAGTGAAGGCAGAGACCCCGCTCCTGCTTGGGGACAGACTGGGACCTGCAGGTGCTGACAGGTTGGGCCCTGAGCACCTCTGCCTGCTCAAAGCCTCACTGGCTTGACGGCACGGCTCTTCTCCTGGCTTTTCTCTCTTTGTTCCTTGAGCTACAGCCCCGTTTTTCTTCCCACCTTGTCTCCTCTCAGCCGCCCTTGGCTCTCTTTGCTTTCTGATCTTCCTCCCGCAAGGCTGAAGCCATCCTGACGGGATGCCTCCTGCGGCAAGTGGAGTCTCCGAGCAGCCATGGAGGTCCTGGTCCACTGCCGGTGTTGGGGCTCATCTCCAGAGGCTCCATCCAGCTGCAGTTGTGATGTGGTGCTCCTGGCCTGGCCGGGCTGGCAGGAGGAGGGCAGGGAGGACCTGGCTCTTAGCCATATTCTGCTTGAGGCATGAAGGTGCCGATGGCTCTGCCCCAGCATCCCTGGACCGCGGCAGCTGGTGGGACGAGAGGTGCTGCAGTGAGGACACAACATATCGCCTGGCGGGTGCTTCATCAGTACAGAGCAGCGGGGAGGATGGCCGCGGCGGGAGGGAGCGGGGCGGGGGCACAGACCAGCCAGCGTGGTCCCTCCTGCGGCACGCGCGTGACGGTGATGGAGCAGCAGGGGTGTGAGCGCGGCGGGGGCCCGCTGCAGTTACCCCTCAGGGCCCTCTGTCTTCAGCTGACAAAATAAGCCAGAGTTGGAAATCTCCTGTCGTAGCAGAGCGCAGGCAAGCTCCCGGCACTGCGGGGGCCTCAGTTCAAAGGCAAGAGTCTAAAGAAAAAAAAAAGACCATTTTGCAGGTTCCTGCAAGACACCAAATTTGTGCCAGGGTCCTGCCAGTGTCACGTCAGGGGAGGGTCACCTCCAGCACGGAGTCAGGGCGTGGGGGTGGCTGCGCCTGCCAGTGAAAATGAAAAAGCGGTGGAAAGCGCAGTGCTCTCCGGTGAGGCTCGTCCGGCCCCGGGGCGATGCGGCAGGTCTCCCACCCATCCCCCCCCGGCAGCATCCCAGCCCCGCACCCTGTGCGCAGCCTTGACAGGTAGTTAGAAACGCTGGGAGAGGGCCGCGAATGGCTGCGCTCCCGCCTCGTTTAAGCTCCTACATAGAGACATGGAAGAAGAGATGGGGAAAGTCTCTTGTCCCTGCTTGCTTTAACAACGAGACGAAGCAGAGCAGGTTGCCAGCCCGCGGGCTGCCCGGCTGCTCACGCCGCTGCCGCGCTGCAGGGAGCGGGGTGTCCCTCCGCGGGCGTTCTTTACTGGTGAAGGATCCTGGGTGCTCGTATCTTCAGTGCTCCGGTTTCCCATTCAGCCAAGGCACCGTAACCTCCCGCAGACAGAATGTACCTTAATTGGGCAATCTCTGCTGCACACCCATTTATAAAAACGGCCCGAGCGTTCCCCACCGACGGGCTCTGCAGTGCCCGTAGCAGGGTACCAGCGCTAATGATAATAACTGGTTTTTTTTCTTTTTTGGCTTGGATGTAGCTGCAAAGTTGTTCTTATGAAATTAAAATGATAAAAGGTTGCATACGTGGAATCTTCATTCTTTGAGGTTTTGAACTACCATATATTTTCTATATACAACCCTGGAGCAAATCACATCCTCAAATCAATAAAGCACTGTGTCGGTCAATACTATATCATAGCATAATTTTAAAAAATCAAGCTTGAAGCAAAAGGAGCTCCTACAGCTGATTACTCTCTGCAAATTTTGAAATCGTATTGAATGTTTACTTCCATTTTGAGGCATGTTGCTTCCTCCAGGCTCCTTCCTCCTGCGTATTGTGAATCTCTGTTTGCAGTGACGGTTTTGCATGCTGAGAAACTGCTCTGTTGCTCTCTCTTGCAGCAGCTAGGAGAGGAGGGATGCTCGGCCTGGGAGCGCCGCAGCCCTCCCCGACGCCCCGTGCTCTCATCGTGTCCCTTTACTGTCTGGTTGTGTGTTTCAAGCGCGTTAAACTGGTGTTCTTCTGTTCTTGCCCATGATGCGGGGTCGCTTCTATTGTACAGGGGCTGCCGCTGCCTGTCTGGGTGTGTATTCCTCATCGGCGGCGGCTTTAGAAACCGGTGCGGAGATCTCGAGCGCTGGGCACGAAGCCCGGGGACAGCACACCTCTCCTGGCCGAGCGCCCTTGGGTGCTGCCACCGCTCGCTCGCTCGCTCGCTCGCGCTCCCCCCTTTACTGTGTTTAACTCTGTGCTTTCCGTTTAACAGAAAGACAAGCGAGACACTTCCAACTTCGACAAAGAGTTCACCCGGCAGCCGGTGGAGCTCACGCCCACGGACAAACTCTTCATCATGAACTTGGACCAGAACGAGTTTGCTGGATTCTCCTACACTAACCCCGAGTTTGTCATTAACGTGTAGTGGCGGCGCCGCCGCCGCCCACCCTCTCCTCGCAGTCCGAAACTCCAGATCGCCTTGTACATACCGACACTAGTCTTCCGGGATTAGCAGTGCAGACATACATACCCTCACGCAAAACACGCCGACCGCTTGTTTTAGGAGGCCTTTCTATGTCTGTGTCACTTGCTAGCTTGGTTTCCCTAGCTGGAGATGTTTGGGGTTCGAGTTAACAGTCAGTAATGCTTCTAGGAACTATAGTTGGTGGTGACTAATAGAGTTTTTAAACAGAAATATACCAAATTGCTACAGTCTTTGTAATTTTTGAAATCAGATGCTGAGATTCCAGTGACCCTAGCTACTCACAAATCGTTTCTGTTGAATGCTAAGCATGGTTGATATCTTAAACCGTTGTGCTGAAGCTTGCGATGACTGTGAGCTTGTCTTAGAGGAGCCTTTTGTTCAAGACATGGATACATTTGATCAGTGTGGAAAAGTCTGCTTATAGACATATATTTTTAAATGCATTGTACATACCGTCAGCCTGGCACACCGAAGCCGTCTTCCTCCCTCGCCTCCCACAAGCCTGCGCCTCGCCACACGTCCTTTCCTACACTCAGGCACTAAGACTCCAAACAAATTCCATGCCAGTTCTTGTAAATCAGAGCAAATCTTTTTCTAAGTGAAAGGTGGGATTTTTTTTTAACATCTGGAACAGTTTGCAGTTTTGATACACTCTGTCAGCACTCTCATAAATCTTTCTCCTGTTTTTTCACAGACACTGTCGAAATTTAACAGCTCTGTAAAGGATATTAATATTCTACCAAAACAAAACACATTTATATTCTCGGTTTACAATTTACCAACTGAAAATATGCCCGCTGCAAAAGGGCTGTACTGAGGGCTATTTATAAAGGTATCTTTTCTACTTTATACCCTCTGCTATTATCTTAAAGGCTCAAACCCCATGAATTTTACAGGCATCTTGATTTACCTGATTTCAGCCAGAATTCCTGGGGGTTTTATTCAGCAATCCAGGACCTTCTTCATCATTTCAAAAATTCTGAATCAGAAGAGGCAATTCCAGCAGCTACTTGTAAGGCCGAGCCGCACCGTGCGTGCGGCAGCAGTGCCATGCGGGCGGGCAGGGGCTGCCTGTCGGCGGCCGGCTGGCGACTCTCGCTCGCTGTTGGGTTCGCAGCAGGGTGAGCCCCGAGTGTGAGCATCCTTTGAGTCCCTGGCTGTTACCCCTCTCTTATTGCACACCCGCTTGGTTGGTTTGCAAAAAACCCCCACATGTATGTTTTCTGAACCACTACCAATTCTAATGTAAATACACATTACTCCATGCCTATAGGGGAAAATGGGGGTGGAATTTTATGAATCACGAGGAATCCTATAAAGGAAATTCTGGTTTGTAGATCTTTTATAAACATCAAACTCTACCTTTTGAAATTATTTTCTTCTTTTAATGATTCCTCGAGGAAAAAAGGCTGCTAGAAGCTAAAGCTGATGTCCCGCCTGCCTGGGAGCGGGCGGCCGGGTGTCCTCGCCCCGTTATTAAATTGCAGCCAGGGTGGCGCCTGTGCGTGCGGGGGATGTGAGCTGTGAGTCCACGGTCTCAGGTACTGACCTGGGCTGGAGGAAACAAAACAAAACCCAAAAAACTGCAAATTGTGCCAGATTGCCAAGAGGGTTTATGAGACGCTCTGCATCAGATGAAGCCCAGGGAAGCCTCGAGTGTGGGCTAGTTTCTGGTGAGGGTTCTCGTAACTCCAGCACACGTTTCAGAAGACGTCTCGCCATCCTCTGCAGACCACAGTTGATGTTCAGAGCATGTACGTTACTGTAACTTTCAAACCTGTTGCTGCAGAATTAGTATTACTTCAGTGGTGAATGTTTTTAATTTCCGTATCTTCAGCTCTGAAGCCGTTCCCAGGGTCTGTCCAGGATGTTGCTGTAAGGTCTCCCGTGCCAAGGGGCACCCCGGGGCCGCGGTTACACGCAGGGGCTGCTGTGGGGGGAGTTAAGTCTTTTCTGTTTGGGACTTCTGCGTATGTGTTGGGGTGACACTTCTGCATGGAGCAGGCGTTGCTGAAGCACCGAGCGAGCCGGGCAGCCTCGGACGGGGCCCCGCGGGGAAGCCGGGCCAGCACGTGGCCGTGCTCAGCTGTGCCACCAGGCAGCTTCGGTGGCATCTTCGGGATCTGCAGGGTTAAGATCCATGCTCCAGGGAGACCTTAGCAAAGGCTAGGTCCTGTTTGCAGGACTCGTACCTTGAGCGTTTCTGATGTTGTCCATTCTGCTACTTGCCAAACCCTTATTTCAAGGTTTATTTCCAGATGACCTGTTTCTTCTGTGGAGAAATGTAAAGTGGGATATGCCTGGCCCTGCACAGACGTTGAGATTTGTACAAACTCTTCCAAGGAAGGGCAGAGTGACTGTGGTTGACTCACCGTTCGCTGTAATTTGATGATTTAATCTTCACTATTGGATGGGGAAAGCAGTGCTTCAGGAGGATGCTCAGAGCTGAGAGGCTTCAGGAGAGCCCCGTTAGTCAGTCCCCGGGTGCTCTGATGCACGGATAAGGCCCAGTAAAACGATACGAGCGTGCTGCCAGCATGCAGTGCACCCAGCGCTGTGCGCAGCAGTGCCGTGCTGGGGGGACAAGGGGACAGTGTGAGCGAGCAGCGGGTGAGGCAGGAGAAGGATGCTCAGGGGACAGAGGAGGCATCTCGGCCTGCAGCTACAGAGGAGAGAAACCCCTCCCTGGCGCTTGCGGGGTGCACCCTGATCGCTCACCTGTGTGCTGGAGGGGGTTTAGCTGCAAGTCTGGTGTCCCACACTGAGCAAGCTGGCTGCGGTGGGGTCCAGCGGTGGCAGGGTGGGACCCAGAGCCCTGCACCTCCCCAGGTGAGGCAGGAGGAGGGACCGAGGAGGCAAGACATACGCTCACCCCACCCCAAAGGGTGGCAAGTTGGGACTCTTTCTCCCAGGCTGGATTACACCTGAACGCTGCAGGTAAGTGGGGTTCAGGCTCCTCAGGTGGTTCCCCGTGGGGCAGGATGGATTAGACAATCCCCCCCCGGGGCTGTGTTGGCCCCTTTGCCGCTGGTCAGTGGCTGCAGCCGGGGCTGGGCCGGCTGCTCCAGGCAGCAGAACCTGCACGGCTCCTGCACCCAGCCGGGGCACTGATCAGCAGCATGGGCTTTGCAAAGGAGACCGCGTGCTGTGTGAAGAAGACATGGGGCAGGAGGGCTGAGGCTCCTGGAGGTGAAGAAATAACCGCTTGCATTTACCCACTGGCTAAGGATTTCTTTCCCAACGCTAGTATTTGGAAATACGCCAGGATACCTTGGTGCAGGAGCAGATTCCTATTCCTGACTGCGGGGATGTTAGGGCTGCAAATGCCGGTGCTCCCTGGGCATGCCCTAGTCTTTCACTTGGACATTTTGCCAAAGAAAAGGAGAGAGGACTGCGGCCGTTTGTCCAGGCCTTCTGCATTCCTGGTCTAAAGCGCAACCCTGCTTGAGCCGGGGAGCGGTGGGGAGGCTGCTGGGTGCCTGCAGCCGTGGAGTGCTGCTGGAGAGCTTGCATGGCACACGGGGACAGTGGAAGAGCGAGGGGAATGGGGGAAAGCCTGAGCAGGGACCTGTCTGAAGTCAGGGGCAGAGCCAGGGCTGGCTGTTTGGGCTCAGCCTGAGGAATTGCCTGGGCCTGGCGGTCTGCAGGGTCTGCAGCTGTGAGGCTGTAGGCAGGCAAGGGGGCAGTGGAAACCCTGATCCGCTCCGACTCTGCGGTCCTACCGCTGCACGTGGCCGTTTGGGATACAGCCGGTCCCGACCCAGCCATCACACAGCAGTTCAGGGCGAGCCTGTGCCAGGGCTGTCAGCGCAGCTGCACGGCCCAAACGTAGCTGCTCTCCAGGCAGCGCGGGGAGTGCGATGCCATTTGCACGTGGCAAGGGGCACCTGCTGCTGCTGCTCTTGTCTCCCCTGGCTGGACATCTGAGCAGCCTTCTCTTGGTAAGAGAGCCATCACCAAAGGAGTTCTTGATCCATTTAATCCATTTAAGAAATAAATGCAAGTTTGCATAGTGGTCAACCCATATAGGTAGTCTCAAAGATGGGAAGATGAGCACACGCTCTGGGCAGTAGATACGCTCTGATGATTGTGAATCCCAGGAGCTCTAATACAAGTGAAGAACTAGGGTGGTTTCCAGCGCAGAGTGCAAGGATCTAGCTGTTCAAAAGGTAGGGCTTACATCTGGAGGGTGGAACTAACTCCTAGTAACAAGTCCTGCAGCTTCCCTGCTTTTGCAGAAGCAGGTGAGCCACTGAGCCTGCAAGAGCAAAAGAAGCAACGAGCATCTTGCTCCATGCATGGAAGTGTCATCCAAGCTGTTTATTTCTGATCACGTTCAAAGTGGCAATTAAAACAAGGAGGGGAAAAAAAAAGAAAATGTTTATTGTTGAACAGTTTGTGTTTGTGAATTTGATTTCACCTGCAAGTATTTGATGACTTTTCTACATCCTAGACTACCTGCTGTGTGTCGTCAAAAGATTCTCATAAAGACCTCCTTTTAGATGGGCGTATACTCTTTATTCTATTTGCTGCATGTATGAAAAAATAAAATATATAATTTTAAAGAAACCCGGAGAGCTTGACTTCCTTTGCCCACGAGACTCCGGTGGCGTGCAGGGGGAGGGCCAGCGGGCTGGGCAGGCCATGGGATCCCCGGCAATCGGCAGCTGGTTCTGGCTGTTGGCCACCTGCGTGGTCACCCGGAGGGGCCCCGCCGAGCCCGGTTGCAGCTGCAAACACTGAAATGTTGCAGCTTTTCTGTAAAAGAGATTCTTATCTGCACAGCTAGAGAATATTAGCAAATGGAGCCTGCCTGAATGCAGGGCCAGGACTGGAGACCTGCAGCTGTGGCTGCGCTTAAAGATAGGGTATAGACCAAGGGGGAGGGAAGGTATTGGTTGGTTGGATCTTCAGTTAATTGCTAATTAAGATGAGTTCATTAACACTATTGCAGATGCTCTTCCTACCACCCCATGAGCACTGGTTCCCAGTCCCTATAACTCACGCAGGGCTCGCGGGGGACGAGCTGGCTGGCGCCAGGGAGGTTGGGTGCCGGGCAGGCCTTCTGCGGGCGCTTTGCGTGCCCTTGTCCTGCCGTGGCAGCGAGGGCAGGGGAGCAGTGGGCTCAGAGGGCTGGGGCTCTGCGAATCCCCCTGCGTCTCCATGTGCTCCTGCGGCTGTGAAGGGTTTCTGGCCGAGTGCACCATTATGCAGCTTTCTGCTTGCTTGCACGGAAAGCTGCACGGTGCAAACCTGCTTTTCTCCATCGAGGAAATCTGCTTTTTTAGGAAGTGCCCTTGTGAAAGCTGGTGAGCATGTCAGGAAGGGCATTTCCTTCT
>NW_008825292.1:99221-103233 GCF_000699105.1 Pygoscelis adeliae | reverse complement strand
CTGGCGTGGCTGGTGGTCACCAGGGACCACTCCGATTTGCATGGGGGTGGGAAAAGTGCAGGGCTCAACCGGCCCCAGCACTGCCCACGTGCCCCTGGCATCTCTCCTCCAGGCTGGAGAGTCCTGGTCTGTCTCCTGCTGCTGGCATTGTTGCTGGTCCTCTATGGGCCGCGGGGCAGGGCGAGCTGCAGGACAGGGTGGTCTGCGGGGCTGTGCCAGGAAGGTCTCCCGCGACCCCAGCGCAGGATTTCGGGGTGGCCGGTTGAGCCCCTCCCCAGCTTCGCTGACGTGCCCATTCCCAGCATGTCGGAAATGCTTCTGAGCTTCAGTTTTCCTGGCTTGTGTAAGTGAAACATTTGGTTTTGTGACACTTTCCTTAATTATGGGAGCTAATGACAAAACCATTGTGACAAATGACTCAGCTTTTGATAGTGAAGTTAATTAATTCTGAAGTTAGAGCCTCCATCAGCGTATCTGGAAAAACCAGATTAAGAAGTCTGCTTACCTGGTGTAAAACGGGCAGCAAAAACCCAAGTCCCTACAACATGCCAGGTAAAATCCTCCCCACCGCTGCAAGGGGATGATGCGCTTGGAGCGAGGAGAATAAAGGCCAGACATCAGCACAGCGTTTGCCTCCCGAGCCATCCCTCCACCCAGCAAAGGCATCAGGAGGAACGCAGCCTCATTAATGTTTGAATGAGTGACCAGAAGCAGCTTTGCGTTAGATTCTGACCTTCAAGAGCCGTCTCCCTGAAGCCATCTTTCATCTCTTTCATTTGCATTACAATCCTGTTTGCCTCATTATTCGTTATCCACTTCTTCTTCAAAGAATTTAAATCAAATCTATTAAATTGCAGTGGGTCGGAGCAGCAGCAAACCTTTTATGGTGGCTCAGCACGGTCCAGCTGGACTCAGACTACAAAATATCTTTTAATCTCCTGCTATTTGTTCTTTTATTACTTCTGTGGTACCACTGCCTCATAGAATCCCTTTGATAATCTTCCTCCTTTCCCACCCATCCCTTGCAGACGTGCTCCATGTAGAGGCCGGTCTTTGTATGACCTTGGGGAAGGGATTCCCTCAGCTTCCCTCCCGCAGCCCGGGACCGGGATGTCCCCGGCAGGGCTGCCGAGATGGGGAGCTGCTGAACTGCACGCAGCACCCTGTACCCTTGGAGCTGGCACGGAGCAGCTGGGGGAACCCTGTGGCACTGGCGTGATGTTTGCTGGCCCCTGTCATCCCCTTCCCTCTCCTCGACTTGCTTTGTCTACCCAGGGTATCGGTATAGAGGAAGAAAAAGCAGATGCGATGGTGGGGCATGCCAGTGTGTGCAGCTGGTGCGTGCGAAAGCAGAAGCATGGGCAAAGCGAGGTGGACTTTAGCACGCAGCTGCTGTAAGCGCATTCACCTGGGTCTCCTGAGAGGCTGCTTGCTGCTTGCTAGCCCATGCATGGCCACTCCTGCACTCCCTTTGCATCTTCCCAGCGTAAAGAGGCTTAATAAGAATGGATTTCTGTTTCTCTCCCCTGCTATTTTTATTACTACTAAACTGTCGGAAGTCCAGCAGGGAGCTGCAGAGCTGGTAGGCAGCCGCACAAGCTCGCACCAGCTCGTGCCACACGCACTTGGGCTGGTGGCACGTATTGCACTGCTCACTCATATCGCATCTAGAGAACCTCCCTGAACTCAGTAGCTCATCACGTAAGGACACACCAGCTTCACCACTGGAGTCCTGTTAGAACCAGTAGATCGCAACCAGCATTTCCAAAGCATGTGCAGATATAAATAATCCCCTTGTAGGAGTGGGGAAGGACGAGCACACGTGCCAAAGGCTCTGGAGTCCTTATCCCCTTGCAGTCCCCGGGAGCGGGGAAATGGAGTGAAGACCAGGCAAGGCTGGAGCTCAGTGTCTCACTGCATTGCTAATGACCTAAACTCGCCTTGTATCACAGCCTCTCTTCCTTCAAGGAAAAAACCTAATCCAGCTAGGGATTATTTCTGACTACTTACTTTCTGTTGCTTTGCCAATTTAAATGCAGCAGAGCTTTCATCGCTGGATTTGGAAGGACAAAGCCTAACAGATCTCGGTTTAGGACATTTTTGCCTGCAAGGACAGCTTTTTTTTTGCACAAGTTGTACAATCTTTGCAGCATGAGCTGGTTTCTGTTATTTGTTTCCACTTCGCCGAACTCAGAAGGGTCCAGATCTGTGAGCAGGTAGATGATGATGGATAAGGCAGTGAACAGCAAGGGATGACCGGGGCCAAGCTGGAGGAGCCCAGGCTGCACAGGCAGGGTGCCAGGCTGTGACCACTGGAGCACACTGCCCTCCAGAGTCTGAGCTGCAAATCGGGATGGCAAGGTCCCCAAATTCTCTTCTGCTGCAAATCTCAGTGAACTCCCTGTATGTCCCCTGGGGTGGCTGCTCTGGGCAGAGCTCCAGGCTCACTCCTGGGACTGGCTACTCCATGCGATGAGTGGTAAAAGGGGTGCAGGGCTTGGCGAGGGGGTGCCCTGCCACCAACCCCTACAAGGGCCAACATGATCTGACATGGACTTTGATTCTGTTTGAGCTTGCTTTGTTAAAAGCCTAGGAAACGGTACATGTGCACTCTGCACACACCTACACACACTATGTTAAAATAACACAATTAAGGCTGCAAAATCCCCCACTCGGAATGCAATTTGCAGCCCCTTCGCTGTAGGTGTGAGATATCTTTGCTGCCTCCTCCCCGGGATGCCTGCCTCTGCACAGGATGGGGGCCGGGCAGGGTGCTGGTGTCAGGCTCTGCCCCACGCGCTGCAGGAGCTGGGTGACAGGCGGTGGGAGCGGTGGGGGTGGCAGGACGATGGCGCGTAATGCCGTGGCTGAGGCAGCTGTCCTGGAGAAGCACCGTCTCTCCCTGCACCTTGCCGCGAGCTACCTTCGTGGTACCCACCGGATCACCCAGGAGCAGCATCCCAGTGCAGCCGCGCGCGGGGCTCATCTTGGTGTCCAGCCTGTGACGCCAAGGCGTGACCTGTGACCATCGTGTGCCGCTGCCAACGCCAGTCACAGAAACTGGGCAACTATAACCCCTCCTCAAAAAACACACAGAAAAAAAGCCCTGTGGTTCAGCTTGGGTGGATGCTTCTGACCACAATCCCCGAGTCTCCATCCTCACCCTCACCAGAGAGTGCTCTCGGCCCCCAGCCCCCCGAGCGCTGCAGCCCTCCGGGTGGAAACGCCAGAAAAGGAGGAGCTGGTGCTGTGCACCCGGGGGGAGCCTGGGCAGACCTGCCTCCGCCTCCAGCCTGAGCTCTGAACAGAGGCAGTAAATGGGGCAAGGAGCCCGTAAGGAAGCAGGGGAATAAATCAGGGTGATCCACAGCTGGGCAGCCAGTACAGCGGGCGCACTGCGTGTGGCAGGGTGCTGGGGAAGAAACACTGCAGCGTTGCAATCAGCATGCCCTGCCTAATGAGTATGCACAAAGAAGGTGATTTAAGGTTGTGGAGGCTACTTAATTTTCACACTTCTTAATTGCTCAGTACCTGAGGTTTTGGTAACCTTCTTAATTTTCTGTTTGCATTTTGGGAGTAAATAACTAGTATTTACATGTGAGTGCATACAAATGAGAACTGTGAAAGTACACACTATCAGGTAAGTCATATGCTTTCCTGTCTCATCTGTAGCCCTTAAAAGACTATTAATTTAAGAGGTGGGTATATTATAGGGCTTATTTGAAAGGTCGCATGAGTCATAAGCTCATCCAACTGGATGCAAGCATGTTCGAGAGAGATGAGGAGACAGCGGAGAGGCGCAGAGAGAGAGAGAGAGTGAGGGTTTTAACTGGCGGCAAACAATTAAGGAGCGTGATGTGGAAAACACCTCAAGGTGCAATGTACGTCTGCTGGCACCTGCCTTGGTTTTGGTCTGTCACGGCGCTTGGGCAGAAGTCAATTGACACGGCATTTATCACCTGGGTGATAAAACCTGGTCTCCTCGGGGCAGGCGGTGCCCGCGGGCTGTGCA
>NW_008825292.1:95575-96941 GCF_000699105.1 Pygoscelis adeliae | reverse complement strand
GCAGCTGCTGCCCTCCTGCAGCGCAGGCCACGCTTTGGGGGCAGTTTTGACCCAAAGCTACTGCTTGAGGTTTATACGAGCAACAGTAGGCTGTGCTTGAACACGAGCTTGGACGGAGCCAGGCGCTGGTACCCGCACAGCAAAAAGTGGCTGATGGAATCACACCGGGCTGTAACTTTTAAAATAAACAGCAGCAGCTGGTGTCCTGTGTACTCGGGGGAACCTGCCCCACTGTCCTGCGTGGCCCTGGGGGTGTCTGGCTCCCCCCAGCCCAGGAGCAACCTCCGACAGCGGGGGCAAGCGAGCCCCCCCAGCCGAGCTGCTCCCTCCACATTGGAAAGTTCTCGGTGAGTCACGGCCACAGATGCAGAAATACCCTGTCTGCTCCCGGTGCTCGGTCCTAAACCCAGTGAAGTCAGTCGGAGCTTTCTTATTGATTCAAGGAGGGTTTGGATCATGCTCTAATTCCATAATAAATAATTTGAGATAATCTGTCTCCCCTCTTGGGCTGAGGGAGTCGAGGAGGCAGCAGCCAGGGCTGTGAAAGATGGGATCACTGGAGGCATGAGTAATTTCCAAAATTCTTGTTTTTGCTGGCTGTATATTTTTTTCACTGCCTGTTTTATGTTTCCCTCACTGCGATAAATCACTGCTTTGGAAGGAGCCGGTGAGGCCCCGGTCTCCTGGGCACAGCACACTCAGGAAAGGGCTTAAAGTGCCATGCCAGAGCTTACAGCTGAATCACAGTCCATCACCCTGAGCCCAGGCGCAGGGCTGGGAGCAGCGGGGCACGTGCTTGCCGTGGGGCCCGTCACTCCCCGCTGTACGTTGTCCTCCCCCAGGCCAGTGCTCCGACAGCTGCCGGAGCGGGAGCGGGAGCAGGGCAGCTCTGCACAGTGCCGTGCTGGTGCTGCTCGGCCGTGCCCGTGGCACGATCAAGGCCTTGCGCTGGGCACAGGCTCTGTCATCCCTTGCCTGCGCGTGAGAGCACGGGTGGGCAATGGGAGCTGCGGGGGGCACACGGCACCGAGTCGGCGGCCGGGCGGGGAGGGTCCCAGCCAGTGCTCGGGGTGAGCACGTGGGGCTGCGATGGTGCTGGGTGGGCTCGGCGGTGCTGCTCATCACCCTCCTGAATTTTCCTGGAGAAACGAGCTGGTGTCTCGCAGGCTATTAACTGATGCGATGCTGGGAAGGGAAAACTTCCCCCAGCCGAGCTGTGCAGAGCTCACGCATGTTCCCGCGCGGAGGAAGGACAGTGCTGCAGCGGGGGCTGAGTCCCCCCGGAGCTGAGGATCGGTGCTGCAGCCCCCCGGCCACTCTCTCCACCGGCGCGCCCTGCGCCGGGGGAGCGCTGGGTGCTGAGCCC
>NW_008825292.1:90807-95539 GCF_000699105.1 Pygoscelis adeliae | reverse complement strand
CCTGCTGGCAGGGTCTCGCTCTGTCTCTAATTTCTGTGCAGTTATTGTATCTGGCTTGAAAAACAGACAAAGGTTGTGTTTTACCGTCCTGTGCTAGGAATGAGCATGGTCCGTCGAAAGGGCCAGTTCTCCTGTGGTGCAGAAGATGCTTTTAGCACTGAGCAGTGCTCTCTGCCCGTCAGGAAGCGCCTCAGCCTTGAACTTTCCACCACTGACAGGGGTTTAATGTGTGTAACAACGGAGGAATCAAGTGGCAAGCTCCCGTCGCTCGTCTGGCTGAGTGTGCGTGGCAGATTAATAAAATGACCGACGTGAGCGCTGGGTGCACGCTCCATCGCAGATGCTCTTTAAATCCATGTCAGTCACACGCGCGCAGCGCCTGCGTGGGAGCCACTTGCACCACGTGAGCATCAAAAGCCCATAGGCGAGAGCGGATAAATCTTGAATGAAGCCGCTGCAGACCTATGTAGAGACACCCACGCTGGAAAACACAAATTAGTGGTTGACTCAATATCTGGAGCCCAGGCAGGCACTCCCAGACTGCTGTGCTAGGATAGCCTCTGTTTTAAATTGCAGCGTTTGGATTCTAACTATCACTTTTACAATATGCAGGCACTTAGTAGGTGTCGTCTTGTACTTCCTGCTCAAACGTGACCGGCGTTTGTCGGTGTGTGTCCCCCGTGGCTGTTTATCATCAGTTGTTTTCCTCTGCGACTTCCTTGTTAATATAAAAGGTAGGGAAACACACAGCACTTCAGGGAGAAAGCTGAAGTTGAGAAATAGCTGCTTAGGCTTGTGTTGGTTTTAGGCAAGTAAAAGAACTTCGGTTTTCATCAAACTTAATGAAATTCAGCATCGTTAAATGCAGGGAGCCTCCTTGTCCTCCCTGCTGCGTGGTATAGATTGGGACTGGCTCCGTGGCATCACACGGAGCTGAAACAGGCAGAAGTAGCACGAGAACTTGGCCAAGGCTGCTTGAAATACCATATTTTAAGGCAATGTGGTACTTTTCCTTTCCTCCTTCGTTTCCCTCATCATAATAAAGTGCTCCGTCATTTCTGGAGGACCACGAGCGTTGCTCAGCCTGCCTCCCTCCCAGACGATGCACAGCGACCTGCCGTCCCTCTGGGGCGTCCTCAGCTGGGGCGGGACGCGGGGCGGTTTGCAGAGGACACATCTGCCTGCGGCTGCGCGAGGATGCGGGGACCCAGAGCTGTTCCTCAGCTGAGCTGTCCCACTCGGACCTGTCCTGGCCCCCCTGCTCCAGCATCCCCCCCGAGCAGCATCAACGCAGCCTTCGCCAAGCCGGTAACTCCTCCCTGCCAAACCTGGAGAGCTTTGCTTGGCTTTTGGTCTTTTTTGGGGGGATCCTGTCTAGATTAAAACCTAATATTGCGAGTATTGTCGGCTGACCCCTACGGCCCACAGGACCCTGCTGAGCCACTTCTACACCTGACCTGCCGCTCCTGCTTGGCTCCTGGTGCGTTTTAGATAGATGGTCACTCCTGGAGGCTTCAGCTGAAGGTGAATCTGCCGTGTCCCTAGGCCAGCTGTTGCACCGGGAAAAGAAATAATGAACGCCTCACACTTCCTTGGAACATAAGAAATAATCTCTGCCGTTTGCCTCTTTTACCCACAATTCCTTCATGTTTTCTTTAATACTCTCGATGAAGACATTGTTATAGCTCAACACTATTCTGGTAACAGGCGAGCCCGTGTTACCCCGTCGGATGACAACGTACAATCTCCGCAATCTGCCTCCCAGCCCCTTTAATAAAGCGCTGTTGATTCTGCATAATACTGGTCTTTTACTTTTTCAGGAGAGCTAAATCAAATACCCTATGGAACTCTAAATGTATTATGTTACTGATTTCCTTTATCAACCGAATTTGTAACCATATCGAGAAAAATTTATGAAGTTTGATAAATCTATTTTCCACCAGGCTGTCTGACATTTATCTCATCCCCTGGTTCCTCCCTGCCACTGCCCACCTCAGCTAACCCACAGGCAATGCTGGGATCGCAGCTCCTATCATTGCCCATCACCATCGCTCGTGGCACGGTCTGATTAAACATTAAACCAGCTTTTCCTGTCTTCTAGAAATTCAACAGAATGCCAAGTTTTATTAAAATCCATTTTAGATCTTCAGAAAACTTCTCAGCATATTCTCTGAACTCTCTTGGGAGAAAGTTCTCTAGTGCTACTGATTTCATGTTTACACTTAATAGTTGCTGTTTAGCGTCCTCCCTAACTCCTGGCAGAATACAGGAGCCGATTTGTCTCCAAGTACAGAACAGAAGTATCTGATGAATAAATAATTGTGTGTCACTTCTGCTTCATGACTGACAGTTGCACTGTTATGATCTGGTAGTGATTTACATCAGCGGTAAAGCTCCTTTCTTCTAACATGACTAAAGAATTCCTCCTTGTTTTGCTTAAACCTTTCGGTCGCAGGTTTATTTTAACTGATCCAATTAGCTTCTCTTATCAGCCACGTGCGTGTCCTAACTGCTACTTCCAACATCAAAAGCCCTGAGTTTTAATTTTTTAATTGCAATTTTTCAGTTCCCCTTTCAGCAGGCCTGACCGAAGCGTGGGGTGCCAGGGAAGCGCTCTGCCCTTGCTCCTGAGTAGCAATCGTGCTTCTGCATTTACGTTTTCCCCCCAATTGGTTTTGCCCATGGTTGCTTTTGGCTCTGCTGAGCCGAGCTGGTTCGCACCGAAGGTGTTAAATTGGGCTGGAAGCAGCTGCCCCTGGACAGCCACCAGCTCTTCCCCTGCTTTCAGCTCCTCTCAGTCCTTCTGAGTGAGGCCAAGCAGAGAATTTCCCCAAGGTGACAGCAATATTGTTTCTGTTAGAAAGTTATTATCTTTAATTTTTAAAAGCGCCAAGCAAATGTCCCTGAGATTGCAATCATCCATGATAGAGCACTTTTTCTCGCTACTCATTATAGGTAGGTATTTAAGGAGCTGCTCATCCTGTTCCTCTGTCTGGTTGGTGTCTGTAATAGATTCTCATCAACAACCCGTCTTGCAATTGAACAATTCTCCATGGTGCTCTTGGTCCAGCTCCGCGGTGCCGCCAGCGGCGCCAGCGCTGGTGATGGTGTCTCTGCCACGGCTGCTCTCCGTACGCAGCCACGCTGACCTCCCTGGCAGGCTCCGCCGTGCCCGCCCCGCCCCGCCCCCCCCCCCGCCGATGCCACCGCACGTGGCTCTGTCCCGAGGATGCTCACTGGCTCC
This sequence comes from Pygoscelis adeliae, assembly GCF_000699105.1. NCBI lineage: Eukaryota > Metazoa > Chordata > Aves > Sphenisciformes > Spheniscidae > Pygoscelis > Pygoscelis adeliae. The sequence goes on along the minus strand of NW_008825292.1, from coordinate 92,295 downwards.
AGCACCACAATGAGGAGAGCCCTGGGATGATGGCCGTGCAGATGGGGGACCATCGGCATGGGCTGGAGGTGATGGAGGGGGAGACAGGACAGGTCTGTAACAGCGTGGGAGGTTGGGGGAGGTGAATGGGGAATGGTTATTTGCTCTTCATTATGTGAGAGCTAGGAGGCATCAAGGTAACTTGTGTGATGGAAAGCAGACGATGGAGACATCTAAGATGATAGTGATGGGTGAAGGTGAAGAGGGACCAGTTACTCATTTGAGAATATCTGATGCAATTACCATGCTGCAGGTTTAACAACCCTTCCCCTCCACCCCGAGAAAGCCTTTCCACCAGGACAGCACTGAGGAGGGGCAGGCCACTTGCCCGGCCCTGGGGTCAGTTGTGTCACCAGGGTCAAAACAGGACTGAACAAATGCCTCGAGCATGGGGCTCTGCGAGGTGTCACGTACGATGCCCCAGGCATAACCTCTGACTTAGGAAATCCCTGAACCTCGGCTTGGTGGAGGATGTATTGAATAAGCATTAATTACTGTCCTCTGATAGAGATGGCAATTAGGCTAACTGGACCCTCGGTCTGCTCCAGACCCATGTTCTTGTGGCACGTGGCCAAATGCCAAGAGCCATAAAAATCCTTCTGGACAGAGAGGGGCCGCAGGCTGCTGCCAGCCAGGGCTGCGCCTCCAGGCAGCCGTGCCTTCAGATCGCACTGCTGTTCGGAAGGTGTCCGGAGAGGAGCCATGCTTCAGCCCGCTGCTACCAGCTCTGCTTTGAGAAACTGTCGCTTCGAACAGGGGGTGCAGAATTTACCCTCCTGGGATGCTGCAGCATTTATCTGGACAAAAATCCCATCTTCTGGGGTGGTGTAGAGAGCTGGTTCCCACATTGCCTGTGAGCAGCACGTGATGAGTAAAATGTATGCTGTGAACAGCTCAGAAACAGGCATTTTATTGCTGCATAGGCGTGGTGCAGAGTCTGTCATCTCAAGAGCTGTTACTGTTTAATAGAGGTGGAAGTCTGAATTTGAATGAGGCTCAAGTGTTTTTTTTCCCCATGCAAGGTCACTATCTCCATTACGGCTGTAAATAATTAGGGGTGGCTAATGAAGGCTGCAAGCCCTGGTGCTGGGGCTGGCGGCTGGGAGCGTAACTGTGGTTTGGGGGAGGATGCCCCAGGGATTGATGCCGGATCCTCCCCTCCCCGGTCCCCGGAGGTGTGGGGCACTGGCACGGGCTGGCCGGGAGGTGCCAGCGGATGATGTTTGCTGATAGCAGCCAGGGAAGCGGGGAGAGATGCTTGGCTCCGCTGCCGAGGGTTATGTGGCCTTTGCTAAATCATTTCCCTTCTCTCTGCATGAGTTTTGCCTTTTGTATTGTGAGGCTGGGTGGATTCATCAGTGTTCGTCTCTTAAACGGCTCCTGGAAAGGCACACAGCACCGTTATCGCTGGTCCGTAGGGTAAAGACCCTTCCCTGCCCACCGGCACAG
>NW_008825292.1:86705-90711 GCF_000699105.1 Pygoscelis adeliae | reverse complement strand
AGGTGTGGAGACCTGTGATGCTCTTCAATTGCCCGTGCTATTTGGGATGAGATGAGGTGAGACAGCCATGGTATGACACTTGCTCAGCGCTTCTTGCATCTCGGTGCTTGCTTTTCACATGGATTTCACCATGGATTTTTAATGAACACAATGCGCACTTCATAAATAGACATTAACCTCCTTTTTCAGGAAAATCGAAATTGCGCTTAAAATTATATAAATGTGCTAACCCGTAAGTGCAGGGGGTTGCTCAGCCGCTGCCTGAGGGGTCCCGCTTGGCAGGTGGGGTTAATCCCTGGCTCACCTTGCCGATGAGTGTGCCTGGCTGACTCACGGCCGTGCACTGGCAGGATGCAGATGCAACGTATCCACTGTCATTAATGCACATCAGCGCTGATCGGTGCTGAGGGTGAGTTAGTTAAAGACATCCGAGGGGAAAGGTGCCCACCCCGTTTACTGAGTCACTCTGAAGCACCCGCGGGGAGATGGGGAGCGAGGGGGGACGTGCAGCGGGGCGCGAGCAGGGCTGCACGCTCGGCGAGGGTTTTCTCCACGTGCCTGCGACGTTGGAGGAACCAGGGAGGGCTCCTGCCCGCCCGCTGCCCCGCTCCCCCGTCGGTAAGGGCTGCAGCTGTGCTACAACATCTAAAACTCACTTCAATTTTTTAAATGACACTTGGAAGCAGATTCCTTGAAGCTGGTGTTTGACTGCATTTTGGGTTAGTGCTTGGTGTGGAGAGAGTGGTTTCACGTCCCTTCCTAAGGGTTCATGGGTGGGTTTGCTTTGGATGACGCTTCAGGCTCATCACCAGAGGTTTTCTGTAGCTTTTCTCTGAGGTGAGGCACCCCGGGAATGCATCCATTGCCGCTCGCTCTGCGCAGTCCCACCGCTCGGGCTGTAATGAGCCGTGGCTCGCTCGGGGGGACCGCAGCAGCGGGCATCTTGAGATACGTCTTTGATTAAGAAAGACACCTGCTGTGATGAAGAATGACAGTGCCGGGGTGACAACTGGTGTCTTCTCCCTTGGCTTGTGCATGCTGACAGCTCTGCGGCGGCTCCGGGGAGGAGAGTTTCTGCAGCCTGTGCCGAGGAGGAGCAGCGGGCTGCATCGCCGCGCGGCAGATCTGTTACACAACCCCCGGTGTAAAACACTGCTTGTGTCATGGGCCAGCGGGTCAGCTCTGGGGACTCGGGGATGCTTTCCGAAATTTTCTTACTTTACATTTGTGTTATCTTTTAACCATCTACTTGCAGCAGGTATTTGACAGTATCTTCAAAATGAAAAGTTCAGGCCAGGGTATGCTTCGTGCTTTAAACCGTCCCATGTCCTTTGGAGTGATTGTCGGAGACAGAAATGCATCGACTTCTCATGGTCGCTCTCTGGACCAGAGGCGTGCTGCACGATGAGCAGCACATCTCTGCCTGGCCTTGGGCTTTCCTAGGTAAAGCTGTTGAGCGATGGCTCGCTTGCCTGGTCCGGTCCCTTGCTTGTCCAAGGTAGGGAGGGATGCAGAGCAGCTGGCACAAACGAGGGTCTTCTCGCTCTGTGGTTTCCGGAGAAACATGAGGACAAAGTGGGATTTCTACACTTGGGTTAGCTCACGCTCCACAACCAGAGGAGAGCCAGCTGCCTTTGGCAGGACCAGAAAACCCGGCCGGCCTCCCTTAGCAGCTCTGCCTCTGGGCCAGCGCCAGCAAAAGGGCCAGGTTGTCATTGAGTTGCTCTTATGGCAACTTGATGTTTTGCATTTGTTTGCACATCGTTGGTAATCAGCTCCCAGCAGCGGGTTTCCCGTCCTCACCGCGCTCCATGGCAGGCAGCCTCAGCAGCAGGGCTGATTCGCCATCATTTAACCACCGTCCCAGTTCCGAGGGTTTACAAGGATGTTAATGCTAAAACTGCCGCAGCCCGTTCCTCCATCCCACCTTTCCCTGTTGCTCTGGCCGTGCTCTTGCTGCTGCCCTCCCTGTGCCGGGGCTGCTGCCGCCCCACAGCTCGCTTGCCCAGAGGAGAAAGGGTGGAAAGGTCTTACAGCAGGATTTTGCTCCCTTTTGAAACATGTGGCGGGACGCCTGGGCTTTGCTCGTCTCCCTAACCCTTGCAAAAAATCACTTGCAGACTGGGTGAGTGACTGCGTTTGACAGGCTTGAAAATATCAGGGTTTTTCATAGTCGTCGTGGGGAGAGGCAGGAGAAATGATTGTGGCTGCTGGATGGGTGATACTGCATGATGATTTTCTCAGATATTGCCTGTTTCTTATCTCCTGACACCACAATCTATAGACAAACCTGGCGCTGTCGGGCTGCAGAGGATGGCTTAGCTGTTCCCATGTCCGGTTATTAGGAACCGTGTTGTTTTATCGTACAGAGACAAATAGAGTCATAAAGAAATGATAAGGCAGGCAAGGGAAGGCAGAGGGCAGGCGTGGGAGCAGGAGCAGCACCTCACTGCCATCCCACCGCCCTCACTGGGGGCTTTGTGCATTTGCTTTTTGCCAAGCGGTTTGTATTGAAGGAGGAGACTTGGGCCGGGACAGGAGCCCCGGGGTGGGTGCAGGGAGCGGAAGGGGATGTGCGACCCCCCGGCCTTTCTGGGAGCCCGTGGGGGTGCTGGCATTGGCAATACACGCCGTGCGACTTGGGCGGTGTAAAGCAGTGACAAAAGGCGGCATTTGAGGGTGACATTTGTGTTTGTGCTCTCGAACGCTCACATTTCCAATTTCGCTGGTGATTTGGTAATTGTCCCCTAATTATACCTGTACTCTCAGTTCGTGCCTGGAATCACAAGGGGAGGGGAAAGCGACCCCCAAGGAGGCTAGCAACAAGCGACTACCCTTCTAAAGTATTCCTGATTTTAACTTCTTAAAATCAGTGTCGGCTTATGCTGCTGACACTGTCATCGAGCCGCTCATGTCCTGCAGAACTACCCCTGGTCCCAGGGATGGCATCTCTGTCCCCCCTGGAGAGGCTGGGCTCCCTCCCGACAAGGGAGCGGAAACCGCTCGGGACAGGCTGGCTGATGCTCGGCTGGATGTCAAAGGCCAACTTACAATTATTTTTTTGCAACTGTCAGAGTGCTTTGATGCATCAGCATCATCAATTGCATCACACGACGTCATCACATGAGCAATTGCAAGGGGCTGCGAGAGTCACTGGCTGCCTTCCCTCTGGCCTGCCTCCTGCCCGACCCCGACCCCGGGGCTGCTTGCCTGGCCGGGAAAGGTCACTGTCACTTTGCGAGACAGACTGCGATCTCACATCGACTTTCCGTGCCGCCCTGAGCCTGCAGCAGCTCCAGCTTTGCCTTACCAGCCAGCCGAGGCAGTAGTTTCTGCCAGGCTGCGCAGCATCCTTGCCAAATCCTCCATTTGCCTTAACAGCCTCGCTCAGCTGAGCAAACCTTATCACGGCACAGCAGCTGTGCCGCGCGGCTTCACCGCCGAGCAGCCAGCGAGCAGAGCGAGCTGGAGAAACGGGGACCCCGTGAGGCAGCAGAGCGGGGTCCCCTCCGGATGAGGACCTGCCGCTCCCCCCTGCCAGCCCGTGGTGGGGCACCAAGCCGGCAGGCTGCCGACGGTGTCTGGAAGCCTCTCGCAGCCCCGAGGCTCCTTCCCTCCACGCCGGGAGAATCTCTTGTCATTCTTCAGCACGCTTCAGCCAAGGATGAAAGTGATTTCTATACATTAGTCTTTGGCCTTCCCTCCAACGTGAAAAGCTGAAGAAGGACAAGAGTGATTACGCCTTTCATAGGAAGTAGGAAAGCTGCAGCCCGGGGTGGGAGACCTCCTAGCTGGGGAAGAAGCAGGAGCCGGGTCTTCTGCTTCTGTCACCGAGCAGTCAAAGTGTGCTCCAGTGAGAGTACAGGGACGGCAGTGAGGCCAGGGGGAAGTGGCATGCATGTTTTAAATAATTTTAAGTAATAATAATAGTTTTAAATAATAGCTACTCTGCATATTGCCCCAACCTGCCCCGATTCCCACTGCTGCTGTGGGAAGCACGCGAGCG
>NW_008825292.1:80297-86492 GCF_000699105.1 Pygoscelis adeliae | reverse complement strand
GCCCCTGAGCCGCGCTCCCGCAGCACAGCCCGTCTGTGGTACGGTGCAGTGTGGTACGGTGCGGTGCGGTACGGTGCGGTACAGTACGCCGGGGTGCGGGACCACTGCAACAGAATGGCCCTCTCTGCCCCTTCAAACATGCAGCGGCCACGTCTGTCACGGGCGTTTGGTATGTGTGAGCTGGTCTCCGTCACCTGCGGTTCAGTACGAGTGCAGTGTATGTAAAACTGCAGCATCTCGGTGCGTACGTCGGGTATTGTGTCTGTGCCGCTCACCGGAGGATCTCGGAAGCAGCCCTGTGTCTTAAGCCAGGGCTTTTCAGGATACCAAGTTCAGTCACTTGTTTAGAAATTATTGCATTGTCAATTTGGACAGATCTTCCCCCCAGGATGAGGAAAAGTCGTCCAGAAAATAGGAGAAGCAGAACGTCCCATTGGCATCCAGGAGCTTTGTTCCTCGGGGTCTGGGTTTCGTCGTAATTAGCCCGGCTCGCAGCGCAGGCTCTGGCAGCGCTTTCGGCCGGCTGGGCGGCAGCGCTGTCACCTCCCACACAGAGCCTATTTCCAGGGCTGTGCTGAGGGCTGTGAAATCCCAGGCTCTGCGCAGCTCCAGCTGAGCACCCAAAATGAGCAGACGCTTGTGATCTGCATCTCTCCAGTCCTCCACTACCCATCTGTAAATTGGGGATAACATCACCTGCCCCGGCTCAGCGCAGGAGCCAGAGGAGCCTCTGAGACACTCCCATGCTGCCAGAGCCAAGCGGGGAGCCCGCAGAGAGGGAATAGTTCCTTCTTGGCAGCAGGCGAGGTGAATGAGGCCGGGGGCCGCACGCTGAGCACTGAGGGCAGATAACGAACGCGGCTCCGGCAGAAAGCAAAGTGCCCTGAGGGAGCTGGCAGAGGTGGGAGCGGGCGAGGGATGGGAAGCGATAACGTAGCAAATACTGGTAACCCAACATACACGGGGGCTGGCCCCAAGCTGCACAGACTGCCCCATCCCCACAGCCCTGCCCTCAGTGCTGCTTTCATCATCTCCTTTAGCCAAAACTGTGGGTGCATCATCATAGTGAGGCAGGTGTGTGCCGTGAGCATTAACCAGGCTGGAGCTGCTGGGCTGCAGCTGGGACAGACCCATTAAAAGGGCTGCCACGGGGCACCGGTCTCCTTGCAGGGATGTGCAGCGTGGGCTGAGCAGTGCTGAGGGCAAAGCGGTAGACCCTGGGTGCTGAGCCTGAGCTGAAAATGGGGGCACGAACCCGCGGGAGCAGCCCCAGGTAAGTGCCAGGGGGAGGCAGGGCCGGGGGGGGCCAGTGCCGGCAGAGCCAGGGCAGCGTCGAGGCAGTGCAGGCAGCCTGTGCCGTGCAGGTGTAGCAGTGCACGTCCTGGGAGGCTTCCTGCACGCCTGGGGGAATCTTGTGCCTCTGGCAGGCACAACCCTTCTGGCTTTCCGTGCTCTGCCGTGGGGCACAGCCCTGCTGTCCTTGAAGCTGATGGCAAAACATCACCTGGCTTCAATAGCAGCAGGACGGGCTCTTCTGTGTGATTTAATGCAAAATAGGAAGGAGATGGAAAGCATTGGCATGAGCTGTGAAGCTATCTGCTTGCCCATCCATCTCAGGGTCTTTTATGTTTTTCTTCTTTCCTCCTTCAAATCTCTTTTTGGCTGCTACTGCCTCCTGGAAGGGCAGAGCCGCATGGGAGCTGGGGTTGTTTTGAAGCCCCAGAGTTGTTCTAGCAAAATGTTTTGTGCTTTGAGCCAGATTTGGAAAGGTGGGAGAAGGTGAGGCCAGTTTATGGCCATGGTAATGGTGTGAGCGGCTCGGGGACCTGTGGGGCAGTTTGCCCAGGTCTGACCCATGTGAAAGCGGAGCAGGTTTGTAGCTGGCAGCATGGTCCTGTTCCCTGCCCCGAGGTTGTCTGAATGCAGAGCCTGCAGTGCTGGGGCTGCAGCGTGGGCAGCCCCAAGCAAGAGCCTTAAATAGAGGAGTGCCTGCCTGTGGGCAGGAGAGCATTCCAGGGGTCCAGGGAAGCTGGTTGCAATGTGTTGGGGTCTCTCGGTGCTGTGAAATCCCGAAGTGATGGATGATGGACAGGACACACCATCCTCCTGTAGCTGTCCTCACCACTGTCCGCAGGCAGGGAGCATGCTGCCTGTACGGCAGCGTCGAGGAGTTTCCGATGGCAGAGCCCTCCCAAAGGCAGCGGGGCAGAGCAAGTGCTGTGCGATGGAAATTGCTCTGAATTTCTGGAAAGCTTACCAGGGCATAGGTAGGCATCTTTCATTTCTCGGAGGGTGAAGGCAAGGTTGGCGTCACTCACTCGTTCACCAGCAAAGTCCTCTCCTAATGCTCGGTCTATAGGATAGTCCCTTCTTGTTCTCCCAAAAAAGCCAAGAGTGAAACTATGGTGCTACTCTTGAATATCGCTTTTCCCCATCTGGGGCATTGGAACCGGCTTCCCGGGGCTCTCTTCCCCTCCTGCAGATGGTGAGGGGGCGGCTCTGCCTCCCAGCAGGCAGCGGGCTAAATCCGTGGGTGCCGGATGTGCTCCGGTACCTGGGACAGTCAGCAGGGCTGGGCCGGACCCCGACCCCTGGTTACACTGCGCGGAGCAAGCCTGGAGCCAGCCGGGTCAGGGAGAGTGGGGAGCCTGCGGCTGCAGGCTGCCAGGACCCTCCACTCCCGTACCAGCAAACATGCAGCACAGTGCCCACTGAATTCCCTAAAATAAACAGGCTTTGATGGATCAAGTCCCTTTTAGCGCATCAGCTGAAAACTTCAAATATTTATATCGTTAGGGAGATGTGACAGAAGTATATATATTAAAAAAAAAAAGGCAGGTGCTTGAGTGGCAGTCCCATATTTGAAGTTCAAATACTTACCTTCAAATCAATGCTATAAAAGAGGAAGAAAAAAATAAATTTAATATCACTTTTGCAAGGAAAACAACCTGCCGAGCCTCCTCCCAGGCTACATGTGCTTTAAAGATTGACTGTGCAGCTGTAAAAACTATTGATGAACTGTAAACATGAAAAGATCGCCCTGCTTGTGGCCTGTCAAAAGCATTAGGTTGGAAATGCTCTGTGCTCCGCTCCAGCATGACTCACCGAGTCCTCAGCAAATGTGTTTATTTGTAAAGATCCTTATTTCAGAAATAGTGACCTTTTTAATGCCTCGTGCAGCGAGCTCGGAAATTCAAAAGTGCCTTTTGGCAACTTGCTAGTCTTGCTGAAGCTCTGACAGTGCTTTCCATGGCAATTTACATATTTTTAGCCTTGATATTCTGCACTGTGGGGCTCCTTTGGAAAATGATTTGCTTTCCGCAGCCCTCAATGCAATTCGGCATCTGCAGCGCTGGGCCGAGATCAGGCTGTGCAGAGGGCACGAAGGGATTCGCTTGCTCGCCTGTCGGGCTCTTTACAGCACACCTTCCGAGCCTCCTGCCTCTTTGAACCCGCCCTGGTTTTATTAACATCCTCCCTGAAAAATGGACCGTGGTATTAGTCACAAATTTGAGCAGCTGCTTCACCTTGAAATAGGGAATAAAACTTTGGAGCTGTTATTCCAGGCTGCTGTGCATCAAAGCACCAGGTTAGCTCTTTCGGCCGTCGCGTTCATCGTCACCTGCTTGCCTGCCAGGCTGCCCGAGCTCGGGGTCTGCGCTTGCCGGCACGAAGCCCCCGTTGCCGGCACTCCTGCAGTCTGCTGTCGGTTGCACCAAGGCAAATTTGGTGACCAGCGACCTCGCCGCTCTGTGTCCGTGGCCTGTCCCCTTGTTCCGAGTCCCCACTTGCGCCATCAGATACCAGCACCTGCAGCAGTCAAAGGAATACAGCGGCGCTGCTCCTCGCCGTGCCAGAGCGTGCTGGAGCCCGGGGAGGGTGGGCAGCCGCGGGCAGCCACGCTGCTGCTGCCCTGCCGCGGAGCATCTCCATCCTCGCGGTCCTCGGGAACTTCCTGGCAAGGCATTAAGCATCGCTGTTAATTGCTCAGTCGGCTCCTTCAGCACGTCTCTTTAAGCTCTGGGATGTGAACATGCTGACTATGAAATGTCGCAGTTGTAATAACAGTTATTTAACGTTTCTCGGTCCTGTGACTAAACGCTTCTGCCATTTGTGTTTGGTAACGGGCGATAGCATTGCTCCTTTCTGCTGTTGTCGTTCATCCTAATGCGTTGGGGAAAGATGTTTTGATGGGTTTTCTACTCTTTGTTTGCGTCCTTTATTAGTGCTCTGCAATTTCTAGTTGCCGATTTATATTCAGAGTTAAGAATATCTCCTTTCTTCTTTTTGTTGGGCATGTTTTTATTTTTATAGCTGTTTACGTATTAGCCAGGCAGTTTTTAAACTGATGCAAACTCCTGTCGCAGTTATGAATTTTGGGGTGAAACACTCTTAAATAATTCTCTATTCACAGTCAGTCACGCTTTTATGCTTAAATCCATTCTCCTAACTGATTTGGCTTATAATTGTCTTCTGCTCTGTGAATTGACCTTTCAAAGCACCAAGAATATACGCTAGTGCCTTGGACTTGCCTCTGTTTGCCCATAAGAAGTGTAATCAAGTCATGATTGCTTGGACTTGAGCAGCAACTAGTTTTTAATTCTGTGATCCATTCCCCTTCAGCTGTCAACACGGAGTCTAAAATAGCACTCCCCTGTGCTAGATGCCACGCTTCAGAGCTATGAAATTGTCATTTATAGGTTTTTAGAAATTCAGAGGACACTTTAATACTGGTAAAGTGAAACCTCCAGCTTCCCATCATAATGCAGCTTTCTTTCCTACTTATTATAAATAGGTGCTTAAGCAGCCTCTGGTACGATCTGGCCTCTGGCACAGCTCAGGGCTTGAAGCAGACACCAGAGCATCCCGTATCTATGGATCATCTTTGGTTAAACAAGTTGCCGGTAATTCAGACAGAGAATCCCAAGTTTTTACACTCTTGACCCTTGTTTTTCCTACCTGGTCCCTTCTGGGCAGGTTTTATCATCGATTTTCAGCGTTCTGGCCATATAGGTCTCTGTAGGGCTCAGAAACGCCACGTGGGTCAAACTGGCTCCAACAAACGAGTGAGTCCCGATCCTTCTGTTCGTTATCCCAGCTCGTGGCCGGGATGCACAGGCACCTGAAGAGCTGCCTTTCGCTTTCTTGGTGAGTCTTGTTCTCACCGTCTTGAGATGCGAGATCATCTCACATCTCCTTGTGCTGGAGAAGGGCTTGGTTGTTCCCTGGTTTCCCCCTCCTCTTTTTCTGCTGGTTTAACGCCTCTGCGTTGCTGAACGCTGCTGGGGCAGCCGTCACTGTGGGAGCGGTGACCTCCAGCTCCAGCCTTCTCGGGGCAGATTCGGGAGCTGCTGCTCTCCGCAGCAGCAGTGCAGCCGTGTGTGAGTGCCCGCTGATGGTTTGCTGACGCAAAGCACAGCGCTGTGCTGGAGAGGCTGTGGAGGCTGAAGGCGGACTCTGTTAATGGGAAACTTTGGTTATTCCACAGGCTGCAGAAAGGGCACCCTGGGATGTGACAGAGAAATGGAAGTTACAGACACTGTGAATGATGCTTTTTGGAGGAGCTGATCAGCCGCCTGGCAAGGGGTGCAAGTCTTGGTTTAGTCCTTCATCCCACGTCCGTGAGGTTATTCAGTGACCAGAGAGGCCTGATGGGGTACGATGGCTGCAAACATGATGGAGCCAGGCTAGAGGTACACCAGCAGTGAAGAAGACCAAAAAAACCATTATAGTGAAAGAGCAAAGGAGAGAAAAAGACATTATTTGATGCATGGAAGTTGTGTCCAAGTAAGAGAAACAGAAAAGGGCATGAATTTTGACAAGCTAAATGAGGAGCCATTATAAGGCAGGCAGAAACAATAATGAAGAACAACTTGCTGAAGGCATAAAAAGCAATAATAAAATCTTTACTCTCAAACACGTCCCTGGCTGCCCTAGGGTGGGTGTCTGGCAGGCGGCTGTGGCTCGGGGAGCGTCGGCTCCCTGTGGGGAAATGGGGGGATTTCTTACTGCAGCAGCAGTTGCCAGACCTCTCGCGGGGCAGGGCTCTGCGGAGCTGGCAGGAAAAGTGAGGTTTGGGAAGGCCGTGGGATGGGAGCGGATCCATGCCGTTCTCCCCAAAGCAAGGTCACTCTGCCTCTGGGCAGATGTGTGAAACTGCAGGGTTTCACAGGGGGGTGAAGCTGGGGGCTGGAC
>NW_008825292.1:75635-80215 GCF_000699105.1 Pygoscelis adeliae | reverse complement strand
ATCAAGCCCCAAGGAGGCGCGCAGCAGCGAGCAGAGGATGGGGTTACTCGGCAAGGTCTGTGGCAGGGACTACCTGGCAGCCATGGTTGGAGCATAAAGTGGCTGATGGCGTTTTCTGTGGACAAGGACAGAAGGATGCACACGGGAGGAAAATGCTAACCTGGGGAAACATGGAGAGATCCCCGCAGAGAGCTTTCGGGTGCACCAGTTGTCAGCAGCGATGGGAAGGGGATTAACCCAAGTCCTCTGTCCCCAAATGGGCACAGAGCTCCCACGCTGCAGGACAGACCTCCTTTCCCCGTGTCCTGTTAGTAAAAAGCTTTGTGGTCCAGGAATCTCCTGGGGCTGAGCTGGCCGCCCCTGTTACCGATAGTTGAAGACAGGGCTGGAAGGTGAACCCTTCCCAGAAGCTCATCAGTTAACCCGAGTGAATCTAAAACGTTCATTAAACAATCGAGAGCGGGATCCTGCCCTGACAGTGCGTCTGTGCAGAGGGAGGTCCTGGTGCCTCGGGCACGGGGATGCTCAGCCGCAGCCAGGGCTCCCATTCCTGCCCTGTCTCTTACCATCAACGTCTCTGAGCAGGCAGGCAAACAAACAAAAGATTTTTTTTTTTAATTGCTAGAATTGTATTAGTTTAAACAGATAAACTCAATCAGTGAAGTTCATTAATTTCTAGCACATGGCTTATTTACACTGATTCTGGCTGCTCCAGCACTCATTTTGCTATCGTAGGAATGTCAATTACCTTTTAAAATAAAAAAATCAATGTTTATTCACTGTTAAAGATAAAACATGAAATGCTTTCCTTAGACATGCTGATGAGCGCTCTCCTCCCCAGACCGAGCCGAGGGCTCCCGGCATTGGCAGCCAGCTGCCCATCGCTGTCGGCGTGCCACGGAGGGGACAGCAGTGCGTTGGCCCCCCTGCAGGGAAGGGGCCACCCTGGGCCCCCATGCTCGCTGCAGGCCCCTGTGCCTTCCTACCCCATCCTGGCCGGGAAAGCCCGGTGTCTTCCCGGGAGCCGGGTTTGCGGCGGGGCGGTTCCCTGCCATGGGCTCCACCGATGTGAAAGGATGGAGGGAGGAAGGAAACCCAGGGAAGCGTGGGGGGAGACCTGGAAGGCAGCTCCAGTGCATTACCTGATTACTTTTATAATGAGAAAAACAAAGCTAAACCCTTGAAGCAGAGAGCTAGAAATTACCCATCATTTTCAAACTTTTTTCCTCCTCTATTATTCAGAATTGTTTTGCTTTTCTGAACTGCCTTGTGTAGGTTGCAACAACCCCACAGATTCCAGAATGGGAGATGATGAGTCACTGTCAAAATGTAGATTTTTTTCTTTTTTTTTTTTTTCTTTTAGCAATGCTGAGGGAGTAAAGTCTCTGTGACACACACCGATCGCCGGCACCTTGCAGGCTAAAACTGGCAGAAGCTCCCAGCCCACCCATGGGTGTGAGTGCCTGGGCTGTGCCCACGACCGCCCTGCCATGTCCCCCGCGGGGATGCCCGTCATGGGCAGTGCGGAGCTGGGCGCTGCTCCCCAAACCCCGCCGAGCTGCCGGGGATGCGCAGGGGGGGGCTCAGTTCTTGCACTGCTCCGCGCGTGTTCAAACGTGTGTTTGCGCTGGCCTCGGCGTCCAGCCGGCACCGCAGAGCCCACCTCTGCCGCCTCCTCGCTGTTGCGCTCGTTTCATTTGACTTGGGTTTTTTCCACTGGTTTTTTTACAACAGGAAAAAAAAATCCTTCAGAAAAGGCATATCTGTGTAGGTGACTCTGCTCAGACACAAACCACCACCGCAGAGAGGGGGAGAGAGTGTGAAGTAGAGATGGAGCCAGATCACGCCGGTACCCCGTTGGGAAGCTGGTGTGGGGCCACCAGGGCGATGGGGATGTGCCGGGGGGAGACCTCGGTCCTGGGGAGGAGGATTCGTCCCGCTGGCTGGCGGTGGGGAGCCCAGCATCCATCCCAACAGGAGAGAGCTGCTAGCTACAGAGTAACACAGAGCAGGGGGCTTTTTTAAACCAACGCACAGGTTTTGCCTTAATTTAGCTGCTCTCCAGTGGATTTTAAGCAAACAGATGGACGTGTAAAGCAGTGACAGCCTACGGGCTGGGGAGTCACAAAACCAATCTGATGGCGAGGACCGGTGCTCGCCTGATTCCCCGAGGTTTCCCTGGCTTTGGGAGGAGAGCAGTCCCCTTCCCAAGGGGGCTGCATTGGGCAGCGTCCTTGGCTCCAGCAGCTCTTCCAGCTGGGTCGCTCTGAGACGTGGGTCTGGGGTGTCCGTAGCCGTCCCGCCAGCCTTCCCTGCCGCTTTTCTGAGCGGCCTGTGTTGTCTTTGAAACTGGGCTGTATCAAAGACTTTGATGTGGGAGGCGAACAAGATGCTGGGGGGTGGCCAGGACCCAACAGCCCTTCCTGGGGACACGGGACAGCTGCTGCCGTGCGGGAACTGCTCGGTGCCGTGCTGGCTGAGCCGAGCGCTGCGCGGTGGCCACTGGTCTCTGGGTGACAGAGCCCTGAAACCCCAGAGCTTTGCAATCTCACACTGGGGACCTTATGCAAAGAGCCTCAGGATCCCTCACAGAGCATGAAGCTGGGGAAGGGAAGGAGTAAAGATGAATTTCTTTCCATCTCTCCAAGCATCTGGGAGGTGGGTGGGAGGTAAAAAAAGATGAGCCCTGAAGTTTTAATTTCTTGGAGATATTTAGGTATCTTGCTCTTGTTACTCAAGGGAGTGCAGAGCCTGAGCATCTCTGAGGATGTGCTGCAGGCTCGTACCCCAGCACTTGCCAGCTAGCCAGCTAAGCTTGGGCCTCTGATTCTCCAATGAATATTAATTTTCAGAGAACTTAAACCATAATGACCCCATCACTTCTTCCAAATGGATTTGGCGTGACAAGGTATCTTTAGGGAGGCCATTACTGTAAACCACAACTTAGGAGATAACTCGCTTGAATTTATCAGGAGGTGCAGAGAGCTGAGGGATGAAATGTGACCTTGCCCCAGGACTTCTCCTCCTCCTGGCTGAGCCAACCAACACGAGAGGAGAGAGGAATTTTCTTCTCATTTAAGAACAGTGTTAGCTCATCTTCCCCAGGCTGAGTCTTAGTTTGCACACTGAGCAGTAACAACCAGAATAGTCCCTGGAAAACTGTTCCGCTGGATGAAAAGTAATGAGATTTTAAAACCATAACTAGAGCTCTTTAGTCTTCTGCCTCTCTGGGTTAGGATCGATATTCTTAGTGTCGTACTTCCCTTGCAACCCCTTCCCTGCCCCCCACAGCCCTCCCTGGGGAAAAGGGCTTTGAGAGGAAAACGACCTGAGATCAAATCAATTAATTGCCTTTGCATTCTCCAATAAATGCAGTGCAGAGAGTAGGTACATCGAAATACAAATGAACTAAAGCAGCAGTGACAAAACCCTGCTGAAATGAAAGGTTACCCTGTGTAAGGCAGCCCTTGTCTGGGGGAGATGGGGTGACTTGCAGAAAGCAGGCGTTAGTCACGTTACTTAACGTGCAGCTTGAGGATGCTCTGATCTGGTGGGGATGAGAGGGACCGAAGAATCACGCGGAGCGCGGGATGAAAAACAGCCCCACGGGAGGGAAAGGGAAGGGACGCCTTTACAAAACCAGCGAATACAAAATGTGTTATATGAGTTCATCTCCCAAATTAAATCTGATGTTACCTAAAAGGCAGGGCTCGGTGCAGCGAGCCTGGAGCTATGAGGCAGGGACACCCTGCAGGCACTGCACGGCCGACAGTCCCATTGCCGTGTGCAGTGCTTACACACGGAAAATGCCCTGGAAGATTTGCCAACTGCAGCGGCCTTCCCTGCGGTGCCTGGGGACGCTTGGGGTGGCCCCGGCCCGGCCGCTTGCCAGAGGGTGGCCCCTGGATTAAAGCGGGACCATTAAATTGAGAGCTTGAACCGAAGCTGGAAGAGACTGGTGCAGAGCGTGGAGGGGGGATGCTGCTCTGCTGCTGGCCAAGGGCTTTGCGTCGGCTGCGAAGGACAAGGGTGGAGCAGGCACCTCGGGAGGGGTCACACCTAACCGACAGCAGAGCTGGGGTCACTCACGCTGACCCTGCCATGGCAGGCCCCCCGCACCCCCCAAGGCAGGGGGGCCAGGGAGAGGCTTCCTGCGGGGCTCAGGTGGTTCCCTGAGCCGTGGCCCTGAGGTTCAGGTGCCTGGTACTGGGGTCCGTTCTCGCAGCTCGCTGCAGCGGGTGAGAGGGACGTGGGGTGTGGGGAGCAGCAACTCTGCAGGCTGCTGCCCACCCCAGCGGGTCCGTCATGACCCAGCACCGAGATCAGGGCTGCTTGTTCCCCGGCTCAGCTCCTGGCTGGGCTCCTCCAGCTGCTCTCCCAGCACACTGGCTGCTCCTCCACGCAGTTTGGAAGTGCCTGGGCTGCAGGAGGGGTCAGGAGCTGCTCAGTGCTCAGCTGCGTGGAGGAGGTTTTAATCCAGCCTGGGCGGGGAGCGCGGTGCCGTGCTGCACAGCCGAGCATTTGAAGGACAGACAGACGGCCCCGTGCCGCCGTGAGCGCCTCGCCCGTGGCGGGGCCGG
>NW_008825292.1:73104-75440 GCF_000699105.1 Pygoscelis adeliae | reverse complement strand
CCACTGCCTGTGGGGCTGTGCTGCCCTGCCGCTGCCCCCAGAGCTCCCTGCTCCTGGAACTGGCAGCAGCGTCGGCCATGGGAGAGCACCGAGGCGGCAGCGGGTTGCGCAGCTGCGGATGCTCCTCCGGGGAAGAAGGGAGGAAAGTGAAATGGGAGGGCCGTGTAACGTGACAAAGGATTATTGCAGGCTTTGCAGCTGGCACTTGTCCAGCTGCTTCAAACCATTGTTTCTGTGGCTCCTTGCTGGTGCCTGTTGGCAGGGCACCGTCCCTGCCTGTTTGTGCATCTGGGGTCCCCAGAGCGTGTCCTCGCGTGGGGAGGCTGAGCTCGCTGACAGCCGTGCGTGCTGGATGCGCTCCACGTGTTCTCGAGCAGGACCCTGCTGGAGGAGGGGTCGGGCAGGTCTGGTTCCTCAGTACAGAAAACGGCGAAGGGAGAAGCTGTCCTGCACTGGGGTGGGCGAGGGGAGGCAGTGCCAGCCGACCGGGGCTCCCCGACACAGCCCTGCTTCCCAGCCAGGAGGCTCCGGAGCGGGGCTGCACGAGCCTCTGTGAGCAGAGCTGGCTGCTGCCGTGTCGGGCTCTGACCAGGGAAGTGCAGCAATAAGCTAAGTTGGCTAATCGGAATTCACACTAATAGGGAGAGAATTACCCAGATCTACCACAGAGACAGCTGAGTGGGGAATGAATAACCGCAGCAGCACGCTGCCTTTGCTGGCGCTCTCCCGGCCAGCAGATGAATTAAACTCAAGGTGGTGTGACTCATGCACGCGGCGCAGAGTCGCGGCGCAGGCATGGGCATCAGCTGGGGAAATTACTCGCAAGCAGGCTGGGATGTGCCGAAACCAGCAGCCCAGCGTGCTCCCGGCCAAGGGAGAGGAGCCTGACCACTGGGATCAAAGGGAACGGTGACCACAGGGGGAGGCAGCGGTGCCCCAACCACCCCGTTAATACAGCACGAGCTGCTCTGGGAAGCCGTGCCCAGGCCAAGGGCTCACAGCTGGATGCTGCCAAGGGGCATGGTGCTGCCCAGGCGAGGTGTTAGCAGGGGCTGAGGCTGTGAGTGCCCAGAGGAAGCGGCTGAGCCTGTACAGGACAGTGTCCTGGCGAGTCCCGCACTGGCCAGTCCTCCCCAGGTGATTTCTGCATGCGGCCGGCCCCAGCGCTGGGCAGGGCTCGTATCTCCTGCCTGAGCTCGCAGCCGCGGCCTGAGTTCTGGCAGGGGGGTCAGAGATGGCACGGAGCAGGCAATCCAGCATCGCCTCTGCCTCGAGTCCTTGCTAAGAAAACGTGGGCAGGGGAAGGAGGCTCCAGAGGTTGAGGGCTCGGACAAAACCCTCTTCCTTTATGCCTGTGATGTTGTAACGCTGCCTTGACCAGGGCCCAGCTGTAAAGCCAGGAGAGGAAAGCCTGGAGTTGCATCTGCCGTCACCGGGGGACGGGGACCCGGTGGCTCAGGATGTGCCGTGCAGGGTGTGGGGTGTGAGTGTGTGCAGCCTGGCTGCCGGGGCGGGGGGGGGCACGAGCCCCCAGCCAGCGCCAGGAGCGGCCTCCCCATCCGTCCCTGGAGCCCTTTCCAGCCGCACCTCCCCGGGGCAGGGCTCCATCCTCAGGGAGCGTTTTGGGGGTCGCGGGGGCTTTTTGTGATTTAAGCTTTGTTGTGGTATTTGTTTGGAGGCTGGGAAGTTGTGTGTCAGGTGACTCAGCGGTCGCCATGGCGACGAGCATCAGTTAATGAACAGAGGGAGTAAAGGAGCCAAAATAAATGTCAGAGCGTGAAATAGATGTGGTGGAGCTGGGCAGCACGGGCAGGCAGTGGGGCTGCCCCCTCCCCGTGCTGGGGGGCCGGTGGTGCTGCCCTGCCTGTCCCTGGTCGGGCTGGGGCTCCCTTTGCCTGGGGAGGGGGGGCAGATTTTGCTAAACCACCTGCAAGGTGCAGGGTGAAGGAGTGAGGAGCGTGGCGAGCCCCAGCCATGCTGCCTCTAAACGTGCAGGCCCCAGCCTCACTGGGGCACATGCGGGTTGTCCTCGTCCTCTGGCACCGGGCAGCTGGAGCCCCGCTGCCCGCACGGACCCCATGCCCGGCCTCCGCTGCAGCGCCGGAGCAATCTGGAAACCTCAGCGATGCTGCCGTGCTTTCCCCCTCCTGCTGCTCGGCCATGCCTGCTGGGGCTGCTCAGCACTTCCCTCTGCCGTGGGCAGCGGGAGGGAGTTGGTGTTGGGTCCTGCGGCAGCAATGCTGAGCAAAGGCTCTGCTCCTGCCCTGAGTCCCTTGATTTCCTCCGCACCCCACCCCCCCACCCCACCACACCTTATCGCCTTGGCGAGGTGTCGG
>NW_008825292.1:70027-73039 GCF_000699105.1 Pygoscelis adeliae | reverse complement strand
GAGCAGATGCAGCGCAGCTGTGTGTCATCCCTGCTGCTGGGGAGGGAGGGAGGGATGGGCTTTGCACCCCAGGTGAGCAACGTGCCCGCAGCCAGCGGAGCAGAGGGTGTTTGCATCTGCACAGGGCATCCCCTGCGCTTGCCGGTGTCTCCTGCTCCAAGGCTTGCCCTCATCCCTCACATCACAGATTTACCTTACGTTGTGTATGCCAGAAGCGAGGCCCCCGGGGGTCCTGGCTCATCTGGCTGCTGCTCAGGGCAGGGGGGTGCCAGTCCCCCCAGCCCAGTGCTGGGTTTTGGTGGGGGCTCAGCAGCACAGGGAGCCTCTGAGAACTTCAAAGAGATCGAGCGCAAGAAAATTAGTATTCTCATTTGCACGCTGTGCCGATGGGCTGACTCAGTCTCCAAACTCCTTTCCCACGTGGTGCCAAGGGAAAGTTTCCCCTTGCTAATCAGATCACAAACACTGGCCCTGTGCCCTGCCCGGGAGGTTGCTGCGGAGGGAGATGTTCCTGCGCTGCCCGGGAGTTGGTGCCTCTGGAGAAGCTCTTGGAAAGTCCTGCACGCTGCACGGGTGTCCCTGGCTGACAGCAGCTTTGCAGCCATTAAAAGTCAGAGGACACATCTCTCCCACCAGAGCAGGTCGTGGCTTCAGGGCTCTGAGGCAGAGCGAGGACCAAGGCGTTCAGAGACCAGCTGGAAACAGAAACCTCGGTGCTGTCACTGGAGTGACAGCCCAGCACTGGGTGAGACTGGAGACCTGTCCAGGGGGACCGGGCACATCCAGGCACACACCAGCTCTGCACGTCCTTCTGGGTCCATTGGGGTGTAGGGGTGTTTTGGGGTGCTGCGGGTTGGCGCGGTCCCACTCTGGCAGCATGTGCCCGATGGCTGGAGAGCAAAGGGACAAATGTGGGGAGGTGGCTCCGGGGTGCGTGGGGCAGAGCCCTGCTGGCAGGTACAGGTAGAAGGTCAGAGAAGGTGGGTGGAAACTCAAAAGCTGAGAGGAGGAGGAGGATGGGGGCTGTGCTGTGCAGCTGCCGTCCTTGCCATGCCCAGTGCCTCCCCGGCCCCGTTCGTGGCACCCGTTTTCAGCATCCCCTTCGCCCACAGTTCCCAAAGCAACGGGAGCAGGCGGTTCTCCCTCGGATGCCGTGTCTCCCGCTTGGATGACAGCTTGCCACCTCCAGAGCTTCATCTCCAGGCTTTAATTGATGCCTGTCACGATGCTGAGCTCCCCCGAGCCCGTAGCCAGAGTGCAGACTGACAGCGTTCTGCCATGCGGGACCCTGTGCGGGTTGGCTTCTCTTGCCTTGAGCCCTGTCCCCTGGCGGCATGTCCTTTCTGGTCCCATGGGAGAGAGGACGGAGCCAGCGTGATCTGACCACGTCCTCCAGCACTGGTGGTGTGAGGGGGCTGCCCTTCCTGTAGGGAGATGCTGCAGGAATTCCTCCCACCTCGCCCTGCCCCTTGCCACTCCAGAGAAGTCACACTTTGTGCCTCAGTTTCCCCATTTATAACATCAAGGACAGCATTTGTCGGCACTGCAGAGGAAACATCGTGCATACTCTTGCATTAGCATTTGCTGCTTGCTCTGGGAAGACGGCTCTGTGAATCCTGCAGACGGAAGCGGCTGCTGCCACCCCGGCCCCGTGTTCCCATCCAGCACCATGGCACGAGCCGAGCTCTGAGCCGTCCCCAGCAGATATCGAGTATGGCGCTCGGTGCCTTGGCGGGCTGCCGCGAGGAGCAGGCTCGCAGCATCCACAGGAGTTGATGGGCTGCATCCATCACAACAAATCCATAAGCGCAACTGGGCATAGCCAGTATTTTTTTATTATTTTTTAATGCCTTTAATTTCTCTCTGCCTGTCCATCGGTAGCACGTGGACCAGACTGCTGGGGCTGGTGGATGGATGAGCAGAAGAGGCGAGAGCCCGTTCACAGCCAGTCCCTCCCCCAGGCTGTCCCATAAACACATCTAACCCATAAGGCTCTCCCCCTCCATGGGCACGGCTGCGCTGCCCCGTTCTCGCCCCGCATCTGCAGCTTGCAGCGTGTAACCGAGTCCCCAGTACATCACCTGCCTGAGCCTGACTCGTCCTTGGCTTTTTCCTCTCATGGCACAATTGCATGGCTTTGGCACAGGAGAGAGCTGAGCCCAAAAGCGCAGGGAGGAGAAAGCCAAAGCAAACAGGCAGGCATTTAAAGGCGAAATGCATTTGTTTTGCTTCAGAGGCAGGAGGGAAAAAAAGGCTCTTTTTTTGTGGCTTTTTTTCCCAAATGCTAAGTGGGAGGCCAGCAGATGCCAGAGCATCTGCCTCCTTCCCCAGGCCTTCCAGGTGGCGTTGCCAGTGCCCACCGCAGTGGGGCTGCTCTCGCCCCCGCTCCCGAGTCCTGCCGCGGGGACCCACAAGCAGGAGGGGAAAGATGGCATGCGCGGAGCTCCCGGTGGGACCGGGGCTCCTGGTGGGACTGTGCCGTGGTGTGGGTGGCACTCCTGCCCATGCCAAGCTCGGCTGCGATGCCCACCCGTGGCACTGGGTGCTTATCCACGGTCGTGCATGGGTGTGCACACGTGTGTGTGTGCTGCGGGGGACACGTGAAAGCAGGCTGGAAATGGGGTACGGGCAGGTTGCCTGGGCGACTCTCTGCCTCCTCTGGCCTCTGTCCCAGCTGCCTGTGTCCCAGGCACGAAGCAGGGCTGAGAAGTGGCAGGAAAGGGTAAGCAGGCTAGAAACTTCTTGTAGTCATTTAAATGAACTCATCTGTGCCTCCAGAAAAATCACATCTCGGAAGCTAAGCTGTGGCCCAGATGTTACTTTAGCAAATGTGCTGAGGATCCTCGTCTGTGCGGCAGCCTGTGCCCTGCATTTGTAGGTCAGCAGTAAATCAAAGCTTTCATACAGCTGAGGGTCTGGGGCAGAAGAGCCAAACTGGGAGGACCAGGCTGGTCTCTTGGTGCTGCGGAGCCCCGGGGTGGGGGCTCTGCTCAAGCAGCTGCTCTGCCCCAG
>NW_008825292.1:63995-70010 GCF_000699105.1 Pygoscelis adeliae | reverse complement strand
GAATTTGATGTGAAAGCAGATGACCTCGACATCCCAGAACAAGCCCTGGGCGGCAGCCATGGAGCACTTTCCCCAGTGCATCTGAATAAGGTGTTGCTCAGACCTGAAGGCTGGGAGGGTTTATTTACAGTTGCATCGATTCTCTGTCAAAACCGATGAGGGGTTTGCCTGGGTGGGTGCATGCTGGGAGCCAGCGAGTGCCTGCCCTGCTTTACCTCCCCTTCACTGGAGAAAACGGGGGCCAGGCGAGCCTTGCCATGCCCACGGGTGCACACAAAGGAGTCGGGGAAAGCTCAGCTGCAGCGGGGCAGAGGCAGTGCCGTGCTGAGCACTGCTGAGCTGCCGGCGGGTCCTCGCACCACCACGCAGCCAGAGAAGGGAGTGGGAGCTGCACCAAGGAGAGGCTCTGCCCGTGGCTGCGTGGGGCTGCGGAGGGAGCAGGCAGCTTGGGCATCTCCTCCCAGCTCAGCAGCGATGTTTATGACAGGGCTTAGTTTGAGATGTAAATGTGCAGCCCCACCAGAGGGGACCAGCAGTGCTTGGAGGATGCAGGAGCAGCCGGGAACCAAACCGTCCCCGGGAACCAAGGGCAGTGTTTGGGGTCGCTGACAGCCCCATGCTGAGCGGTGCCCAAGCGGCTTCTGGGCTGCTGCTGTGCCAGCCCCGTGCAGCGTGTCCAGCAGCGCTCCTGCCAGTGCAAAGGGGTTTGAAGGTTTCCTGGCTTGTGTCTCCCCAGGAACCTTCCGAGGAGTGTGCAAGAAAATCGACCACTTCCCCGAGGATGCAGATTATGAGCAAGACACGGCTGAGTATCTCCTCCGTGAGTCTACTTTCCCATGGCGCGGTGGAGCTGTGCACGCTCCCTGAGCACACCCTTGCCCCACGCTGCGCTGGCACCCCCCTCCCCATCCACCAGCACTCAGAGCTTCACCCAGCAGGTCCCCCCACTGCTGGCAGGTGGCCGATGGGTTGCAGCCCCCCAAGCTCCCTGTGGAGCAGCGGTGACCCTCCGGGTTATCCGAGCGTGGCCATGTCACACTGCAGTAGCAGTGTTAATGGCGCATTTGTCTGGCACTCGCTGTCCCCATGGCTGGTCCCGGCAGCTGCTGTGCAGCCCGAGCTTGTTGGGGCACGAGGGCCGCCGGGGACTGGGACCCCGCGGGTCCCTGGTGCGGCACCACAGGGGTGCCGTGTTCTTGCCAGTCTCCCTGTTCCCTGAGTCTCTGCAGCCAGGCTGGATTTGCTGGTGCTCGCCGGGAGAGCGCAACGAGCGTCTGCCGCACGCTCTGCCAGCAGCAGCCGAGTGCAGGGAGATGGAGTGAAAATAGAGCTGGCGGCTCTCCTGGGAAAAGCGGAGTCCTCCTGCTCTCGGGGGCCAGCAGAGCCTCTGGGCAGGACCCAGAGGGTTTTTACGTGGGGGGACCTGCCGCTGGGGTGAGGCTGACCCTGCGGAGAAGAGGCACCATCCCATGAGCACTTTGCAGACACGTGCACGAGCGAGTGCTGGGGCACCGAGGCGCAGGTTGACAGATACTGGACACAAATGACGCACACCCTGACGTGCAGAGCAACACAGACGTGCACCGCCCGGCATGTCAGCAAACATGCACGTGTGTGACAGACTGCGAAGCCCACACGGCAAAAGGTTCATTTGAACACCTAAGTTTCCAGACAAGAACATAAGGCAGCAGGAGCACATGGCAGCCTCGGAGGCATTGGCATCTCTGGCTCTGAGCTGCTGGGGCTGGGAGGAATCCCCGGGGGTGAGGTGACCCCCATCGCCCTGTGCTCAGCCCCGATCCCCGGGGCCAGGCTGCTGCCCCTGCCTGATGCTGCTGCTGCTCGTCCAGATGTTGCTCTGAACTCCCCATTTTCTAACTCTGCAGGGAGCCATCAGCTCTGCTCACCCATCTAAGAGGGGAACGTGTTTAATGGAATTGGTTTGCAATTTTAGTAGATTAGCGTTTAAGTTCTTCTCCCACCCCCTCCCACATTTAAAACAAAAAGTCTATTTTAAAGCCCCCAGAATGGCATTTTAATGGGGCTTCTCTGTATTTCTGTGCTCTTAATAAAGGCCCTAATAGAGGGATGAGAGCCCAAACCAAGGCACAGTGCATTTTCAGTGCAGCAGGTAGTGATTTGCTGCATTAATTACTCTTTACTGTCATTTTGGGAGCTGAACTTCCGATAGGCCATGTAGAAAAGACCCTTCTTTGTGTAGCTCTTGGCCAGTGACTCCTGAGCAGGCCGAGACAGGCCCTGCCAGAGCTAATCCCCTTGGGGATGGAGCCCAGCGCCAGGGTCATGGTATCACACCTGGTGGGCTCGGGGTCTTGGGCTTTGTGTTCATTTTGATAATGTTCCTCCCCTACATCAGCAAACAAGTCTTTTGTTGAACTTTAGGTGTGTTAGTCAGTAAATTCTTGGCTTCCAAAGCAGCTGCGATAGTTTGGGGACCCAAGGGACAGGTTTCTGACCCTCGTGGTTGGCAGTACTGTTCCTTGCCAGCCTGGTGAGATCTGGGGGGTTTCTGCAATCCCTAGGCTCCAGAGTCACGTCCATAGCCTAAACCCATGGGTGGTGTGTTTGGTAATGGGAAGGTAAATTGCTAGTTCTGACTGTGTGACAAGACTGGAAAAAATAATTCCTTGAAATAGCCTCGGAGGAAAACAAAGAAATTCAGGGTTTAAACTATTTTTGTGATGGGAGGCCTGAACCACAGGGTTTGCAGGGCTGATGCTGGGCTCCAGAGCAAGCTCGGAGCAGAGCAGCTTGGGGACAAGCAGAGGATGCACAGGGGGGACTGGTGCTGGGTCTCCCCCCATCCCTCGTGGCAGCAAGCCAGCGTGGCGTTGCAACAGTTCTTTCCGGGTGCTGGCGCTGGTGCGGGAGATGCCGGCAGCCCCCGCTGCAGGAGCAATGCCGGGAGCCGACCCTGCCCTGCTCCCTGTCCTACAGGTGCAGTGAGAGCATCCAGCATCTTCCCCATCCTCAGCGTGGGTCTGCTGTTCTTTGGGGGCCTATGCGTGGCGGCCAGCGAGTTCTACAAGAGCAAACACAACGTCATCCTCAGCGCCGGCATCTTCTTCGTCTCTGCAGGTAGGAGCTGCCCAGCGGGGTTGGGAGTGGGGCAGCTCTCCCGGTGTGGAAGTGTGGGAGGACACGGGGGAGATGGAGACAGGCTGTGGGTCCTCCCAGGCCGTCGGCACAGGGGGATTCTGGGGTTCGTGAGCTGTCCCGTCCTGGTGGAAAAATCCTCGTGGCAGGGAAAAAACAGCAGAGGTTTCTGGCAAGTGGTCACCGTGCTAGGCAGCACTTTAAGCATCTGCCCTGCTCTGCCCCGAGCAGTCTCCGTGCGGACGCTGCAGGCCAGAGGGGCTACTGGAGCGCAGGCATCCCGCTGGGGGAGCACCCAGCCCTGGGGCAGGTTCTGGGGGGCTCTGCCCTCCATCACTGCCAAGCAGCAGGTTGCAGGGCCAGGCAAGGGCCGGCGCTGTGCTGGCAGCACCAGGGACGGGGCAGCAGGCAGAGGGGCTGCTGCAGTACTACAACGAAAATCATTCTCTTGAGAGGCTGTTCCTTCTGGATTACTCATTTCTCCGTGCACTGTTCCCCAACACTTCCACTGATTATCGTATGACAATGTTTTTGTCTCAAGGAACTGCTCTATTTTGTGTTTTTCTTCTCCCCACAAAGAGGCAAATTACTCTCCCTCCTTCGGCTGGCAGGAGCTGCTGATGCAGATGAGAAAACAACAGAAAGAACATAATCGATTCATTAAGTAAATCCAGGAATACACCAGCCGCTCCCCAGCCCCGAGGCACAGCCCCACAGCGCTGCTGGTGGTGCAAAAACTGCCCAGATCCCAAATAAAGCCTCCAGACTCCACCAGAAATGAAAAGAGACAGAGCCGTTCCCGCTTCCCTGCACTCCCAGGGCCGCGGCAAGCCGGGGTTTGTGCCGGAGGGATCCCCTCCGTGCCAGGTGGGTTGGCTCTGCTCCGGCCACAGCCCCGACACCAGCTAGGCTCCTGCAGTCCATCGCTTAGTGAGCAGCTCTGCAAAGCAAAACCAGCTCTTCAAATGTCCCTTTTCTAAACAAAACAGTGGTTGTTCCTCCTGCTCCTTCAGTATACATGAATATACATATATACTGGGTGCATGTGAATATAGATGTATACTGGGGACAGCAGCAGAGGTCTGTGAGGGGTTTTGGCCCCGGTGTGCTGGCAGGTGGGTTGGTGCCCCATGGGGATGTGGCCGTGGCCCCCAGCACCCTCCCTGCCTGCCAGGCACCCCACAGGTCGTGGTGGGCAGGAGAAGGGAGCCTGTGTCCCTCCGCTGCCGGGAGGGGATTGGGGTGCTGCTGTCCTCCGTCCGCCCCCTGCCACTCAAGTGAGCGCCTCTCCCTCTCGTCCTCCCCTAAAGGTCTCAGCAACATCATCGGGATTATAGTCTACATCTCGGCCAACGCGGGGGACCCAGGGCAGAGCGACTCCAAGAAGAGCTACTCCTACGGCTGGTCCTTCTACTTCGGAGCCCTGTCCTTCATCATCGCCGAGATGGTGGGGGTGATTGCTGTGCACATGTACATCGAGAAGCACCGCCAGATCCGCGCCAGGTCCCACTCGGAGCTGCTGAAGAAGTCGGCCTTCACCCGCCTCCCGCCCTACAGGTCCCGCTTCCGCCGGCGGTCCAGCTCCCGCTCCACCGAGCCCCGGTCCCGGGACATGTCGCCCATCAGCAAGGGGTTCAGCACCATCCCCTCCACCGACATCTCCATGTTCACCCTCTCCAGGGATCCCTCCAAGGTCACCATGGGGACGCTGCTCAACTCGGAGCGGGACCACGGTTTTTTACAGGTCCATAACTCCATCCCCAAAGAGTTCAAGGAGTCTTTGCACAACAACCCGGCCAACAGACGAACCACGCCGGTCTGAGGCGGGCAGGGGCATTTTGTCAGGCTGCATGACATCATCCTCGTGACGGTGTAACCCGTGAAATCCCGTTTTTAAGGACAAACCCAGATGGCTCCCCGTGCCCCTACCCGCGGGGCTGGTTTTTCACTCCCAAAATGCCACTGGCCAGGCCAGGCCACTGTGCCCATGGTGGGACCGGGACCCCTGCGCCCCTCCCTCCCCGGTGGGGAGGGGACGGGCGCTGCGCTGTGACCCTGGCCGTGGTGCCCCTGCAGACTGAGCGGGGCTTCCATCACCACCCGGGACAGTGGCTTCCCGAGGTCTCCATCATTAATGTTGATCATAATCGCAGTGTTACCTTAGCTGTATGTCCCATGGAAATGCTGGCGATAGCCCTGTCTGTAAGAATCCTTAATCCGGTATTTACATTTAAGCGAAATTGCCTGGAAGTCCGGAGTTTGAAGCACTGAGTCGGTGCTGTAGCGAGTGCTCGTGTTACGAAACCCCTTTCCCTGTCGTGATGGATGGAGTGCTCGGGCTGGGTTTCTCTATGGCGTTTCGTGCATGCATTAAATAGCTTGGAATTCAATTTTGTCATGTCGGGTTGGAAGAAACATCCTTTTGCAATTTTCTGTGGTCTTGAAAGGGCTTCTTTCTTTCCTTCTTTCTTTCCTTTTTTCTTCCTTTGGTGCATTCAGGCCATGAAAGGACTCAGGAGCAGAATTCCTCCAATGACTGGTAGCAATTAGCCAGCATTTAATTAACCTCTAATGTTGCAAGAAAATGAATTAATTCCCTAAAATTAATACACACGCAGTCACAAATTACTGTCTGGGCACAACCAAGGAGGCAACGCTTGACCTGGTGGTACGGAAGGAGAAGCTGGGTTGATGGCTGGGCCGCCAGCCGCGGGCTGCGTGTGGATGGTGTATGATTCTATAATGGCTGGGAGATCAATGAGAAAAATACCAATAAAATCATCCAGTTTGGCAAGCAAGTTACTTGGCTGAATAGGTCGCGCTGACCCTACTGCGGGCAGCTGGAAAACTGCGTGCTGTGTCTCACGGGTGTTTCATGGCAGCCTCGACCTCTCCCGC
>NW_008825292.1:44286-63854 GCF_000699105.1 Pygoscelis adeliae | reverse complement strand
GGCGGGCGGGGTGCAGGGTGCACGGGGTGTGGGGTGCACGGGATGCCGCGGGGGGGGGGCGAGGTGTGTGTGCACGTGCAGCCCCCCGAGCCTGGGCACCGGCAGGGCGAGCGCTGCAGGAGAGGGGCTCAGAAAGCCATTTCCTCCAAAAGGTGCCACGGTGGGGTGATGTCCCTTCCCCGGGGTTGGCCGGCAGCGGGGCATCCCGGGGCAGTTGCGGCGAGACCCCTCTCCCAGGGAAATGCCGAGTTCGGAGCCAACTGCGAGACCTCGGGGAGCACCTCTCCCCGCTGTGCTTGCTCTGCGGCGTTTGCCTGCTGGGTGTCAGCGCATGCCTGTCCCCTCCGAGCTGCTTGGTGGGGACGTGCCAGCTGCCTGCGCGGTGTGACAGCCAGGGGACGGCGCGGGCTGGCAGGGAGGAGTTCAGTCTTTAAATGCCAAGGCGTATGTGCGCAGCCGGAGGTTTGGCTCTAAACGCTGAGCTGCCTTCTCTCGCTGGAGCAGAGCTCATCTAAACGGAGGCGGTTTCGAAGCAGCTGGTCTTACAATTTGACATGTCACTTAATTGAAAACTTATTTAACTTTCTGACAAAAGTGATGGATTCCCACGGAGTCCCTGGGGGGGCTCATTAGGCAGCCACAGGTAATCTGGGGCCAGCGGAGCCCTCATTTACTCATGCTCCCTGCAGAAGGGAAATATCTGGTGCCTGGTGTGCCTTTCTTTGAGCAGCCTTGCCCTGGGTCTCCCACCCAAAGCCAGAGTGTGGCCAGTCGCGGGGCACGTCCTAATCCTTCCCGGGAATAACGGGCAGGTTGCTGTGGGAAACCCGGCGTGGGAGCTCTGCCGGGGCAAAATCCCTCCCGGAGGAGCCCCTCAAACAGTCCCAGCAAGGGCCGTCTGCCCCTCGGCAGGTCCCGGCTGCGCAGGGCTGCAGACTGTGTGCGGGTTCTTCATCTCCATTACCGTTTATTTGCTACTATTGCAAAGGGGGTTTGTGTGAGAAGACCGATTCAGATGCTAATTAGGCCTCTCAATTGCCATAGTTGCTGATTGCATGTATTAAAAACAGTCAAGGAAGTGTAGCACTCCGATCTTGGGGAAATATTTAAAAACAAAGTAGTAAAAGGACTGGCAATGTAAAATATGGAATAAGCTGCATTTTAACTTACCTGGCATGTGGCTGCCGGTCTCGCCAGGGCTCCTGCCCAGCTCCCTCCCGCAGCCTCTTTCACCAGGGGCTTGCCCTGCGAAAACAGCATCTGAACAAATGCAGGGTTTGCTTTGTTAATGTATTTAACGCAACCCAGAGCTCTGACTGTCCTTGACAAAGATCTGAAATTAAATCCCTACTGATAATTAATCTGGCAATCTGTCTAGGGCGGTCTGCGTGCTCAGCCAGAGCCCCCCTGCCCTGCACTTCGCCGGAGGGGAGCAGTGGGAACCTGGCATGGGACTGACGGTTCCCAACCAGGCGAGGGGAATTAGGGATGCTCAGAGGGGAAACTCTGGTGAGCTGACTGCCGGGATCGATGCACGTGGAGCAGCGCTTTTAAGCAGATCATTAGAGACTCTGATCATGAAAGCCACACCGAGACCTTCATTTACCGTCCCCCCGCGCCTACGGTGTTAGCCGCAGCGGTGCCGACCCCAGGAGGGGTTATGGTGCTGAGGGCGGGAGCCTTGCTCTGGCTGCTCCGACACCGGGCTGAGCAGCCCCTGCCCGGAGCCCGGCTGCCGTGGCGGTGTAACAGCCCTGCCCAGCTGCAGAGGCATCACTGACCTCTAGATTTTATACATGTGCATGCTATGTGGCTTAAAGGAAAGATGTATTTTTTTTCAGAATGATATCTCCAGAAAGCGGGCTCCAGCTGAGTCACTGACTGCTGCAGG
Organism: Pygoscelis adeliae; assembly: GCF_000699105.1. Classification (NCBI taxonomy): domain Eukaryota; kingdom Metazoa; phylum Chordata; class Aves; order Sphenisciformes; family Spheniscidae; genus Pygoscelis; species Pygoscelis adeliae. Next base: position 61,963 of record NW_008825292.1, on the reverse strand, counting down.
TGAGAAACCCTGTTTGTCTCTATCAGGCAAAGCAAAGGGCGTGAACAGGGTACGTTTCTTAATTAAAGCCAACCCCACAACAGCAGCAGCAAAGCCCTGACCGTGCGGGAAGCTCCTTTCTCGGTGGTGGGCTTTGCCCCGGAGCAGCGCGGCGCCCGGTGCGGTTTGAGCCCTCCTTGCCAGGACGGTCGGCTGTCCCCGTCCCTGGGACAGGGCTGGCTCCTGACTTCAGAGTGCGGTAGTTGCCAGGAAGATGCCTGACCAGCTGTGGATAAATTAACTCCTGCAGCATGGCAAGTGTTGATAATATAACTGGAAGTGTTGTTATCATTATCAATGCTGCCATCATTATGTATTTATTGCCATTGTGGCAGCAAATCGGAGAAACCATTTGTCAGGGGCTGGGATGCTGCTGTGCCGCGTCGTGTGCACACGTGGGACACTCGGTGCCTTCAGGTGTCGTTAGAGCCACGTTACAGGACAATTTCTGGTGCCAGTGTTTTTCTTGAGGGCCAGTGAGGCAGGAGATCAGTTGGGAAAGGATTTTGCTTTGTTTCAAACAGAGGATTGATTTTCTGAAGTGAACCAAGTTATCCCCTAAGCAATTGAAAAGAAGCAGGAGGTGCCCCAGGATGTGTGCTGGCTGTCACCTTCCCCTGCGCCGTGCTGGGTGCCACGAGACAGGCGGGTGCCGGAGAGTCAGACAGCAGACAGTTTGCTCTTACTTGAGGCTAAATTTATGACCTGAAATTGTTTGTTTCTGAGGCAGCGTAACTGGCCACTGCTCCTTCCAGTGCCTTTGCCCTTTGGTTCCAACCTCTGCGGCTCGTCTCAGTCCTGCAGCTGGCTCGCTGCAGGGCTGGCGGCGTAAAGCACCTCCGGTGCTGGTCAGATGAGCGGGGAGAAGACCCCTAGAGCTGCTGCATCAGTGGTGCCTTTGGTGTTGGGCTAACTGTACAGCACCCGCGTGAGGAGCTCCAGAACAGAACTGTTAAAATAGAATAGAGTAGAATAGAGTAGAGTAGAACAGACTACTTCAGTTGGAAGGGACCTACAATGATCATCTAGTCCAACTGCCTGACCACTCCAGGGCAGACCAAAAGTTAAAGCATGGTATTAAGGGCATTGTCCAAATGCCTCTTAAACACTGACAGGCTTGGGGCATGGACCACCTCTCTAGGAAGCCTGTTCCAGGGTTTGAACACCCTCTCGGTAAAGAAATGCTTCCTAACGTCCAGTCTGAACCTCCCCTGGCGCAGCTTTGAACCATTCCCACGCGTGCTGTTCCTGGATACCAGGGAGAAGAGACCAGCACCTCCCTCTCCACACCTCCTCTTCGGGAAGCTGGAGAGAGCAGTGGTCCCACGCACAGAAGGGACCGAGTGACCGGACAAAACACGGCCGGGACCACAGTGCTCATCATCAAATTGTTCCACAATGGCACACGGCCGAGCCGGGCAAAGTGTCAAACTCCGGCTTGGGGAGAGGGGAGGGAGCGGCGGCGGGGGCACCACCGGCCGGGGGCTGGCAGCTCCACGGCCCCTGGGCGGCTGCAGCTGTAGAACCGCCTGAGCACCTTCGTGTCACAGTGCTGGGGTCGGTCTGCAGCCTCCCCGGGCGAAGCGGGGCCATTTGTTTATGAAGGGAGAGCGGGCGGCCGGTGATTGAAGGTGTTTACTGCCACGTGTAATATCTTTCCTCCATGCCGATGTCTTTCCCCTGGAAGAGAAAATCAATACCCAGGCTAAATCTGGAGGCTTCAATATTTTTCAGAGAAGTGCAAATCAATATGGATTTCTTAACAAGTTTAATTTCAATACCTGAAAGTGCACATTCTGCCTATTTTCTGACCTTTCCAATCCTTCAGGGAGGAAGATTAAAAAGATTTGTTCAAATTCAACGAATTGAATCAGCAAATGCCCCATTACCTTGTTTTCTTTCCGCCAGACCTTGACAAACAGTATGATAGCCCATCGTCATCGCGTGGCTCCCGGCGCTTTGCCCAGCCCCATTCCCAACACCAGCCGTGCCATCCCACGCTGACCTGCAAGTGAGGGCAAGCCGGGGCGCGGATCCCTATGCCAACGCCCATAGCCACCTCCATCGCGGGCACGGCAGCCCAGGGTGGTGATGAAGGGGCTGGGTGTCTCATGCAGATGCACCCGCTCCTCCTTCTCCGAGTCCCAGCGGACCCACATCACACAAACGAACCCAATCCTTCACTTGCTTCTGAGCAGTGTGATTTAAGGGTGCTGCAGTGCTCTGTATTTGTCCTACAACGCCTTTACGCGGTTTTAGATCATCGTGTGATCACTGTAAATAGTGCAAAATGAGTGCAAGCTCGTAGGCTCGTCTGGCCGGAGCAAAAGACTTCAGGTAATTTAGTCATTGCCCTTGGAACGATCCCAGCGGATGGGAAAAGCAGAGACCATCTAGCCAGTTACGGTACTACAGCAAACGTGTCTGCTAAGGTCAGCGCCTAGTGTTTCAATGTCAAATATAATCGTGGCTGTCGCCATGGGTTACTCGCAGCTCACTGTGGGTAAAACGGGACTCTGCATCGTGGGGACGCACGCGTGGCTGGGTGCTGAGTGCAGCCCCGATGGGTGCTGGGTGCAGCCCTGTGGGTGCAGAGGGACCCAGCACTGCAGAGGGACCCGGCTATAGCGAGGGGAACTAGAGATGGCTTTCCAGTCATTGCTGGGGTTTTCGTCTGCTGGTCATCGTGAGCTTACGTTCCTGTTTATCTCTCAAGGGAGGTTTTTAATTGCTGTATTGGTGCTGTAATAGACAGAAACCCAATGGCGAACCGCCTGCTGTCAGCCTGCAGAAGCTGGCACTCGCACAAAGAGCCGCGGAGGGGAGATGTCAGCCGGGTCGTGTCTGCAGCAGATAGCTTTTCTTTTCACCCTTTTTTCCCAAGTCCAAATCTACATCAGGATAAACATACAGACTTCGCCACGATTTGCTGCAAGGGAAGCTCCCTGGGTCCATGTTCCTGCAGAGCAGCCGCCTCTTTGGCTGTTCATTTCTCACCATTGTCCTTTGCCCCTTTCTTGCTTTGATTTGTTGGGGTTTTTTTACTGTTTGCAATAGCTCATGAAAGCCTAGGTAAGTCCAAGCAATTTATATCACATGTTTATTATTTACTTGATGGACAGTAATGACTTCTGTGGTGCCATTACTGTATGTCATCTAAATCCAAATGCTGAGATGCTTTAAAGGGCAGCCTTTCATTCGCAGGCTGGAATAGCTTCTCCAGCACCATTGTCATCCGCCGTGAGTGCGTGCGCAACCATAAATCTTCAGCTGGCCACAGCAACTAAACCCACCTCTTAAAAGTGCCCCAGAAAATTTTCAACAAATAAGACTTTCACCTGCCTGCACAGTAAAGTCTCTTTGCTAACAAACTCTTGTCCCTCTGTCATTAACCTGCCTCTAGTGACTAGGGGAGAAAAGCCTCCTTGACCCACCTGAGTTTGTGTTAGAGAAGGTCATTCGGAGCTGGGGGTGTTTTAGGAGGGTGGGGGACGGGTGGCGTGTGCCTGCAGCTGTATCTCTGGGGCTGCCCCAGAGCCAGGGGAACCCCCCCCCAGTGCTTCCCGATGGGTACCCTGGGAACGCCGTGGGAAAGGGTGATGCAGGTAAGTGCAATTAGGAATTAATTATTACTGGTTCTCATTGCCTGCCCCCGGGTGAGCTAGCAGCCCCCTGTGCTCGGGGAGGGCAGCTGACGTTTGTTGTAGACCTGCAAGTCCTCAGCTCCGGCAAAGCCTGACACGGGGCCGAGGGCTCGCGACAGAGCTCTCGCTGCACTCTGTGCTACATCCCTCATGCAGGTTGTTCGTGGTCTTGGGGGCTCCGGGAGGTCGAATCTTTCAGGAAACGGCCCCAAAGAACAGCACTGGCCCCTGTGGCTATTGCACGCTGCTGGGCAGCCCGCGGGCACCAGCGCTGCTGCAGGAACCCCGTCGGGGTCCCGTGGGCGTGGGTGTGCGCTTCCAGAGGGGGAAAAACGGTCCGGCCACGTGTTGGCTGGTGTCCATCAGCAGGGACCTGCCAAACCCCATCTCGCCCTGCTGGGAGCCCAGCGCAGGCGATGCTGCAAAGCAGTGACAATGCATGGGAGTTACTGGCGGTGGTGTCCCTGGTGACAAGTCCCCAGACAGCATCAGTGAGCAGATTTACGGGACTGTTTATATGTCCCCCTTCTCTGAGGGGCCACCTTGCGTAGATGCCAGCTGAATTTTTTTTAAATCAAGCAGAGTCTTCCCTTTTTCTTGGTAAGCTGGTTTCTATCACTGGTCAAAAGGAGCCTGCCAAGGATATAAACTATTGCAGGCTTGCTCTCACCCCGCCTAGTGCAGGACAAGGCTGATAACAAATAGTGCCGGATTGCACAAACCATCCTCCCTTTCCATCTTTTTTGGTGTTTGTCATTACAATTCTCGGACGGTCTCTGTCGATTCAGCAGCCTCCTGGCACCAGGCTTGGCGGTGTCCAGGGGCGTCGGCCTGAAGCATCATCCATGGACCGAGCCGCAGGTGCAAGGAAGGACAAGAATTTCCATTATATATAGTACAGATGATCTGATTTGTAAAGTTTGTGTCTCAATGAACGGAGGATCAAATTTACCAGTAACTGAAGTGAGTGGAAGACTCCACATCCTCACTTGCACGAACCTCCTCCCTAAGGCCAACTGGCTGCACCTTTCCGCTCTCTTTTTACCCATTTACAGTTTTTTAGCTTTCTTATTAAGCAACTTTCTTTCCATCCTCTTTGGTTTCCTTAGTTACTCTCATTCCTTCCAGCCTCATTAGCATTCACACCACTGTCACAGCATTGGCTGTCTCCCACGCCATCAGAGACTTGGGTGGTGACAGCAGCCGCGCGCGGGAGAGCCGGACCCCGCAGGGGCGGCCACCGCCAGCCCGGCGTGTCCCCTCGCCTGGAGACCGACCTGCCGAGATACCGAGGGGCAAGCGTGCGCGTCCCCGCCCGCCTCGGCGCAAAGCGACCCAGGGGACGTAACGTCTCCAAAAAGAGCCTGGGGATCCGGAGGGCTTTTGCCCAGCCTGTGTTTCTAGGAGCGCTGCCCCGGCGCCTGCTTTGCAAACCCTCTGCTTCCACGGGTATGTGCTTCTCCTCCGCCCCGAGAGCAGCAGTGGCTGGAGCCGCCCAGTGAAGGCTGTGCCCTCAGCAGCGCTTGGTCGTGGCCGGGACACCCACACACGTGGCTCTGCCCTGGCTTGGCCTTTCTGCCTGGGCAAACGCACCGTTTCAGTGCATAGCAAATGGTGCCGCTGCTTTCTGTGTATTCCCTCCAGCAAAGCACGTCCCCGCGGGCAGGCAGGGCTGGGTGCTGCCCCCGGGAGCATGGGACCCTCCGGTGCCAGGGGCTTCGCAGGGCCATCGCCTTTGCATTGCGCTGTCGGCCCCAGCAACCAGCCTGCAACCAGGAGCTAATTAATGAGTTTCTGGATCTCTGGCCTGTGATGGCAAATTGGGGAGGGGTGGAGGTGTGGTTCTCCTGGGAGCTGAGAAGCCGTTCGGAAGCAGAGGAGAAAAGGGAGCTTGAGTTCAGCAGCGGGGCAGCAGCCGCCACCAGAGCAGTGACAGCAGCCGTGGGAGCCCCTGGCTGCCCAGGGCCAGGAACAGGCACACGGGTGGGACGGGAGCAGCGCGGGCAGGACCAGCTCAGGGCTCCCGCACGGCAGCCCAGCCGGGTGGTGATGGACGTGGACCTGAGCAGCCTCAGCGGGTGTTCAGGGACTGAGCTGTGTAATTTGCAGTCAAAGGGATGAGCAGCCCAGGGCTGCAGCCGCAGCGGGAGGTGACAAGGTGCCGTCTCATGCAACGGCAGATGCCTGCGCTGGCACCGTTGGCCGCTACGGGGAAAGGCGGCGGTGGCCACCGCTCAGTGGCGATACATCAAGCACAAGAGTTAGCGGTGGGTTGGGATGCGGTGCCAAGTCAAGCGCTTGGTGAGCGTGGGGCAAGGCCAGCGTGGGAATGTCACTGGTGCTAGAAAACCCTGGCAAGGATGGCAGATCTTGCGTCTGGAGACTGCAGGTGATGCTGCAGGGACAGGCCCTGCTGGCCTGGGAGAGCAGGACAGGGGGACCGCCGGAGGCACGTGGGGACAGGGGCGGTGAAGCAGGAGCCTGCCATTCCCCGGGGAGGACCTGGGTCCTGCCTGCCCCGACCCTTCAGGCGCCAAGTTCACGTCTGTGTTGCCGCGCTCTCTTTGGAGAACTAAAGTTTCAGCTTCTTTAATAGCCTGTAGGTCCCTTGGAAAACTGCAATGAATAGCATTAAGAAGCAACTTGGTAAGTTTATTTTGATGAAATACAATAATTATCATGCTTAGCAGCTGTTGCTATTTAAAATAAGAAAAAACGGGGCTTGCATTGAAAATGTTTTGTAAACCATGTGCACCAACAATCTGTTCCAATGAAACCAGCCATTATGGAAACGGTATAATAGCAGGAGCTCATTATGGAAAGTTAAATTGCAAATCATATTTTGTTTCAAATGAGCTAGATGAATGCATAATTTGCCTCAAAGAAATAGTTTTGTAGTTCTGATCCTCCTGCCAAGAGCTGAAGCTCTCGGGCTGCAGCTGCCGGAGCAGCCTGATTGTCCATTTCAAACTACAGGAAGTTTTGGTTTCAAAGGAAGATTTGAAGGGGGGGGGGAAGCAAAGGAAATAAAGGCAGCACGCTGCCACCACCTTCTGAGCAGAGCAGTTGCGAGTGCTCAGTTGGTTTCCTACGCGAGATCCCGGCGCCTGTGGGGCTGCACAGGTTGGGTTTAAAGGCAAACAAGCCAGAGACAGGATCTGCGTGGCCGGAGCGAGGTGGGGGACTGGCCATGCGTCCCGGGCAGAGCATGCCGTGCCCCGCGTCCTGCCGGGGCCTCGGGCAGGACGAAACCTCCCTGGCAGCTGCGTTAACGGGCTGCACGCTGTGTCTGGGGAAGGCGCAGCACATGCTTGTGTACTGCGGACAATGCAGCGGAGGCAGCCGAGAGCAATCGGCTCCATCTCGCCCGATTGCTGTAGGTGGGAGCCGGCCGTGCATGCCAAGAGCACCATCTCGCAGGCGGGGTGCCTGGGGCTGGCGTCGGGGGGTTCGCCCTGCGCTCCCCCATGGCACAGCGCGGAGGTGGCCCCTTGCAGGTGCGCACGCCCTGAGCACTGCCTAGCTGCTGGCTTCAGCCGGGGTGTCACTGGAGAAGCCACGCTGACATCTCACAGACGATAAACCCCACATAGCCACGGGACCTGCTGCGGGAGCGCAGCTGCCCAGACCGCGGAGGCTGGCAGCTTGTGTTCGTTCAGTGCTTGCCGGGCTCTAACGCTTCGCAGGTCGGAGGGTGAAGCCTGAGCAGCCGGTGCCACGGCAGCAGCCACCAGCACCTCGTGAAGCAGCTGCCGGGTGGGTTCCCCTCTCCAAGCCCCTCCTGTGCATTGGCAAAGGGGTAATTGCTGCAGGATGCTCCCTTCTGAGGAGCAGAGCCCTTCCTGCACCAAAGCTCACAGCACCAACTTCCAACCTAAAAATATTCCTCTTCCATATCAAGGGCATAATTTATAAACTTGAAAGTGGTTATTATCCTTTAATCACTGGCTCTGTCCCAGTGACTCCTAGCAATCCCTGCGTAGTTAGTAGGCTTGCAATAAATGCTACGGGAGCTCTGTATTTAGGCTCATCCATTTTCACCAGTTAAAACAACAGTAAATACTCCAATGAGCCTTTAAAGCCTCATCTACTCCTTGCCAAGGCCCGGGGAGGGGTGGTGAGTACCCGTGGCCCGTTACCTAAGGGAGCACAATGCTTCGGTGGCTGCCCAGGGCGCCAGTGCTGCACTGCTGAGTGTGTAAACGCTGCACGTCCCTCTGCACGCATCGGCAGCCTGCGGGGACGGAGCAATCCCGCCGGCTCAGCAGCGGCTCCAGCTGCAGTTACTTGTTAACAGCATGGAGGAACAGATAAAACAGCTGAGAAGAGCTTCCCCAGGAGCCCAGTTCTGTGTGACGGGGATGTTCCCTGCATATCGATGTAAACTATGACCGCTGTTTTATTACCAGCCTTAAAAAAGAGCATATGTAGTAATGAAACTTGGCAGGAGATTCTGACACTCAGGTATAAATTCTGTGGCTGAACGGGAGTTGAGCAGCGATCCTGCAGCCCATGAGAGCCCCAGGGACGGGCAGCCAGCACCGGGACGTGACGGTGCGGGGGAAACGCCTGACTCCGGCCGGGGAGAAGGGCAGTAGCCGGGCAGATGTGGGTTACGCTAATGACTGTCTCACTAAATGCTTGTCCCAGCAGCTCTGGGCCCCAGAGAGAGCTGTCCCCTGGGAGCGGCCGGGCAGAAGCACACTGGTCGCTGACAGGCAGTTTCCAGCTTCGCAACCTGTTCCCAGGACAAGGCAGCAGCTGGGATAAGGAGTTGGGATGGCCTGAGGGTGCTGCTCTGGAGGGCTGCGGGGTGGCCCATCGCTCGGAGGGCATGGGGATGCGGGAAGCTGCCTGCAGCGCGGGGAGCAGGGCTGTGGCTGCCCTGTACCACGCTGCCAGCACGCCCACGGTCCATGGGACGGGGGTGTTTGCCAGATGCCTGGGACAGCCTGTGGACGAGATGTCCGAGCAGCCAAAGCACGGCAGGAGCCTGTCCTGAGGTCACCATAGGGGTGCCCCCGCCCTGTCCTGGCACCACCACCCCTGACACTGCAAGGGGCTGTCCAAGAAGCCCGTAGCACAGCGGCATCAGGGCGAGAGGGATAATCGGGGCAGCCCTGACTGCAGCTGCACCGAGGGGCTGTGGCAGCTGGGGGGGCCAGACCAAGCAAACACAGCTGAGGCTGCGGGACCTGCTACCACCCCATGGGCTGAGGTGGAACTGAGCTTGCTGCATCCCCTTGGATGCAGCCCCCGTGGCTGAGCAGAAAGTGCCAGTTTAACTCACCCAGGCTTAGAGCAAACAGAAAAGCAAGAAATTGGCAGCAGGTAAAGGGTTGCTATTTGAACCTATAAAATCAGGGAGAAAGCATGAGCACAATGAGCAGAACTATCACCAGCCAGGATGAATGAGGAGTGCGCTCTCCCCAGTGCCCCGGGGAGCGGAGACGAGCTTTTCAGAGACTCTTTAAATGCATCATATATCTTCACAGAGAATTTCAAGCCAGTTAACCTAGCAGCAAACCGGCAAAAATAATTGAAAAGGCTAACGAGCGTTCTCTAACCTCCAAGTAAATAGCAAATATTTAAAACTGCAGGCTCATTTTTTTTACCTTTCTTGCTTTTTTAATGGGGGGCTTTTTTTCTTGTGCAGCCTGGAGCTCGAAGCAGGTAGGTGATTTCCTTTTGCTTCCCAGTCTTAATTAGCCTCTATTTCCTGCCCCTTGTCAGCAATATGCAGCCAGCTAATTACTTTTTACTGCTGTCAGAGTCCTCACTGCCTGGGCGGCACTGCAAAGGCAGCACCTTTCTCCTGTCCTTTGCTGTCCGTAGCTCTGACCACAGTGATGTCCCCTGTCCTCGTCACAGGAACCGCTCCAGCGTGTCCCGCTCCAGCCACAGGGCTCCTGTCCCTGGCCGGGCACCCTGCAGCCCCAGGGATTTGGGGCGAAGTTTGGTGTCACCCCAGTGCGTGCAAAGCCCACGGCTGGTCTGAAGGGGCTGCTGAAGGCAGCGGGGAAGTTGCCCAGCACAGGCCGAGTGAGCTGCAGGGGTGAGGTGATGATGGTGTTAGCCCCATGCGACTGCATCCCCCCACCCTTCAGGTGTCCGGGGTTTGGGGTCGGAGGGGCTGGGTACTGGTGGGATGCAGGTGGGGGGCACGGCTGGAGCAGCTCGGCAGAGGGACAAGCAGCTGCGGTGCTGGCCGGGAGAGGACAGGAGGGGATGGGATGGGGATGGGGACAGGCACCCATGGCACCAGTGCTGGCGCAGGCAGGGAGGAGCACCCTGCCCCTGCCAGGAGCATCTCTCCTGCGCAGCCTGCTCAGCCCTGCGAGGTTTAGTGTTTAAAACTGAAATTCGGTGTCTGACAGCCCCCAGCCCTTGTGGCTCCCCCTCCAAAGCCAGCGCAGCCCTTCTCACTGCCGAAGCACTTTTCAGTGCTAATCTGATGCTGTGAGACGCAAGGATTAAGGCCCGGATCTGCCAGGCTGAGCCTCGTGCCGCAGAGACCTGACCTACAAGTGGTGGCACGTGGCCCCCACCGTGGGAGTGAGAATGGAAGCAAACTTCTTTGAGAAGATGCAAATACCTGCTGGGCTCTCCCTTCCTCTGCCCCAGCACCAGCCCTCCTGGGGTGTTTTTGCACGTTTCCAAGCTTGTCTTTCATCCAATTATGGCAGGTAGGAATTTACCTTGAGGAGCAGGTAATATGAAAATATCTCCTGATTTGGGAAGTTGTAAAATCACGGGCCCCTGAGCCCGCCCATGCTTTGTGGCTTGCCCTGCGGCAGGAAGGTCTGGGGCAAGAGTCTGAATTTTAAATCCTCTTCATATTTATTTCACAGGATAAAGAGGAAAATAAATAGAAGCAGAAGAAGGGAAGCAAGCTGGCTCTGGGCAGGTGGAGAAGCGATAAATCACTCTCAGAGTGCATCCCAGAGGCTTTCACCTCGGGGTTCAGGTGCCTTTTAACCTCTCAGATCATGGAAACCCTTCAGGAGCTCTTTGGCTTGCTATCGTGAGGTCTTTAAGTGTCTCACACCCCAACAACAAGCTGCAAACCCTCAACGCAGGCTGCCTGGGGATACAGGATCACCTTTGGTGCTGGTTAAACATCCTAAAAGGCAGGATGAAATGCATTTTATAAAGCGTGACCCTTCTAGACAGCAAGGAAGGCAGAAGTCCCAGTTCTACAAATGGGAACAGACTTTGGGCAGCACATCAGATCTGCAGCCTCTGCTGCTGGGCTCAGAAAGGCACCTTTTGGGCAGTTTTTCTTATCCTGGGAAGGAAAGAGGGAGCGAGTGCCCTCCGGTGAGGCTGTGGCCACTGTGCCCGTCCTTTGGAGTGCAATGAGCGCTGCTGCCCATGACCCAGCCAGTCCCTTCAGCATCCTCTGCTGCAGCCGTGCCGTACCAGGGGAGAAACGCTGCTTTTCTCCCCGTTCCTCACCGCTGATTCAGGCGGCAGAGGAACTTTCTGAGACGCTGGAGCTGTCCCTTGCCCTGGGTTAACTGAGACCCCCTGGATGCCAGGATAGTTATGACATGCCACAACAGTGCCAGCAGCAATACAGGGATACCGAAGCAGCCATGTGTCGGGGCAGCGAGCAGGCAGGGAGCCGTGCAGAGCAGGCAGGAGTCTTGCTTTGCCTGCAATGGGAGGGGGAGGATGCTTTTTGCAAATCCTGTCATGTCCTTACCTTACTTGCTGCTAAAGCATGAGATTGATTTCCCAGACTGGGTGTATTTAGACTGTTTATTCAGTGAAAAAGGCAAATTTGGGAAGACTTACTATTGTGCTGGCTCTGATGAGAAAACCCGCTTGTCCAAGGTGGCAGAGCCTCCCCTGGCGCCCACCCTGATGGGTGATAGCTGGGTTCTGCTGCAGCGCTGCCCTGCACACACTCGCCCCCCCCGGGTCCCCTCTGGCTGGGGCCACAGCACGATCCAGGAGCGCCAGCACACGAGGAGCATGACAGCAGCTTCCCGGGACATGCACTGGAGAGACACTGGGGGTTTGGCTGAGATGCTCGGGTGGAAAGCAATGAAAAGCCGCCGCACTGGAAGCCTGTACTGGTTGTGGTTACAACCTCTACAACTAGAACAATTTGCCTTCACACTTTGAGACAAAACTGGCAGAGATCAAGAGTCTGCAAATAACCGGCCCAGCCCCGGGGGAGCAGTGGGGTTGCACAGAGAGGCCCAGGAGGAGCTTCCCAAGCAGGTGAGTCCAGCCAGGCTCAGCCGTGGGTGAAGGCTCGGCTTGGTACCCCCGGCCCCTCCGCAGGCAGCACCCCCACAGTGGTGCTCCTTAAGCCATTCCGGCAGCAGATCCTGGCTCCAAAACTTTTGTGGATAATAATGAACTGCATCTTTATGGCCTGCAATTAATGTTTATTGCCTGAGATAGGTGCCTTTAACTGCTGTGCTGCAGCCTGCATGTTTTTCGTCACTTTATTCTAGTTGCTCTGTTAGCGCTTTTTCCCATGGCGTGGGCACACCTCTGTTCAGCACATTGCTGCTCGTGGGTCCCTGAACTCTCCCACAAAGAGCAGTTTCTCAGGGAAACAAGGCAAGAAGGAGACCCAAGAAACACGAGAGTCCTGGTTCCTTCCACCACCAGAATTACAGATCAGCAGCTTATTCTGTTCTTTCACTCTCCAAGAGCCAAGTCATCTGCTAGTTGGCGTCAGACCTCAAGGCAGGGGGGATGAGCTGTGGACTGACAGTGGGACGGATGAGTTACAGCCACGCACACCAGTGCGTGCGAGGTGGCTGGTCCTGCACAAACCCCCCTCCGGGTCGGGGGCTGCTCCCCCAGGTCCCCGTGCTGCCGCCGCCTGCAGACACAGGGACACCTCAGTGCCCAGCCCAACGTCCCGCTTTCCAGGGGCAGGAGCGCCCTGATGACAGAAGCACTGAGCACCAGGAGAGCCAAAGCCTTTCCGTAAAATTGACATGACATCCACAAGACTTGCTGCAGCTGCTGTTCATTGCCTGTGTCCTATTCCTAGGTCTGATCATTATTTTAACGAGATGCAGCATCTCATAAAACCCAGAACAGAGAAAATTATATTGAACAACTGTGAAAAGAAATCATTTATTTCCATAATGTCTGTGTTTTGGGTTGAAGCAAAAAAAACACAACTCCAGCAATATGACTTTTCCTGACGAGCCACAAAGTGGCAGGCTGTTCATTAGCTTAGATCATTGCTGCTCAAAATGTAATCATCCTTAAAAATGATTAAAAATATAAACCCCACTGATAAGAAGAGGCAAAGGCTTCGCACTTCCAGCATGCCTCCCACCGGCGCCCTGTGGTTTTCACTGTGATCTCTGGTCTGTCCAACCTGCAGACACCCTGTAGCTTTATGGGGTAATTGCTTTCAGCCCTGGATGCCTGAGATGTCACTGAGCCTTGACCGGTGCCCCGACCTTTCCACCTGCTCTCTCCTGCCCTCTCCAGAAAAGCAGCTCTGAGAAGGGACCGGAGAGTGGGAGCCTTTCCCTGTAATGCAATCGACGAGCACACAATTGAATTAGAAGCTGAAGAAGCAACCGCTGCTGCGTTTTTGCAGGGTCTTCAGAAAAAGTCAGAAGTTTTGGTCAAGAACATGCATGCATGCCATGGTTATGGTTTGAGCTGGGTGTTGCACCCTCCCAGTCTTAATTACTGTGTGATCCCATGATGGAGCCTGCACGGAGCCTTGCAAGCTGGACTGGGTTTGCAGGGGAAGGTTTTGGTAGCGGGGGCTGCAGCCACAGCTGGATGGAGAGAAGAGGTCGGCCCAGGAGCCAGCGTGACTGCAAATCTGCTGCAGCAGCGCGGAGCACACTGCTCTGCTCCCTCTCTGGGCTCATTAGTGGCACCCATTAAATCTCACACTACACAAGTAATGCATGAAGCAAGAAGGGAAATGAGCATGAAATCTGATTGCAAGGTTTGTCAGAGCTGATGGACCTGGGCAGCCAGAACAGCCATACCTCGAAGGAGGCTCAGGCGTGAGCCGTCAGGCTCTTCCAAGGCATTGTTAAATAATCATCTATAGGAAATGATTATTCATGAGCACAATGCAGATTATCATTTGGAATTCTTAACAATTCAGCACAGCTCCTGTTTGATGTGGCGAGGCTCTAGCAGTGCATTTGCATTAGAGAAAGTATTACTACTTTTGATGGAGGAGAAGGATTACAGGAGAAATCTGCATAAATTTATTGGTAAATGTCATTTAGCATATGTCCAAATGTACTTTATCATGGGTTTGTAGTGCAGACTGTCTGACTCACACAGGTCTTTTTTTTTTTCAATAGACGGATAAATAACCCGTGGGACAAAAATACCTAATTGAAAGGAAACTGATATTAAATCATTACTGTTCCAGGTGAACAGAGCCCACTCTAGGCAGCTCCCTCTGGGCAGCTGCCCACAGCCCGAGGCAGGAGGGGCCCAGGCTGAGTGACATGGAAACGCAAGTCCTGGAGGGGATGCTCGGAGGAGCCCATGCCCTTCTTCTGCCTGCCAAGCTTCGGCCCAGCTCCACACGTGTGCTGGCAGCCTCCCCTGCACAGCAGCCCTCTCCATCTGCCTCCAGAGCAGCTCCTCCCTCCTGGCACAGAAACATGCTGAGGATTTTATCGCAGCTGCCGCTCCGGCCATGGGGGCCATCCCTGCGCTCCCCGCTGCGGCTAATGTGGACTTCCCTGCGCTCCCGGCTGGCCGGCTTGCCCCCCTGAAGCGCCCGCGAGCCCAGCCCGGGGGCCGGCCGCTGTCCGGGGGCACCGAGGGACCGGCGCTCGCAGCAGCAGCAGCTGAGCCTGTCTCCTTGGGAAGGATTTCCTTCCAAGCCAACGGCTCTCTGTTCCCACAGGCCCTTTCAAGACTTCTGTTTGGCTCGGCTGAAGCTGGACATCCATGTCTATCCCCACAGCCACCAGTGTGTCCATCCCCACAGCCTGGCAGAGGTGAAGGTCACTACAGCGACTGCCTTGAATGTGACAGGCATGACGGCAGTGGGACAAAGAGCTCGGTCTCCTGCCCCATGCCCATCCTGCCGCCTACCTGTAACCGTCTGGAGGAACACCCCTGTGGGGGCTTGGGAGAGTGGCTCTGGTCAGGGATTAGGGAGTTGCATCTCGAGAACCAACTAACTGGTCATTGGCTTCTTTGACTGAACTTTCCGTAAATGCAACAAGACACACTCAAACACCCTGAGACGGGGAGGAGGGCCCATGCACATCTTCAATATAACCGGTCTGTAGTGGCATACAGTGTGACCTTGCCAACATTCCTGTTCCTTGAGGAAGTCAAGCCTGAGAACTGGAAATTTCAGCCTGCTTTGAACTCCAGCCCTGGGAAGGCTGAAGGCTTATGTCAAACCCCGGTGCTCCCAGGCCAGGCAATGTCTTCCAGCTGTCGGATATCCGTGTCTGCGGTGATTCCTGCATCTCACTCCAGACACTCTGCTTCCACACATCTCTCCCAAGCAAGCAAACGCATGCTCCATCATGACTGCCTGATATATCTTATCATATTGTTAGCAATTAATATTAGCACAGTAGAAATTGCTAATATGTGATATATAATAATTAGAATTCAATTTAATTGCCCAGTAGCTCTTAAATGCTGCATACAAATGTGGCTTCCACTCCCTGGATTACAGAGAATGACACAGAAGGAGAAAGCCATCCCTGCGTAATGGGTGAGGCCAACACAGCCCAGCCGAGCTCCAGGGAGCCCACTGCAGGGCAGCCCCAGCAAGGGAGGATTTCCCACCCTCCAGGTTGATCAGCAAGGCTGGGGACTGGCAGAGCAGCATCGCTGGGGTGCTGAGCCCACTGCCGGGAGCAGGTGCTGAGGGGAGCGCAGATGGGATCAGATCAGGCCCCACTCGATGCTCAGATGTGCCTCATTGCAACAGAGGATGTAGCCTTTTCACCTGGGTGTCAGGTGAGATTGGAAAGAGGTGTTTCTCCTGGAAACAGCAGGATGCTTCATGTATACCTGCAGGTACCAAAAAGAAAAAAAAAGAGGGAACCAAAGAGCGTTTCCCAGGGGTCAGTGCCACCTGCACCCGTGCTGGGTGCAAGGCAGGGGCTGTGCTCTGCGGCCGGTGCAGCGGAGGGGTGAGGACGTGCGTCCAGGAGAGAGGGGCTGGGCAAAAGGGGAGCATGTCCTGCAGAGCAGTAGCTCTATGAAAGGCTCTAGGGCACAGGACAGGTACCAGCTGCACACAATCCCAGTGTGATGCTGTGGCTAAAGTGATTCCTGGGTACCACCAGGGAAATACCAAAGCAATATCCACAGAGAGGATGTTATCTCTGTACAGTACCAGTGTGACCAGTAACGTCCTGTGGCTAGTGCTGGTGTCTGCACTCCCAGCAAGGTGTTAAGAAACTGCAGAGTCCTGGCAGGAGCTACAAGAGCTGCTCGAGGTCTGAAAATCTGCCACAGAGAGAGATTAAAGAGGTGAGCCTATGTATCTTGTCAAAGAGGGGGTTAAAAGATCACTTGATTGTGGTCTCCAAGTACCTGTGTGTGAAGATTTTTGATAATGGATGACATAACAAGTTGTTTAACTGAGACAGATTTAAGCTGGAAATAAAACATGCATTTTAATGAAGGGTGAAATTAATCTGGGAACAATTTGCTGAAGGATGTGTAGAAGGTTTTAAAATGAAGGCTACAAATAATGCTTGATTTCAGCTTGCCCTTACTGAGGGTGGTGTAGCAATTGCAGGGGAAGCTCGTGGGTCTGCACGATGTGGTGCTGCTTCTGGTGGTGCAGAGCTGTGCTGGGGGAGAGAGGAGACCCGTGCCTCCGGGGGGGAGCAGGGACAGGCAGGGTTCAACCGCAGGGTAATCTCACACAAGGTTCTGGGGGAAGGCAGGAGCCCCCGAGCCCGCTGAGCAGGGGTGCCTGAGAGCCCTGGCTCCGGCGGTGCTGGCTCCACAAGGTGACATGGGTGTGATGAGCGATCCCGCAGCGTGTCCTGGAGTGTTCCCACCAGGACCTCAGCTCACACATAATTATTCCCTTTTTTGAAGTGTAAGCACAGAGGGAAAAGTACCTGCGTAGAACGAGCTGGATGAGGCTGTTATCTCCAAGGGATTAACGGCTGCTGGTGACTCAGAACTAAGATGACTCAAAGAAAGGCAGCATCCAAGGGATAAAGTCAACCACCACAGTCCCATCATCAGACAATTCCACAAACTCAGCACCATCTCCTGAGTGATTAGCACAACTGCGCAGGGAGTTTGCAGGGAAAAGTGCTCCATTTTGGCTCTCCACCTCCTGAAACTTGGTGTCTGTATCTTGTGATAGCTGCTGTGCACAGCCAGCCAGGCCCGGCCCAGGCTGGGAAAGGAAGGCTCGAGACGATATAGAGAAGGGGCCATTGATCCCTCTGATTAACTCTGATTTAAAATGTATTATGAAGCTAAGAATTAGGAGGAAAGCTGGGGTTGCTTTGATATGCGTGGGTGGATGTGGCCAAGAGGCTGCAACAGAGGGCAGAGATCAGGGGAGGCGGGAAAGGTTTGAGGCAAGGACCTGGGAGCAGAAGGGGCTGGTGAGCAGGGATGGGGACAGGCCCGTTGGTGCTCCCACTGGAGAGCCCGGGAGGAGCACGGTGGCACTGGGGAATGGTGCAGAAGCTGCCGAGTTCCCGGTCGGTCGTGGCCCGGCAGCGTTTGCTCTCTGTGCAGAGGGCTCTGAGGCGGCAGCAAAGCCACGGCTGCTCCGTGCCGACGGGACTTCACGTTCTCTGCCCTCACGTGAACGAGGGCACTGGGAAAGGCCACGAGCGTGGGGCTGCGTCGTGCACACACCGTTACACTAGATGTGACTGTGTGTGTTAACAAGGGGATGTTTCCTGCCCTCCCTAACGGGAACAACCACCCGTAACAGGCACCGGTGCTTTCCTCAGCAGCAACAGCCGCTCGCAGGGACCGCCGGGGGCTGCAGACCCCCCGCCCTCGGGCCCCAC